>NW_012267241.1:3195810-3409992 GCF_000151885.1 Dipodomys ordii
GGCTTTTTTCTTTTTGCTTATGTGGTGCTGAGGAATCGAACCCAGGGCCTCAGGCATGCAAGGCAAGCACTCTACCACTGAGCCACCTTCCCAGCCCCATGAGTCCATTTCCTATGGAGCATTGTTACCTCCTCCTTTGCTTTTCCCCTACCATCCCTTTCCTCCCCACTTCTCCAACTCCTCCCTCCCCACCCCCCGCCCCCCATCTCCTGAAGTTGTAGTTTGCTTTCAACATAGTCTTGTACATATCATTGTTACAATGGGTCAACCTGTATCTTTATTTCAGCATTTTCTTATTTCTCTTCCCTTCTCCAAATTATAAAAATGTATATACAAGAAAAATGTTTAAAAATTAGTCTTGTACTTAGAATTATTTCTAATGATATAACACTCAAAAGATCTTATCACACACTTTTGTTTATGAGAAAAATAGAGTCATATAGCATTTTAAAACATCTATGTCTTTCTTAAGGAGTTTACAAAGAAATTTCAAATCCATTAGTCAGGTTATGAGTACAATTCCTATTGATCAATATCACCCCTTCATCGTTCTTCTCATTCCCATCCCTACGCTCAAGTTACAAAGTTCAATTTTTACATTAAAAAAAATCAGTTTTAAGCTGGGCACCGGTGGCTCACACCTGCAATCCACTACTCAGGAGGCTGAGATCTGAGGATCGGAGTTCAAAGGAAAGTCCGTGAGACTCTTATCTCCAATAAACCACTCAGAAATCGGGAAGTAGTGCTGTGACTCAAGTGGTGGTGCCCTACCCTTGAGCTGGATAGCTGAGGGACAGTGCTCAGGCCCAGAGTTCAAGACCTATGAATGACAAAAAAAAAGAAAAAGAAAAAAAATCAGTTTTAAATGATAGTTAGCCAGTCCTTAAAATATGAAGCTGTAGCAACAAGAATTGCCCTCCTATCAAACTTGACAATTTGAATAGTAGCTGAAGGCCATTTCTTAGTAAATTTTATAGTTGCAGGGTCACCAAAAACTATAAAAAATTTACTAAGAAATGACCCTCAGCTACTATGTCTGATAGAGTCTTAGTTGGATTTTATAATCATTGTAAATTTTTAGCTATAATCTTGCTATAGTATTAGGGCCTATGACAGGAAAAACTATAATATTAGGACCAATGACCAGTTCAGTAGCTTCCAGACATAGATTCAGTGTACTTAATGTTGCCATTAGTTTACTTTTTTTTATTGTGAAAATACCATAGAGAGGGGTTAAAATTACATGAGCAAGGTAATGAGTACATTTCTTATCAAGCATTGTTGCCTCCCCCTTTGTTTCCCCTTCCCATCCCTTCCCATCTCCAGCTCCCTCCCCAGGCTCCCCCCACCCCCAGCACAAAAATTGTAAGGTTCATTTTTCCACATAACGACTTGTACATCTCATTGTTGCAATGGGTCCACCTGTATCCCTATTTAAACAATTTGTTTTTTCCCTTCCTCTCCCCAAATTATACCAACATCAAATACAATGAAAACAGGAGGTATACCATGGGGGAGGGACATCAAAGCAACAAAGAAATCATCTTATAAATTAGTTTACTTCTAAGTCTGTGCTTTTATTACATTTGTATTGGCTTTATACATAGTTGTGGCTTTATTCATAGGTAGTGCTTGGCTTTTTAAAAATATTCTTTATTTTTATTGTCAAGGCGAAGTACAGAGGGATACAGTTACATGAGTAAGGTAATAAGTACATTTCTTGTCAAACTTGTTACCCCTTACCTTATTTTTCTCCCAGTTTCCCTCCCCGATCCCTCCCAAGTTGTACAGATCATTTCCAACATAATGTCTTGTGAGTATCTCTCCTTTGTTTCTTTGTCTCACCTTTTTTTTGTTGCCCTTCTCTTCCCTAATTCAGATAAATGGAGATAAAATACCCAGGGTACCAAAATCAAACACAGTGACAAGGGTTAAAACACAGGGGGAAGCTTTTTTTTGTTGAGTCGGGTCGTGGGGCCTGAACTCTGGGCCTGGGCACTGTCACACAGCGCTTCAGCTCAAGGCTAGAGCTCTACCACTTGAGCCACAGCAACACTTCAGGCTTTTTTCTTTTTGCTTATGTGGTGCTGAGGAATCAAACACAGGGCCTCAGGCATGCAAGGCAAGAGCCAACTTCCCAGCTTTTTAATAGTATTTATTCCTATCAAGGAACACTACTGCTTTCCAGAAGTGAAAATTTTCCAAAGAGGCGTCCTGGTAGAGAGATACAATCTGTGAATGGCCAGGCCTGGTTACTTGCAAGGGCTTAGAGACAGTCAGTTCTATAAAATCTATTGAGCTAAGATATGGGAAAGGTTACCTGTCCAAGCAAACACTGTCTTAATACTTCCAAAAGAGGAAGAAAGCTCTCTGGGTAAGCAAAACTGATAGATGTACTTCACTGAAAAAGCTATAAAGCACAATACAACTGATACCAAATTTTTCAAAAATAGTTTATTCACCAAAAAAAAGCAAAAAAAAAAGAGAAAAGAAATATGTTACTTTCTGTTTAGGACACAAGGAATCAATCTGTTGTATACGAGGAATACAACAATCTGTTGCATTCGAGGTTTAAAACTCTCCAAACTCCTGTCATTTCATTTCTTCATTCCGTGTTGTTCTTTAATTAACTCATCTTTGGGAGCCATTCTTAGAAATTTGTTTCCTTTTATTAATTTATTAAAGTAACCTTCATTGAAACCACAACATCATACTTGAGCAAAGAATTTCTGAAGTGTTATCAATTCACCTGTCTCCACTCCACCACCACCCTGCATTTGGTATCCATGGTAAACCCTGAATTTTAAATGTACCCAGAATGCAATTCATTGCAAGGCTTCCTTGAAACCAGCACTTGAGTCTGTGGGCCAGAGTTAGTATTCATGATTATTTACCACCACAATCTTCCTTGGCTGACCCTAGTATCATTCTGACAAACTCATTCAGAAACAGAAATGTGCAAACTCAACTAGATAATCCGTGGAGGGAGGGAGGAGCAGAAAGTTACTTGGGAAATGATCTCAAAAAGACATGGAAACATCACTGCATTTTTATTGTCAGGATATATACACAGACAATAAATTATGCATATACTATTTCTATATACACTCATTTATAAGCCTGTATAACAAGCAAATAAGCAAGTAAAGATTTTTATGTATCTATTTACACCCACATACATAAAAGAATAGCCTTTTCCCTTAGGCTAAGTCTAGAAATCACTGATGTTGAACACTGTGTTCTTTCAGCCTCCCTGCAGACCTTGGACCTTGTATTTTGTTTTTGTCTTCTCAGTCTGTGAGGGCTGACCTTAGCAGAAAGTCAGCTGTCTTAAATATGGCAGGTCATCTATCAATTCCTCCCCAGGCTGTCTGAGTTCCTTTTAATCTTGCTTGTAATTTTCCAGGGGAGGTTTACAAAAGCCACAAACAGAATTTTAATGTTGTAAAATACCTTTGGAGACAGTAAATATTTCCTTTTTCATGAGGACAGGCTGTATGTCAATTGGTCTCCGAGAGGATGAAGACATGTTCCCAGTTAAAGTTTATTGTCCTTAAATGGTTCATGAATTGAGTCATTTGCAATCCTCTTCTACAATGATTCTCTCTACATATAGTTGCAACTTAGGCACCTGGATATATTTCTTGTTATTGAATGATTCTTTTGTTGTAATGTTTATATTATCTTCAAATGGTTGCACAACGGACTTTCAGTTCAATATGTCAGTATATGAGAACAGTATATCTTGATCAATGTCATCCTTTTCACTATTTTCTCTCATCTCTCCCAACTCTACCCATCTTCTGAATGTTAGATTGTTGAAAGATGTTTTGCCTTCTGACACAACCAAAACATTAATTAATATTCTGTAATTGCAGAATATTCACAAAATTAATTTGCAAATGTAGTAATTATCCATTCTAAGAAACAGATACACAATGTAATGGAAAAGTTAATGGATATTTCAAGCCACCATTGAGAAGAAAATATAAGCTCAGGGAAGTTAGTTGATAAAGATCCCTAAATACTAAAGTAATAATGTCTTTCTGAGATAACTAGGTAAATGTATTCTCAACTTTCTCAAATCAGCTAACAAGTAAACATTATAAACTAAATAAGGCTGCATCACAAATTAGTTTGGTAATTGAGCTTTTGTTTTAATTATTTATGCTATCACTTCATAGCTTTTGCAGAGACGGTGCATGCTTAGTGAAATATGAAAGTAGATAGAGTTTTCCAGC
The DNA here is from genome assembly GCF_000151885.1 of Dipodomys ordii. Classification (NCBI taxonomy): domain Eukaryota; kingdom Metazoa; phylum Chordata; class Mammalia; order Rodentia; family Heteromyidae; genus Dipodomys; species Dipodomys ordii. The sequence goes on from NW_012267241.1 coordinate 3,200,052, forward strand.
AGTACTTTGCACAGATCTGCAGATGAGAGGCTAATCATCAGTGATGCTCTGAATATATTAGTGGATTTAATTTAGTCAACAAATATTTATATTTATTAAATTTCTGCTAGGTCAAATTTTGAGAACAAAAAACGTGAACATGCTAGATTCAATCCTCAGCAAGTATTATTATGGTGTAAAGGACTTGGCCAAGCCTATGGTAGCTAGAAATATTTATTAAAGTAGGGAGCTAGTGTTTCACTTCAAACATAAAGGAGGTTTGACCTTGAAGGGATTAGGCTCATTCTTGACTGATGTTTCAGAAAGAGGTAATGATTCAATCTGCAAGGAGAAAGTGCTTCTATCAGGATTGAGTGTTAAGTACCGAGTACTGGGAGTGAGTGAATGTTGGTTCTACTCCTGGAAAAAGGATGCAAAAATAATGATTCAAGAGGAAGAAAAAAGCAGGCATGGAGAGAGAGAAAAATACATAACCAGTGTGAGAAATTGCTGCTGCTGGTGGTGGTAGCAGTATCCTTACATAGCTGTGATTGTTTTTATATAAAGGGATTGTGGTTGTAGCATTTGTCACATTCAGTAAAATAGACCCAAAGGAGTGTTCCACAATTCTGAGGATAATTCTGAGGATAGATATGGTAATGGAGTCAACTGTGTTGGAATATCTGATAATACAGTGCTCCCCATTGCCTATTCCAGTGTTCATAAAGACAAAGTCAGACTTCTAACTCATATCAAGAGGCATGATTTATGAGTTGAGGCAAGTTAGTTACAGGCATTAAATGAATAAACAAAAAGTTTCAAATAATGTTACAGTCATATACAGCCCACAAAAGGCTTTCTGTTTATTGCATTAGTCTTGTGTCCTGCTAGTCTCATTTTAAGATGAGGATATTGAGTCTCAGAGAGACTAACTCAATTAAAGTCGTTCCATGAATAAATGGAAGAGCTTGGAATAAAATTCAATCCATTTGATTTCAGAAATCATTCACTTAAATGGGATGTTTTTCCTGTTTCGTACCTCCATGAATCCTGCTGCTTTGACTAACACCATTGATGTTCTTCACTACTTTTGCAGAGGGTACAGCACAGATAATGTCTGTGAGCTGACAAGCCACTGCACCGATAGTGTTGTTTGCCAGGTGCTCTGACATGACCAGAATCTGGAAGTGAGAACAGGTGTCACCGACTTGGAGATGCAGTCTCAGGCTACTGCTTCTTAACAGACTTGTCAAGATTACCTTCCCTCCGCGGGCTTGCCTTGTGCCCAGCCACTGAGGCAGGTCATTTTGTTCACCTGGGGATTGATTGGGCTTAGAAAGCAACAAATAGAGGGAATTTCTAAGGCCACAGAGGGGTCGCTGTATCAGTTACAAGCTGTCATCTGTGCAGCCACTTGAATCTACACATATCTTCCTAATCTAAAGGGATGGAAACTGGCAGATAAACATTTTATTATAAAAGAAATTTAAAGGCTACACATTTAAGAACAAGAATTAGATTACAGTGAAAACTCCAGCTCTAGATACATGAAGTTGTCAGCTGCTCTCAAACCAAAGAGAAAGGCAGCATTCTCTGATCATTGTAATTCCCATCCCAGTGAAAGCCATATTGCAGGAGGAGCTGTCCTTTCTGAATCTTCTCTTCTAATTACTCTTCTCCCAGTGTGATTTTCCATGTACCATCTCTTCAGCCTTGCTGTCTTTGTGTAAAGTGGCAAGAAAAGCAGCCTGGGCAGAAGTGCCAATTCCAATACTGGAGAACATTTTGCCAATGACTAAATCTATGGAATTGATTAACAGCACCTAAGACCGAAATGTCAATTAAGCACAGCAACAATGAAAGTCAAGAACAGAATCGTGGGCACATAAATTTAAGAATGAGTCATGCGGAAGATATTGGGATAATTAGACAGGATATCTAGAGAGAAGAATCAGAAAGAGATCAGAAAATCAAGAAAGGAAGTCACCAATTTAAAGAAGATGTTTTTAAAGTAATCCATTTGTCAAATATTGTAAATAGTAAAAGATCATTGGAAGCATCTCATGGGAATGTCATTGAGCGTGGTATTTATACCTTTGCAGGATGCATTAGGAGAATAAGGAAGGACAGAATACAGATTGTGAATACTGATGTGTAAATCTGAAGTGATTGAGACGAACCAGTGAATAAATTACTGCCTGCCTTGTTTTGAATTTGTGCATCTTTCTCCCACTTTTCTTACCTAGTCTTATTCTTTCTCTTTTTGACCATATACCAGTCTTTTCCTGAATACACTATATTTAATGATGAATGAAATGACAGATATATGAAAATAACTAAAATCAGACACTTAAAAGAAGTGAAACTTGCATTTCTTTCTAATTAGAGAAAAAGGCTATTAGAGAAAAATCTAGGACAGAAGGGCATCCAAGAATGAAGGAGCGGAGGGCTTACCAAAAAGACTTGGAACCTAGATGAGGACATTACACCTAACAGAAATCACCAACCGTTATTTTTTTTCTGAGGCTGGAGAGAGTAAGATAAGATGTCTAATGATGCAGATGGGTTTTTAGGTGCTAGTCAAAGATATTAAAGCTTTTCTTTTTGAATTCTTTTTTCCTTCACTGAGGTGAAGTAAGTGGATGAGGATGTATGCTGCAAATGAAGGTAGGATCTGAGAGAAGTGAAGTTTTGAAGAACTCATGAAAAATCACACGAAAAGGCACTGGCTAATAATAGGTACAATGATTGACAAGAAATTGATGGCTCTGCTAAGATAGAAAACTAAATTTATAGTGGTACCAATAAACTCAGGCACATATATCTTCTAAAACCTGCCCAGATCTCTGTATATATGGTCAGAGAAATAAGGAATACTGGTTGATTTTGTCTTTTGTAAATGATAGAGTTAGAAATCATATAAAACTTATTTAAGTTTATATTTTTAAATGGCATGATTTTTCCAAATATGATCCAAAATAATGCATAGGTTGGTACTGAGTTCAAAGGAACCATGATAAACCCATGAAGCCAATGACTTTTCTTTGTTCTCATTGGTCACCAATGACTCTCCACACTCCATTCAATAAAGGTTCATGAGCAAACTTGCTTTTCCATCTATCTAGAGAATTTGTGGGGGGGATATCCTAAATGGGAAGTGGAGTAATTATTCATTTGAGATGCCTGAAGTTGATTGCATAAACATGTTGGTGGAAATAAACCTAAAAATTTTAAGATTTCAAGTGACATTGAAGCTTTTGAATTTCATTAACTTATAGTTTCCATCACATAATAATTGGCTGGTTCTTTCTTGATCACTATTCTATCTTTGTATTCATTCAGCTATTTACTGAAGAGACACAGAAAAAATTTGTTGAACATAGTTAATACTTAATATTTAATAACATAATTAATATTAATATAATAATTGAGCTCCTATGGAGAATGATAGGTCTTCTGCTTCCTTCGTTTAATATTTTGAAGGGGATGTACACATTATAAAGTTGCTCCTATAACTTCCTTCTATGTTTTCATAAGACATGTTTATTAACATAATAAATTAAAATATTTCTCTTGTTTAAGTAATATTTTTTGCTATTTGGAAAACTTGGTTGTTTATAAGAACTAATTCCCTAATGGTTCAAAAAGAATCACTGTTTTAATCGATGTAAAATATACACTTTTACTTGTTAGTGCAAATATGGGAAGATAGTCTTATGCATATACATGCATATATATGTATACATATATATGCTTACGTATATAAATATATGTGTATGCATTTCTATATGTTTATTATGCATACTGCCTAAGTCTATTGACTTATCATTTTAATAAGCTATTTTAAAAGTAAAGTCTTCAGGAGGAATATTGAAAGTAAAAGCCAGACATTGCTGTTAGCAAAATATTTAGCATTAACCTTCGCTTTCTTAGCTTCATAGCAACTACTGGCTGCCATGGTAACCTCTCCCCCAGCACACCACAGCTTCCAGGATGAAAAGCAAAAGACCTTGGAGACTTCAAATGTCTCTTGTACAAAGCAGTCTAAACCTTTACCCTAGAGCCATTACCATCCTATGTCTCTGAATGACTGGCTACACCATTAAATTTATTATGTCCTGCTTTACTTTGCCATCCAATCAATATCACTCTGATACATCAGGTATTAAAAAAAAGAAAAAAACACATTTATTTTCTTGTTTTGTACACAAGGTAGTAACTAAAAAACTTATGCTTGTCTTTTTAAATTACTTATTTGGGTTTCAAACAAATCTGATGGGCCTAAAGTAAAATTAGGGAGCAAAATTCATTTATTTCTTCTAATGTTTTTCTCCTTATTCATTCTCTCCATAATGTCTTCTGATGGCAATAAATAGCTAAGATGACCCTATGAAAATTCCATTTTCACTTCTGTCTCAAGGCTTTGTCAATTTTTCTCCTTGGCTACTTCGTCTCATCAACTTGGGTAATTGCTATATATTAAGGGTTAGATTAAGCCTCCCTAATGTAAGAAACCAAGAAATACTAAAATGTGGTAAGATAACACACTTGTACATGCATCACAGTACCTTTTCCTGGCTAATGTCATTGAAGAGCTGTTTTTTACTTTTCAGTTGCCCAAATTGCCTAACCATGAGCTCCTTTATTTTTTATAACCCTGTCTGTATTCCTGTATTTCCTAGTTTCCAGTGTTATCATTCTACAAATATTGAATGTTGCTGGGGATGGAGTAGAGTAGAAACAAGACAAAGGAAATCCCTTTACTAAGCTTATTCTATACTGCAGGGAGACAGAAAATAAACCTATTATCTAATTAGTAATTTCCAAGACTAATTAAGTTTCCAAAAATAAATAAGGTAGAGAATGGAATAATTTTGGTGGAGATGTTTGAGAATACTCCTCCCAAACTTGTCTCAGTGGAAGTTAAACTTAAGACAAAACATAAACAAATAATGGAGGGCAGCTGGGTGGGGCACAATCCAAAGAGAGGAGACAGAACATCAAAACATGTACTGGGCATATCAGGAAGTCCTTGGTTGGAATAGAGTGGAAGGAAGGGGGCAGAATGAATTGGAAGCAAACTGGTGCCATATTATATAGAGCCTATGACCATGGTAGGAAGTGGAAAAGCATTTAAAACAGATCAAAATAAACTATAAAAAGTTGAAAATTTCCTCATACCTTCTTGTCAACATGGGGGGGGGGAAGGTAACATTTATTGCTTATGCAAGATGCGAAGAACTATACTAAGTGCTTTCCTTGCACTCTCTTACTGACTTCTGTTTTCAGTTCCATGAGGCAGGATTTTGTACAGGAGAAAAGTGAACCACAAGAAGTCCAAGTATCTCTTCAACTCATTGACAGGAAATGAGCAGACAGAAAGTAAACTCTGATAATCCAATTTTAGAATCTCTACTCTTAGACATGATGACAAGTCTTTGTCACATCACTATGGTAAAAATACGTTTTGAAATAGTTCTTAGATTCTGAAATTGCAGTTTGATGGACTCATTGTAGTAGACTCTGTGGTCACTAGAATACTTATGGGGTGTTATCATCATATCATGAAGACTGCATATTTAATGAGCATTGGTCATTTGTACCTAAGTTCAGTGAAGAGTACAAGAAGAAAATATGATTTCTTCTCAGATGTCTTGAAGTTTCTTTAATGAGATTAAAAACCACCATAGTTGACCATCTGCGTGGCTTTTGCATGCACGGATTCAAATATTGTGTGTCCAAGAGATTTGGAAAATATTAAACTTGTACTGAATATGTTCATTTTCTAGCAATTATTTTATAAACAAATCAGGGTAACAACTATCTGCCTAGTATTTACATATTGCTCATTGTTACAAATAACCTAGAATTGATTTAAAGTATATGGAGGATGTGTATGTGTGTTTTATGCAAATACCAGCCCATTTTACATAAAGAACTTGAACATCCTATGATTTCAGTAGATGCAAGAGCCTTGAAACCAAGTCCCCCATGAACACAGAGAGAAAGTGGTAAATTGTGAACTTTCTCATGAATAGTAAGTTGCAAAGAAAACTTGAGGCCAACAAGATCATCAAAATCTGGGTTGGTCTATGGAGAATTAAAGAAACACAGAAAGTTTTATAGATGAGGAATAATGGTTCCATAAAAGGGTATGCAAATAGAGGCCCTAAGTTATAAATTTCTCAGGTAATGTTAAAAGAACTGTCACTGTGGACTCGTCATCTCTGCTCTCGCTAATCCCTACCCTTCCCAGTTTAAGTACTCATTCAAGTCCAAGACGTTTTAAAATTCTTGCTACCACAGAGAAAAATTAAGGGATGTTGTCTGTGTTTTAGGACAGGACACGGAAAGGAGTCTCCACAGTTAGAAGTTCTTGTTACTGCTGAAGAGACTGATGTGACTTCCCACTTGAGCTTATATTTGTAATCACCCATTGATTAAAGAGAATAGAATAATAAAAAATATAAAAACCTGCACAGTGACTCTTTGAACTCTTAAACTCTTTGTACTGTTAGAAATGAACTTCCTGTGTGGCAAAACTGAAGCTCCCAAGGTGGGACATTGACATGGGACATCTTGCCATTGTTTCCTTTGATCTATATGCTTTTCTCCTATGAAAAGGTTAAGATACATCTAAGCACTAGAGCTTTTGCAGACGACGCCTTAGAAATGTCAATCAATAAATATAACATATGATTATGAAAAAATACAAGCTGAGCATCTAAGTTTGGATGGCTTTGTGTCCAAGATTACACATCAGATGTTTTGATCCCAAATTAACTGGAAAACTTTGATTCCTGAGACCTTGATGATGTGTGCTGTGTAATGAGAATGAAGAGTTCCATGGTTCTGAATGGATGGAATGAAACATGAGGAAACATTAAAATATGTATACAGCACATGACAAAGAGTTCATTCTGTGCTCTAAACCTTTTAATAATGCCCAATGGGTTAGCAAGAAAATACATTTTGTTTACAAACCTTCTCCTGGAAGAATGAGACCATCTTTCTGCCACTGTCTTCAATCCTCAAGGTTGGCAATTTGGCAAAGCACCATCAGAGTTTCCTTTTCTACTATTACGAATTATCAAACTTAATAGGCAACCACCATTACCTCAATTGCCTTTATAATATTTATTTTACTTTATTTATATTGAACTCAGGGAAAATATTTAAAAAGTGGAAAAAAGAAGCCAAGAGGTAGGAATCTTCTGAACTTAACATAAAGGTGGGAGTGGAATTCTAATTGGTTTGTGTTCATGCCACTTCCCAGGAGCAGGTTGGCCTGGTCTGGAATAGACTCTGCATGTATCATCACGCACACACACACACACACACACACACACACACACGACCACCACTACCACCACCACCACACCCCACTATACAGCTGTCTGTGTGCTAATGCATCCTCTGGCAGATGGAAAATGGCATTTCTGGGAGTTGTTGGAATACTACCTGGTGATCAGCCTCTGAGAAAGGTCATATATATTAAAGAGATGGCCCTCCTGGTTATTGAAAATTTCTATTCCATGCATGGAACATTTTTAAATTTTGTTTCCTGCCATTGCCCTGAAAGCCTCCAGGAGGCACCTTAAATCATAAGCTCCTTTGTTTTCAGCTGAGTTATACAAAGAGAATTATGGTTCCTGTAAGAATGGATCTTTACTCCAAAATATATTTATTCCAAAAACATATGTTGCTATTGCTTAATGAAAATTTACATTTGGGACGAATAAAATATGAAATACGATGTGCCAATTCTTATTTAGAAATCATTTAAAAATCTTACATCACAATCTCCAACCATATACATTTGAATTGCCAGCTAGAGAAACTAGAAAGAACTTTTGAGCAATAGAGGTTATCTTAAACCATTCAACCACTGCTTAACCTTTCTTGATATGAAACTAGAAAAAAAGAAAATTTAATTCTGTTCCAACATTGTGTTTCATGTCACATGAGTACCTACTGGTTATTTAATTTGATTTTGTTTGAAATTTGTATAAACATGATCTACTAGAGGAATATGTTGTTTATTGTACTTAAAAAATCTAATATGGAAGCATATTGGAATCAATATGTAAACCATATAATGTGTTTTATAAATATGTAAAACATATGATATGTTTTACAGCTTGCCTCTGAATTTTGTCCGAACAGCATTAATGGGATGAAAGTTCCTAAAAAGATATTCCCCATGAAACTGTTGCTATAGCAACACATTAAGGTCACTCAAATTGGTCACAATTATTAAGTATGAAAAATCCCAAATCTAAAAGATATTGTTTGTTGGACATTTTTTTCTTAAATGCTTGGACTCAAGTTATCTAATGTATTTGTGATATATAAATCTAAGGTCAAACATTCAGATTCCTAAATAAATAAATAAATAAACTAAGATCTTCAGGTCACTGATCTAATATGAATAACTTTTTAAAAGAAAACATAGATAAGATAAAATATTTTACTCTCCTTCTTTGACACAGAAGGCCTATAATTTCTGCATTACTTATGGAAATAATGAGAAGACAGATTTAAATGTACCTCAGGCTGGTGCAAATATGCAGTCATATCATCTAGTAAAGATGATACCTGGATGATTGTGACAAGCCTCTGCATTGAATTGGTTTTAAATGAACAGATATAATTCTCAGCTTAAACAAAGCTTTTGACAATCCCACAGGTTTTAATAAATTATATTTTTCAATTTATCGCTTAGTGCAAGATACGATCTGATTTCGCTACAGTTCCTTTTTTGACTGCTTACTGAGTTGTGTGGTTGGGAAGGTCCTGTGTACCGGCCATATGAGGCTGACAAAATCATTTTGTATATAATGGGACAAACACATAATGCATCTTTTCAGCTGCCTACAGCCATCTGCCTATATTGATAATTTTGAATGGACCCAAATGATGTTGTGAATATCCAAATGGCCATTGGCAGAAAAAAGATTCCCCACTGAGACCATGCTGTGATATTTATTCTATACTGATTAGAATTAGACAAAGAACTATAGAAGTATATATATATATATATATATATATATATATATACACACACACACATTTATGTACTTCTGTATGGATTTATATATATAACTATATTATAAATTTATAACACAAATTTATACTTGCATAAATTACATATTTAATTTATAGAAGCTTATTATATACATATATCAATTGTGCTCATTTCTTTTTCAAATAGACTAGATTTTTACTGACTCATTGCTTATTCTTTCTGGTGCTGAGACCTGTAATAAATAAGTCTTTCACTACAATTTTGGATTTTAGTAATGTCAATTCAGTTAAGCTGAAGCTATGTTTTTTAGTTCATATAGATTTTTAAGTGTAATATTTTTTATAGGTTGACTTTTATTATTATGTAACATTTCTACTATTTCTCCTTACTGCCATTTTTCTGATATTTATGCCAGTTTTCTTTTTTATTTGTCTTCTTTTTGTATAAATTTCCATTCTAACTTCACACTGTACATCTTTACATTTAAGTCATAGAATTACAAACTATTTTTTAAAAATCAGATATGTTTGTCTTTGATTGTGATCATCTTTTTTTCTCATATACACTGCCTCATTGACTTTCTACTTCTCTGTGTCCTGTTACTATTAGGATGTATATTCTTTTAGCCTGAGTCAAAAATACTGAGGTAGCAGCAAACCAACCATTATCCAAACTACTGAATTTGAGCTTGCATTTTGTTCTCCCAGATGCTAGAAAAATATGGACCAATAAAATTTCTTTTTTCAGGACACATGGATAAGGAAGCTCTTTTAGTATGCAAAGGATGGTAGGGGGAAAACAAAAGAGGAGGCAACAATGCTCAATAGGAAATGTACTCATTCTTGCTCATGTAACTGTAACCCCTCTGTACAGCATTTATACAATAAAAAAGTATCAAAAAACCTGGTTAATATAAAAATGGCACCCGAAAAGTGATGTTGCTATAGTTAACTGTAAAATGTGTTTTATTGGCTTCCAGAGGAGGGGAATTCTAACAGATGATTGAAAGATAGAAGACAAATGTCTTGCTGGTGTCTAAACACTTGAAAAGAGTACTATTTGTATCAACTGGAAAATTAAAGAGATTAGTAACTTCAGCCAGTTACTGTGAAAACAGATTATTCATACTGTTAGAAATTTTTTCTTAGCTACATTTCTTTAGCTATTATAAGATAGAAATGAACCTGAAGAAAACATTGGTATGTTTGGCAGCAGAAATGAAAAAGAGAAGAATCTATATATATATTGTGTGTTACAGGTTAAAACATGACAGTTACTCATTTCTGTTTCACAGCCCTGAGTGAAGGTAATCTATTCAGATGAAAGGCCATATCTTTGAAATCAGATAGATCTGATAGATTTTTTTACACTCCAGCTCAGCCACTCACTAGCCATATGACATGCTGGATCAGTTAAGAAAGCAGGTTTCTGCTCTGATTACAAATGATTGCAAAATGTCAACATCCCATAAGCATAGTTTCTTTCTGAGTTATGTGACCATGCAGCACAGGCAGTCAGTGAGCTGTACGTGTGATAGTCCCTGACGTTGTCATGGAGGTCTGAGAGTGTAGTGCAGGGGTTTATGGGAGCCGTTTGGAGCAGGCATGCTAACACCAGCTTCCCATACTGTTCAAATATGTATGGATAATTGATGTTTGCATCTTAGCTAATACTTGATAAACCCTGAGTCATTTGATTGATCATTCTTTCAAATTTTAATTTTTTAAAAAATTTTGTCTATTTGTTCATTTATTACTGTGAAAATAACATACAGAGGGGTTACAGTTACATGGGAAAGATAATGAGTACATTTCTTATCAAGCGTTGTTGCCTCTTCCTTTGTTTCCCCTTCCCATGCACCCCGCCCTCCTACCTGATCTTCCCCCCACCATCCTCCCCACTCCATCAAAGTTGTAAAGTTCATTTTTCCACATAATGACTTGTACATCTCATTGTTGTAATGGGTCCACTTGTATCCATATTTACACAATTTGTTTTTCCCTTCCCTTCCACAAATTATACCAACATCAAATACAGTGAAAGCATGGGTTATACTGTGGGAGAGGGACATACAAAGCAGCAAAGAAATCACCTTATAAATATGTTAGGAACAATCCCATGAAAGAAAAAATACATTTGAATACTTATCTTGGGGTTCATTTCTTCTAATATCAACTTATCTGACCTTTTCTGCTTGACTCAGACATATACTAATTATTTCAAATAAGGGAAACCATGGGACCTATGTTTCTTTGGGCCTGGCTTACTTCACTTAATATATTTTTTTCCAAGTCTTTCCATTTCCTAACAAATGGGGCAATGTCATTCTTTCTGATGGAGGTATAGAATTCCACATTTTCTTGATCCATTCATCTACTGAGAGGCATCTGGGTTGGTTCCATATCTTAGCTATGGGAAATAATGCTGCAATAAACATAGTTATGCTGGTAGCTTTAGTGTGGTCTTGTCTGTGATCATTTGGGTAAAGGCCCAAAAGTGGGATTGCTGGGTCATAGGGGAGCTCTATGTGGAGTCTTTTGAGGAACCTCCATACTGCTTTCCAAAGTGGTTGAACAAGTTTACACTCCCACCAACATTGCAGTAAGGTTCCCTTCTGTCCACATCCCCTCCAGCATCTGTTGTTATTAGCATTCTTGATTATAGCCATTCTAACTGGGGTGAGGTGGTATCTCAATGTTGTTTTGATTTGCATTTCTTTTATGGCTAGAGAGGTTGAGCATTTCTTCAAGTGTCTATTGGCCATCCTTCTTTCCTCTTCAGAGAAGTTTCTCTTTAAGTCTTTAGCCCACTTATTTATTGGGCTATTGTTTCTCTGAAGATTTGTTGTTGGGTGATTTAATTTCTTAAATTCCAGGTATATTTTAGATATGAGACCCTTGTCAGTTGTATGGCTAGTGAAGATCTTCTCCCAATCTATGGGCTTTCTATTGATAATTGCTAGCTATGTTCTTTGTCATGCAGAAGCTCTGTAATTCAAATTTTCTAACATTTCACTGATGGTTTAGGTACCAGGAGCTGTGATGTACTAATGAGATGATAAATGAGGCCACATGTGTGACCTGCTTTTTTTTAGTCACCAAAGATCCATTACAATTTCAAAAACAAAAACAAAAGAAAACAGGGCATTACATGCCACAAGTAGTCATCAAGTTTTAAACCTGTTCCAAAGTGCTCTTCTAGAGAAAGTCTTAGTTGTCAAAACGATGGTGTTTGCTTCAATTTTTCTTTGTTGCAAAATTGTTGTTTTGGCAATGTTTACCTACCACATAGTCATTTGCAAATTCTTAAATGTGTACCTAGCATATTTATACCCCATTTATGGATAATCTCATTGTACCAAACAAAACATTTTTGAGGTTGTTGCTTTTATTTTAGGATACAGATGAGGAAATTGAGAACAAAGGTTAAGAAATGTATTCATGTTGGCAGAACCACGAGGTAGTTAACTTGGCATTTGAAATGAAGTACTATAAAGCCCTACTTTTAACCTCTGTGCTGTTACACCTTTTGAATTTTGAAGCTGATATCTATTCTCATTATATTTTAGTTTTAATAAATTGTCTTGGCACCCATTCTGGTTTCCCATTTGACCTTTGAGTTCAGAAGTTCTAGGATTCTTCCTCAAAGCCAATTTTCACGTTTTATATTTCATGAAACTGTGGCCCATGGGTAGTAGACAACATTTTTTAATCTAAGAGCTTTTCTTTGCTTCTTTTAATATCCCTTATTTTTCCCTTAGGTATCTACAGAAGAAGGCTTGAGTCTTGCTCGAGAATATAACTGTGCTTTTTTTGAGACCTCTGCAGCCCTCAGATTCTGTATCGATGATGCCTTTCATGGCCTAGTGAGGGAGATTCGCAAGAAGGAGTCCATGCCCTCCTTGATGGAAAGGAAACTGAAGAGAAAAGATAGTCTGTGGAAGAAGCTAAAAGGCTCATTGAAGAAAAAGAGAGAAAACATGACATGAAATCCTTGCTTTTGAGTCTCTTCATCTCTCTCAATTATATCACTTGAACAATTCTGGATGTAGCATTCTGCTCTAATGTTCTCTGTCTTTCCTTAAATATCTGCCTATAGGTAAAAGTAATATCTGCATAACTGTACCTCTTAAGATAGTTTTGTTTTGCCTTTAACAGTTGGATGGATTTTGTCAATCAGCCGGATATGCTGTTTCATTTTTATAATATATTGCTAAATAAAATTGACATTCCAATTGCCTCATTTCCCTTTAAAGAGTCTAGCTTCATTTGGTATGCTGTCTGGTTATAAAGGAAATATGCAGAGTTGCAGCCAGAATGATAAAAGGCTCAGGGGATCTGCCTTTGCCTGATAACACTGGTTGTTTGCATTTCAGGAATCTCTGTAAATAATGAAGAAGCTCAGGAAATGATTCAGAACAGGAATCTGCATCTTGGACTTCTCTTACATGCAGAAGTCATGTCATGGTGATTCTCCTTCAATGCTCCAGATTTTGAACATAAAAGAAATTTATTAATAATATGAACCGGGTTTAGGTCATTGAAAAGCCAATATGAAATATTCCCATATTTACAGAGCTCTGTCTCCAAAAGCTTTCACAAAATTACCAGCATGAACTCACTTGGCTGTGACAAAAGGTTCTGTCTCTGTGGTGGGGAGAGATCAGCAACTATGGATTTAGTGGGCTATATACTCACAAAAGAATGCCTTGTCCCCCTTAGTAAGAAGTCATTAACTGCTTCATCTGCATTATTGAAGTCTGGTTGATCCAGAGATCCAGTGTTCTCATATTGCCAAAAATTTGCAATCTCCAACTAGTTAGTCTTTCTTCTTACTTGTTTTACAATAAGTCACTGTGTAAAATGAAATTGTTCACTTACCCTTTGCTTCCATTTTGTAAATTGGTACATTTAAATTTAAGCTCAGGAAGCACATACCAGAAAGAGCAGAACTGAATATTTTATACAATGTTAGGAGGAAAACTAAAGCTAAGCATGAGATAGAATCCACCAATATAATCTTCATAGACTAGGAATGATATTTTGCTATCTATTTTGTTATCAATTAGGGATCAGGTAAAAGAAGAGACATAGATATAATTCAATATACAATCACTTATTGTGTTTCAATGCCTCTGGCATTTGCAAAATTCTGAGGTAAAAAAATGAATTACTCAGAGCGGGGTTGATTTATATAGTTTAGCATTTCCCTGAGAGATTAAATCTGGCTCATACCTTTACTTGAAATGGAAAAAAACACATCTTACAGAGTTATATAGATACAACTAGAAGAAAATTTTGAGATTCACAATTTCTGACTGTTGGGCTAATAATTAGGCTTTCCAATACTGTACTTGTGGATCCTTTTATCATTGGCACCAAGGTCCTCTTTCAAATTTCTTGCTCATAGATCCAAAGACCATGGATGTTGATATGTCTTTATCTTTTGTGATTGGCTGCCACTCTGTCCCACTGAATTTTTCTCAACTACATCTTCAATGGAATAGGGCAAATACAGTTTTTCTCATCTGGAATTTCCCAGAAACCCAATGCAATCTACCTTTCATTCATTTACAATTAGATTAAACAAGAAAACAAACAACTCTTCTCAGCATTAATATCTTAAGGACTTCTCACTAGGCCCTATCTCTTATAGGTTCAATCACTCTCAAGGGTGGATCCAGGGGGAAGGAGGGGGATGGGGGACAGCTAGGGGGGGAAAGGCGGGGATGGGGGGGTTCCAGAAAGGTAGCTCAGTGGTAGAGTGCTTGCCTTGCATGCATGAGGCCCTGGGTCTGATTCCTCAGCACCACATAAGCAGAAAAAAGCAGAAGTTGCACTGTGGCTCAAGTGGTAGAGCACTAGCCTTGAGCTGAAGAGCTGAGGGACAGCGCCCAGGCCCAGAGTTCAAGCCCCAGGACCAACAGACTCACACACACACACACACACACACACACACACATACACACACACACACACATAGTGGATTGGGGACCGCTTTTATAACACATGGACCTTTGGCGACACTTATCCAAACTACAGAGTTGATACACAGGCTCATCATTCTAAAAACCCACTCATAGACATAAACAGAAGTTTGCTTTACTAATACTCTAGTCTTCCTTCCATTCGGCCTAGTTGATGTCAAAAACTATCATTAGAATAAATTTATTTGTCCTTTGTTGTAATTACTGCTTTTAGAAACTGAGCTGAGGAGCCTGTGTTTCAGGGTCTAAAGAACATATGAATTACATGGATGAAAAAGGTGAAAAGATTGCTAGTAGGAATAAAAGGATACCAACTACCAAAGAAAGTCAAAAGCAAGACATTAATACAAGTCTCATTTGGAGACACTGTACCCAATTGCCTTCATCCTTTTGGGTTCAATCAAACCCTGCCTTTGTTTCTTCTTTATATACTTGTGGTATGTGTGTGTTTGTATGTGTGTGCACCTGGAGCTACCTCCCTTCAAAAATAGTGGTCTAAATCACTAATTTTATACAGGGAAAAAGTAGATTAATAAATCAGCACATTTCAGCCTGTGAAATCTTATGTAGAATCTTAATGATAATGTCAGGGTGATTTATCCCACTCACCATTAAAACATGTCCTAATAAACCTATATCTTAATCAAAAAGTACATTTGAATGATAAGTGAATTGAATAGGGTATCAAAAAATACTGTAAACTCTGATAAGCCAGACCTCTCTTAGAAACAACCAAACAGTGTCAGAGGAAAGAAGGATATCCAGGCATAGAAGCTCAGTAAGGCTCCTGACTTTCATTCTGATTATCCTGTCAGTGCCTTTCACTGCCTTTTAGGGGCATAATTGCCTGTAAAACCAATGTATCAATGACACTAGTGTTGCTGTCTATCAATATTTCATTACATTTCAAAGAAAAGGACAAAGGAAAGAAGATGGAGGAACCTCAGCCATATGAGATCTTAGGAATTCCAGACACCAGTATTTGCCAGAATAATTTTAGGTTGTTATTGTTATACCTTCTGGTTTCAGTAAAATTATCTTAAAATGGAATAGAAAGCTGGAAATCAGTGGCTCACACCTGTAATTCTAGTTATGAGACTGAGAACTGAATATCATGGTTCGAAGCCAGCCTGAACGGGAAATTCCGTGAGACTCATATACAATTAACTACCAAAATCCAGAAAGGGTACTGTGACTCAATGTGGTAGAGCACTATCTTTGAGCATAAAAGCTCAAGGGACAGTATTCAAGCACTAAGTACAAGACCCAGAACCAACACATACACACAAATACACACACACATACACACACAACTGTTATTTCAGACTGCAACAATTGTGCTCATAATCTTGTATTGAAAGTCAGACACTACTTAGGTTCTCTTGAGGTGTAATTAAAATCGGCTAACAAATAAAATAAAAATATACATTCTGGAACAGATCCATGCCATTACAGTATATGAAATATGAGAACTGTTAAACTCTGTTTTCTGATTAGGCAAATAAGGTACTGACAATACTGATACTTTAAGTCTTCCCCTTCACACCCAAGGGGCAGTTTTCAAAAGATGTTTAAATTTATTGTTTGAAGGAATTGCTGGATTTATAACAATTAGACTTTGTGTTTATATACAGAAGAGGTAAAGGGAGAGATAAAAGCACTCTCAGCATGCCACTATCCTGGAGATGTATAACAAGCTCAAAACAATTTTGAATTATGGGCTCATGAGCTTGTGCTCACATCATGGACTGAATCACACACAGAGATAAACCCTGTCATATAATGTCAATCAACCTTGTTATATCTCTTTTCACTAGTTTCTATACAAAATGGGGATGGCATACGTACACATCAAGTTTAACTTTCTCTGAATAGTTTAGGTTGGACAGCCATTGCTACACATAGTGTATTTTATTTTATTTCATGTCCTTTCAGTTTTCTAAAAGTTAACAATGGAAATTATTTTTTTAGGTAGCCTAATAATAGGGATTATAAGTATAGTGGTTCTCAATTGCAATCTCACATGGTAAAGAGACATAGAGTGAGGAATTGTGATATAAGGCCAAGCCTCACAAGAATGTGAGATCCTACCTGAAAAATAAGTAGTCATAAAGGGCTGTTGCCATGGCTCAAGTAAAGAACTCTTGTCTAGCAAGCATCAAGCCATGAGTTCAAACTCTGTTTTCTCCAGAAAAGCTACATAAATTAAATTATCTCTCCTTTGAATTGTGAATGGGAGATGGAAGCCTAAATGGCACCTCAAATCATACGAAAACAACCCACAAATTCACAAGTAATAAATTCCCTCACATCTAAGTCAGTATATCTTTATTCCTATATCCATGTAATCACTTAGGGAATTTAAATTCTTGTGTGTTGCAACAAATATTACTGAGACTTATTCATAAAGCCCTTTCTAATGAACACAATGAACTGAGCTTTTCGTATGTATGGTTGGAAACATCTTCTGAGCTTGAACTCTGTATCAATCACTACATTAAGCTCCAAGGAAACATTATACTAAAATAGCAAAGATGCTTCTCTCTTAGAGTTCTAGTGTAATCTGGGGGAATGATATCACTGAAATTGATTTACACTGAGACAATGGTGTATACTATAAAGGAAATCCAAGGGGGTGAAAATATTGCCCAGAATAGGATATTTTGACTTAATTGATGGTATTAGGGGCTTCATTAAAAAAATGACAATTGAGTTGTTAAATGAAGGATGAGCACCCCATAATAGTCCAAGGGAAGAGGAAGGTACAAAGGTCCTCCACAGTAAGATCAACTGGGCACCCGCACTGTGGCAGGTACATCTATGGTGATTACGGAGACTAGTGTTAAGTGGTAGAAAAGAGAAAAATAGGTCTGGACAGGATGTAAACTGAAGAAGTCATAAATAAAGCCATGGTGATGTATTCATGTGGAAGTTATACTTTGATCATTATCCTGAAAGAAATGAGAGGCTATTTAAAAGGAGTTAGACAGTAGAAAGAAATAACAATTATTTGCTGTTTGAAATGGTAATTTTTGACTCTGGAGAATAGATTGGAGAGAAAAATAAAGCAAAATACCATGACACTGTTCTATTTTATTAACAACTATGCAACTTAATACCTAAAATGAAATAAAATGTTAAAGCATTCAGTTACTCTCTGGAGAAATGTGATGCAGTCATTTCCACAGCAATGAGCACACATTCTTCCTTCTTCTTTGAAGAGAATTTTACAAAACCCTTCTCTAAATAAACCAACTCCTTTATTTGGGACAAAAGTTTGTTTGTTCATTTATAATTTTATTCATTTATTTTACTATCATTAGTAGTAATACAAAGGAGGTGCCATTTAACAAAGCAGCCGTTGAATACAATGTATCTTGATCAGTGTCACCCCTTCAACATTCTTTTTTTTTGTCGGTCGTGGGGCTTGAACTCTGGGCCTGGGCGCTGTCCCTCAGCTCTTCAGCTCAAGGCGAGCGCTCTACCACTTGAGCCACAGCACCACTTCCGGTTTTCTGGGGTTTATTGGAGATAGGAGTCTCACGGTCTCTCCTGCCCGGGCTGGCTTTGAACCGCGATCCTCAGATCTCAGCCTCCTGAGTAGCTAGGATTACAGGCGTGAGCCACAGCGCCTGGCCCCCTTCAACATTCTTAATCCCCACTTCAACCAATCCCTTCCCTTACAGTTATTAATTTTGTCATATATACAATGAATTCTCCACTGCATTCTTCCCCCACGCACCCACTTCCCCCTTGATTTCTCTACTCCTCTCCCATTGACCCCACCTTGCCTATTGCAAGTACTTCTATCTTGGTGCTTAGTTGGACTTTGACATCTTTTTTTTTCTAAAAATTTATAGTATTTGAGCTCTTCATAGTGTATTATGCTTCTGTTCATTCATTTTTAATCACTTAAAGAAAGTGATTTATACACAGTCTTTAAAACATGCAGTCATATAGTTATACTGAGGAAGCCACAAACACAGGGAAAAGATGGGCACCCAGTATGCTAGTTTTAAAGTAGGCTGATTCGTGAGTGATAACGTGACTGACTCCAAGCAAAACTGAATGCAAGACAGAAATCAGAAGTAGAGAAACTAATGATATCTTAGAAATTGCTAAAGGATTAGGCAAGGATTGGTTATGGGAGTGGGAGACAAAGATGGCATAAGAAATAGTGAGCAAAGGTTTAGGTAAAAAGTAATGGAGTACTGAAATATTTTACATGAAAGGGCCCATGACTAATTATGGCCTTAATATAAAGTGACCTGGCCATTTTAAAATGGTATAGTATTGTATAGAAAAAAATGTAATTCCTTTTTACCTAACCCCTGATCACTCTTTCTTATGCCATCTTTGTCTCCCACTCCCTTACCCAATTCTTGCCTAATCCTTTGACAGTTTCTAGAATTCTTAAACCATGTCTAGGAAAGGGTAGCTACAGCATAGCACTATTTGATTAGGCATTTTTTAGTGTTGTTCAAAATGCGGATTCTCCATGGAAGACTTCAAGGAACTCTTTTGCCTCTTGATGGTCTCAAGCCACTCCAATTCAAGAGAATCGCCTTCTTGGAGAACTGTAACACAGCTGTAGAGACAGAGGGAATTGAGATTACTATACCACGCCATGGCATTATGCAATGTTACGCAGTATTGTAACAGAGAAGCCAAACAATCTTCCAGAAATGAAGTGAAGGAAACATAAAATGAAGCCACTAAGTTCTATTAGCAGAAAACAGATGAGTGTGTTATAACATAATGGGAATGGTTTTGCTAGAGACTGATTGACAACCCATAATATGTTGTAAGTAAGTGAAATGAGTGAAGGTATACACATCTTTGAGAAGCATGAGAGTCTTGTATTTGAGCATTTCCCTCCGTTTACCTTAACTGTAACTTAACCCGGTTTTTGGTATTTGTTGAAGAAAGAAAAGTAGATAGTTTAATCACCTTTCACTATATTATAAGTCTTTAAGGATTTTTACTTTTCCATTTTCTAGCAACAAATAGGGCATTGTATAGTGACAATTTGAGCAATCCACCACAAATATGTAGCATTTAAAATATTCATGCACTAAACAAGTTCAAAATATGTGACACAGAAGTTGTTTTAACTGAAAATGGAAGCCAACACATTTCCACACTGAGACAGGGTACTTATTATGCAATGATAGACTTCAGGGATAGAGTAAGAATAAAGAGGGACTCACAATACCCTCAACAAGCAAGATCTAACTGACATTTGCTGAAGATTTCACATACATTCACTTTTAATGGCTTAGAGAATATCTACAAAAAAATAGATCAAATTCTAAGTAATAAAACAAAACTTAACCCCTATTAAGAAAACAACAACCCACAGTGTGTTATCTGAGTACACAGAATCAAACTAAATACAAATTAAGAAAAGAGAACAGGTAAATTACTAAACCCTTGGAAATTAAAGAAAACATTCCTTTTTTCTTTTTTTCCTCCTTTTTTTGTTAATCATGTTAATTGTGCAAAGGAGTTATATGGTGACATCTTCACATGTGCACATTAAATACTGTAAGCAACTTTATCAAAAAATATATTGAAATAACTTGCACAATTTTACATGTACAACTCAGGTGAAAAATTATGGCACTTAGTGTCTATGTATGAGAAAAGACAAAGATTCTCAGATCAAAATTCTAAGCTTATACCTCAACAATGTAAAAAATTAAGCTTAAAATAAGCATAACCAAGGCAAAAGAAAGAAAATAGCAAGCATAAGGGCAGAAATTGAAACTGGAAATTTCATTTACTTGGCTTCAACTAGAAAATAACAGAGAATATAAAAATAAAACAAAACAAACCATTTTGTTATGGAGAAAAATCAATAATAGTAATACACATCAAGCCAGATTTACAAGGATAAAGACAGATGACAAATCCCCAGAATCAGAAATAACAGGATCTTGCAACAAACCTGTAAACATTAAAATGATAAAAGAATGTGTCAAATAACATTATGCTTATAAATCTGACAATTTAGAAGAAATGAACAAATCCTTAAAAACATGAAATACTACAATTTAGCTAACCTAGAATATTGAATACTTGTGTAAAAATTACAGAAATTGAAATTGAAATTTTTAGTCAAATCCTTTCATGGCCAGATGGCTTGATATCTTCAAAGAAGCCTTAATATTAATTTATACAATCTAAAAAGTAGAAAAATATTTAACCAAATCATTTAACAGTAACGTTCTGACATTAAATTCAGAAAATGCTTCAAGAAAAACTACATAAAATATTTGTCATGAGGAAGTGGTGCTTAACTAAAGTGGTAGAGAGCTAGACTTGAGATAAAGAGCTCAGGAACAGCATGCAGGCCCAGAGTTCAAGCCCCACAACCAACAAAAAAGAAAAAAAAATATTTGTCATGATCTTAGGTACAAAATCTATCAAGCAAATGTCAGCAAAGTAAAGTTAGAGATGTATGAAAGTATTTATACATTATGACCAAATGGTAGATTTTTCCAGTTATTTAGGATTTAAAAATATTTGTAATGGATCAACACAAGTCATCATATAACTAGGCTTAAAAAGAAGAATCACAGTACGTATGGTTATTTGATGATATGATGGATCATATCAGTTGATATAAAAAAGAAATATTGAAAATATTGATGATACTTAAAAACTAAACAAATGAGACAAACAAAAGGCAAATCTCTCAGGAATAAGACTTTAGGGACTCGATTGAATACCTGAATATGATTGAACTTGATCGGAAAGCATCTGCAAAAAACTAGAATTGGTGTCACACTTACTAATAAATAAAATGCTTTACCTTTAAGACTTGAAAGCATAACACCAGAATTTAACCTAGTGCTGAATGTTCTCCTCACGTAGCCCAATACCAGAATTTAACCTAGTGCTGAATGTTCTTCTCACTTCTACAGAGTAATAGACAAATAATAACCACAAGAATGCAGAGAATGGGAAGCAGAAAATTGATCTGTTTATTTACAGACAAAATGTTTGTATAGAAAGTCTGAAGGAATGAATAAAAAGACAAGAATAAGTGTGACAATTAAGCAGAATACAATGTATTGGAAAATAGTTTAAACTATGATGCCATTTATAACCACTCCAATGAAAATATGACAGCTATAACTCTATAAAGGACATGTATAGGATTTGTGAAATAAAAAATTTAAATAACAATAAAAGAAATCAATGAAACCCTAAATTCTTGGAAAGATGGTGTACTAATAGTTTAGAATACCTTTCACAGTAAAAATATCAGTTATCTTTATTGATCTGTATTGATTTAGTGAAATTCTTCCAAATACAATTATGTTAGAATTTATATGGAAATGGAAAAATGCTACAATGACTAACCTAATTTTTAAATGTTTTTTATTGTAAAGAAACTCTACAGAGTGGTTACAGTTACATGAGAAAGGTAAGATAATAATTTCTTTTCCTATCAAGCATTGACTAACATTTTGTTGTTGTTTTTGGTCGTGGAGCTTGAACTCTGGGCTTGGGCACTATCCCTCAACTCTTTAGCTCAAGGCGAGCACTCTACCGCTTGAACCATAGCACCATTTCTGATTTTTAGCAGTTTACTGGAGGTAAGAATCTCATGGACTTTCCTGACCGGGCTGGCTTTGAACTGTGATCCTCAGATCTCAGCCTCCTGAGTAGCTAGGATTACAGGCATGAGCCACTGGCTCCTGGTTGACTGACATAATTTTTAAAGAACAAAATGTAATGAAGCACTTTCATCAATGTTGGTCCATGCCATATGCTAAGAGCAACCAAGACAAGGTCGATGAGCCAATTTATTTTTTATCAAGTAAAAGTTGGTCATTTAAATAAATAATCCTAGAAAAAAACTTGAATATCAATCAGCAAAAATGTGCCTTTCTATAAATCCCATATATACATAATTTCAGACAAAATGGCCACAATCCTTCAATTATTAAAAGCTGTGGGAGACAACTCAGGGAAAACACTATGTGATACAAGTGAAGAGTGCTTAATTTAGACTACTTCATTTTGACATAAAAACCCAAGTTCCTATAAGTAAAAAGGATAAATTAGACTAGGACAAAGCCCAGTGAAACCAACACCAGGAAATGGGCACATCTGAGAGGAGGGTGGGCGAAGGGACAGGAGGAGACAAGTGAAGGTGAGAAAGGCGGGAGAATGCAGTAAAGAATTCATTGTATGTACCACAAAATTCAGAGGAGTTAGGGCAGGGTTGGGTCAAAGGGCAAAATGAGAATGTTGAAGAGTGTGACCCTGATTGAGATACATTGTATTCATCAACTGTTTTGTGATGTGGAACCTCCATGTACAACTACTTTAAGATCATTTTTTAAAAAATTAACAAAATTTTGTTTTGCATAAAAATAACCGTGGAAAGAAAAAATGGCAAATAGTAGACTGAAAGAAAATTATCTGTGACATATATAACCCACAGAAAGCCCACCGAATTCTCAAAACATAACTTTCTTTTAGTTTTTGTCACACTAGTATTTAAACTCATGGCTTCCTTCTGGCCCACTGAGCCAGACACCTAGGCAGACTTTTTTTTTTTTTTACTGTAGTTTATTTTTCAGATAGCATCTCACATGTTTTGCCTTGAGATAGACTCAGACTTAGATTATTTTACCTCTACCTTCCAAATAGCTGAGAGTACAGGCCTGTACCACCACACCCAGCCCCAACATTCAACTTTAAATATAATAAAATTTGAGATGGGAGGTGAAGCCTGGGGAAAATGAGGGCATTGTTGATAAAGAAATGTACTCATTATGTAACCCCTCTGAACATCAACTTTATAATGCCAATAAAAATAAATAAATAATAACCAAACTCAAAAATGAAAAAAACACATACATAGACATACATAGACATTACACTAAATACTATATATAGATGGAAAATATGTACATTTCAAAAATATGTAGAAATAAACATTGAAGACACAACAAGATTATATACTTATTATAATGCTCAACAGAATAAATGGTGATATAAGAAAATGCTGGGAAAATGTAGAGAAACTTGGTCATTCATGCATTGCTGGTAGAAATATATAAAATGGTACTAACACTTGAGAAACTACTTTGGCAGTTTCTTTGAAAATTAAAAATAGATGTCATATGGCCCTGTAATTACAGTCTTGAATACTTACCCCAGAAAAAAATGAAGAGTGAATTTCACACAAGGACTTATGCAAGGTTGTAATTTATAGAGGATTCATTCACTGTAACTGAAACCTGGGAACAATCCAAATGTCCTGTAAATGGTGAACAGCTACATAAACGTTTATAAGCCAAGCCATGCAATCGTATTCACCAAAACATACAATTTAGGTGAACTTTTAGTACATAATGCTGAATTGAAAATACCAATTTTTAAAAGGATGCCTATAATAGCATGGTTTTATTTATGTAACATTCACAAAATTACACTCCGATATGGCTGGAGAATGGATTAGTAGTTAATAAGGCAAAGTTAGGAACAATTAGAGAGAGACGAGTTTGGATAAAAAGAAGTATCACAAAGAAATTATTAGGTATGTTGCTACTGTGTGTCTTGATTTTGATAATGGTTACCCAAGATTTGTTTGGTGATAAAATTATATAGCCGGATATATGCATACACAAATGCATGCATTCATAACTGGAGAACTCTGAATAAATTCAAAATAATTAAGGTATTGCTACAAATCTCTATGTGAAGCAGTTTCTCTGTGTGTTACTTACCAGACTGCTTGTGTCCTATGAGACAAGATACACATACATACAAGTTACATGGAATGTCCATTGATTACTTCCAATAAATAGTAAGGGACAGAGAAACTTGGGAATCATTTTGAGCTACTTCCTCATGCTTCAAAGAAGACAGTCTCCTCTGAACATGAAGCATTTGCATTACAACTGGGAGACAGATAGAAAAACAAAAACAAACACCAGCCCCATGTTTACACTAACTGGGACCCAGGCAGGCCCTGAAGGCTGAAAGCTAAGACAAATCTTGGGCTGTGCCAGTGAGTCTCTTCTTATCTCAGGAAGCTGCATCCCAAAACATTCTAGACTCATACTTAAAACTACAAGAGATAAAAGGAGGAGACTGGATAGGTCCAAGACCACTTGGAAAGCTGACTTGCAGTATTACTGAATGTTTATGGACTGATTATGCAAAAAGTGGTGCTGGAGCAGCAACAGAACAGTGATAGTATATGTATGAGCACAATCTATAACAGATATCAGGTGGAAATAAATTCTAAATAAATGTGAGGCTTGCCAAAATATAAATTATCATAAAAAATAAAATGTCTCAGATCTTTAAAAATTCTTAAAATATATCACCATGAAACACTTTAACAATAAAATACGCATGCCAAGCTACAGTATTTAATGATTATTTAAAGATAGTTGCATAGAGAGTAAAGGGAAATAATTTACTATTGAAAACCCAATCTTGTGAAAGAGCAAAGAGGAAGAGATTAAAGACCCTGGGGAAATTCACCTGAAAGGACAAAGCAATCTGAATATTTGCCTGTCCCTCTTCAGGCAAAAATGTAAGCTCATAAATCTAAAATATAATAACAATGTTTCTTTTCATGGTGATATTCCACAATAAAACAAATCTGGAACTTTCAATATCTCTTCTCAAGAGAGTAGAAAGTGACTTGTAGTCCCTTTATTTGGCAACTACATGCATGATGTAATGAGATGAAAGAAAAAGAAAATGAAAGCTAACAGGTAATTCAACAGGTAGCATGCACATCTTGGGAAAAATAAACTAGGCAAATGTGGTCCAATGTGGTAGAAAATAAAGTGCCTTCTCCAAGCAGAAGAATATCTCTCAAAAAAGAGTTTTTCGTGAGCCAGGATATTTTAAAATAATAGCACTAATGTTGTCACGACTTCTTCTCTTCTCTATTTTTAAAATGGCTTCAATTATCTTAATGTTATTGAACAAATCTCTAAGTTTGATTTTTCAATAGTATATTTTATTTTATGTCCAAATTAAGTTACATAACCAAAGAAGCACTACAACAAGTAGCAATCTCAGTGAGCTCTGACTTCAACACTGGATGTAGTTTGCTACTAATTATGAAGAAGAAATGAGATTGTTTATATTAAAATACATGACAGGATCTCTTATAGAGCCAATGCTAAATACATAAGTAAATAAATAAACGTAGCTAGTTAGTGTTGGTAAAGTAAATCAACTCTAATTTGGGCTTTCCATAGGAAAAAAGATGTATAGACATTCTTCTCATAAATATGTAATAAAGGAATACATAATACCTAATTTTGCCTAGAAATATGCCTTATTCTTATCACTTCTAAATGTCAGTATATTTTGCCTTAAAAATAATAAATACAATTCACTGCCATTAAAATGGGGAGGGAGAAAAATTTACTCTTTTCTTTGTCACTCTAGACAGAAAGCTCAAAAGAAAATTATCACTATGACTTTTAACCAGATAATATTACTCCTGAAGCCTCACATCGGAAAATGAGAAGTGTATATGAGAATGTATGGTATTCCTAAATCCACTGAAAATCAAGTCATTTCCATGTTTCCTTTTTAAATCAAGCCACTGACCATTAAGTAAATCAAACACAGAACAAGAGGAGGAACTTTATTCCCACTGATATGATATTGGTAAACTTATTAGATGCTCTATATTTAAACTGAATTTCAGCTTTGTAGTTTCCCCCAGTGCAATAGGATAGTTAACAACTTTAAAAACAGTGCCATTGTGATCCAGGCAGTTCTAGAATCTAAAAAGGCCTTTGATGAACACTGTTTAAATGCTTAGGCATGCGTAATCCAGAAGAAATGTAATATAATGCAATCAACTGAACTCTACAGGAAAGGAAAAAAAGTATCTCAAATTTCAACAAATTTCTTCTCACCCAAGCTTCCAAATTGTACTCTGTTTCAAGAGTGGCAAATTTAAGTCTTCAGAAACGAATCTAAGGGTTCCAAAGAAGAAGAGGAAGAGGAGGAGGAGACTAACTCAGAAAGCAACATTTTCATTTATAGATTGGCATTTCTAAATTCCAGTCCTAAATATGGGAGTAAAAAGTAATTCAACTAATTATTTACTTTGCAGAGAAATTCTTTAAGTATGTTCACATTACTTTAATGTATAAAGACCTTCCCCGGACCCCCATGTTTTTTGAAAGCCTTACTTTTATAGATGCTAAAAGCTAAAACACACACAAGCAGAACCAGAAGACAAAGAAGAAAAAAGGCCAAAAGTTCAGAGCTAGATTGAGAGCACAGAAATGAAACTTTAAGATATGGGAGGAATGCCAAATATTCTAAAGAAATCAATTTTGAAAGAATAAAATAATAACAAAAACAGATAATAGCCACACGATCAGGTTTTATTCTTGCCTCATGCAAACTAAGGGATTCCAACCACCTGAAAGCTTCGATGAGGATCCTAAATTACTATTCACACTTCCTTATTGTTCTAGATGTTTGAGTATGCCTGTGAGACTTGGATCTCATATAATTTTCCCAACCAAGTCAACTCTGCAAACATTTTCTTTACATTATGCATCAGTTGAACAATTTTAGCTTTGAAAATCCAACTCAAAAAAAAAAAAATAGGACCACACAAGGGATTTATCAATTCACCTATCAAAGAGGACCTGACACGCTGACTCCATGCTGGCTGCTACACTATTGGTGATAACTCCCCATTGCCTTCAACAAGCACCCTTTGCTGTGGTAATCTACCATCTTTAATAATAGAGTAGCTTCATTCTGTTTGCAAGGTAGCCTTGCTGTCACAACATTCAACCTCTATGTCCATATGAATGTAAAAGGACTGTCTGTTTTGTTGTCATTGATTTAAAAGGTTAGAACCCAGCTAAGCACAAGTGGCTTACACCTGTAATCTGTTTAGTCAGAAAAATTCTTGAAATTCCATCTCCAATTAACCATCAAAAGGTTGGGCTACTGTCATGACTCAAGGAGTAGAGTGACAGCCATAAGCAAGAATTCTTAATAAGAACTTAAGGCCCTGAGTTCAAGCTCTGGAGCCAGGGGGAAAATATATTATATATATATTATATATATATATATATAAATATATATATATACACACACACATCCATACATCCATACATATATACTTATCTATGAGCCCTTACCCAAAGTAACAAAAATAGCATTAACTGATTTACCCTCATATCTCATTGACAAGAATTAGGTCACATACCATTGTAATCAGTAAGAGAAATGTTGTCAAAATCATCAATTTAGACAAAGCAGTCATTGCTCTGGTTGAGGATTTCTTGAAGTGCCTATAACCTACTGAAAGACGGTGATTATATGAGAAACTCAGACTTATCTTAGCAGGAAGTAGCTGATGTAGGAGAAGAAGACAGAGAACATGACTTTTGAGTAGGCCATTCATGGTTATAACATCATCTATTTGCCAGTTAATTCTATGTTATGACAGAAATCTTGAGAACACAAATGTGTTTACCCTCTGAAATGAACACTCACATTAGAAATTCAAAGAACAAAATATCGAGGCTACATTGTTCTTATATTTCAAAGAACATCCAAAAGTTTCAAATTATTACTTAAAATCCTTTGCCCTAATACTGAATATATAATGTGTTGCTACAACACTGAAGAGAAAAATAAATTCTATCTTTAATTGTCATTCTTATAGACGGACACAATCTCATTTGTTAGGAAAGGGAAACACTTGGAAAAAAATCATATTAAGTGAAGTTAGCCAGAGCCAAAGAAAGACCCATTTTTCCCCCATTTGCAATAATTAGTACATGTCTAGAATAATTTTATCAGATGAGCAAAAAAACTCAAAAGCTATGTGACCATATAAGAGGATAAAAGCTCAAAAGCTATGTAACTATATAAGATGATGATAAACAAAATGAACCCCAAGGTATGGACACAAGACATCTTCCTTTGTTGTTGTTTTTAATGTACTATGTGATTTCTTTGTTTCCTTTGTATGTTCTTCTCCCTATGGTATATCCCTTGTTGTCACTGCACTTGATTTTGGTGTCTTGTGTCTTGTATATACATTTATCTAATTTGGGAAGGGGAAGGGGAATAACAGAGTGCTGAAACAAGGACACAGGATGACCCATTGCAACAATGATACCCACAAGTCAGTATATTGGAAATGAACTTTACATCTTCAACTTTGGGGTGGGGGGGAGGAGTGAGGGAGGTGGGGAGGGAAGGGTTAGTAGGAGAACAACAAAGCAACAAAGGAGGAGATAACAATGCTTGACAAAAAATGAACTCATTACCTTACTCAGCTAACTGTAACCCCCTCTACATCATCTTTACAATAAAATAAAAGTTTGAAAAGAATATTAAATAAAAAGCACAAATGTGTTGTTTAGATACTTCTATTAGATATTTTCCAATTTGAATGTTTTTGTTTATTATAATTCCAATGTTTTATCTAGAAAAACAACATGTTTATTATTTTTCATATAGAAAGAGATATATGATAATATAACATATCTCATTACAGAGTAAACAACTCTTCAGAAGTGCCTAAGTTCATTTTTGTAAATTTACTGAATGGAAGGAAAGTATCATTCAAAAGATTTGAAGATCAATCTATACATCTATCATCTACCTACCTACCTCGCTAGCTATCATCCATTTATCATCTAAACTCATCTATTTATTTATCTACCTAGTATTTATCTACCAATCTAAATATTGAGCAGTGTCATCTATTTATTTATATACCTACTATCTATCAATCTGTATTTCTCCCAGTATCTAAAGAATAACTACCATATATATTATACTATATATTACTTTATAATTTGTATAATTTTGGACATTTAATTTGTTTTCAGAGTTATCATTATGAATATTACAGAGATGACATATGTATACATAATTTTTATCTACCTCTCAAATTATTGTCTCAGGACTTTAGTATAAATTACTAAATGTGCCACATTATTCCCCTAAAAGTGAATAGTAATTTACATTCCTCAAAAGATGCTATGACTAATGATTTATTTTTAGTTGTAAGCTCAGCTAGAATTTCCTCACAGATAAGATATAAAGCAGTAATAATTTCTTCTAAGTTTCACTGTTCATATCATTAGTCTCAGATTAGAATGCTTTTCAATCACATTTTCCTATTTTTAATTGTCACTAATAAATTAACCTCACTGCATTTCTGAGGCCAGTTGTGTAACACAAGGACTGAAGTTCATGCAAATTACAGACTTCCCCAGAAAACACTGCTCACCCTCAATTCTTTATTCCTCACCAGCATGCCTTCCTCCTGTTAGCTCTCATCAGCCTCTGGTCTTAATGATATTCTTATTTCTATGCTGGTCAGGCTATGCTGTCTGGTTATTTCACAGACTGACCTTTCTGGGGTCTGAATTCAAAGAAGAAAGAAAGAAAGAAAGAAAGAAAGAAAGAAAGAAAGAAAGAAAGAAAGAAAGAAAGAAAGAAAGAAAGAGAAAGAAAGGAAGGAAGGAAGGAAGGAAGGAAGGAAGAAAGAAAGAAAGAAAGAAAGAAAGAAAGGAAGGAAGAAAGGTAGGAAGGTAGGAAGGTAGGAAGGAAGGAAGGTAGGAAGGAAGGAAGGTAGGAAGGAGGGAAAGGAAATAAGAAAACAAAATCACCAAAATAATTTATTCCATTAGAATTGATAATGTCAACACAAATATCCATTTGAATGAATATAGCTTCTCAATATCTCATAATTTATACATAACATAGTTTATAGAACAATTTTCTGCATGTGGAGACTCGGTCATATATCACCTTTTTACACAGAATTCCAGTGAAGTCAAATGAAGGTACCACATTTATCCGAATGGATCTGAAACCCAGTAAAGGAATCTTGGAAGAACATTTCTTATACATGTGTTTCTCACTAACCAACCACACATACAACTCTGGGAAATCACCAAAATCCAGTAGGCTTCAAATTTTCTGTTAAAAAACATTTAAAAGGAAATGATGTCTAAGATAACTTTAACACAAGGATATTAATTTGACTTTGAATGAGTGAACTGTTATATGTTTCTAGGTCTTCAGTTGACTTTTTTCTTGATTCTAGCAAATTTTTGTTGATTTTGCTTGATTCTGTTCATCTTTCTGGTTTTCTAAACTTCTCACTGAAATAATTCTATGAGTTTACTGTAGCTACTGTTAAAAATTAGTACAACTTAGTGACTTAAGACAATAAAAAGTGTGTGTGTGTGTGTGTGTGTGTGTGTGTGTGTGTGTGTGTGTATGTCTTGGGGTTTTAACTTGGGGTCTGGGCACTGTCTCTGTGCTTTTGTTCTTCAGGCTAGTGCTCTACTACTTAAGGCATAGCTCCACTTCTGGCAACAGAAAATTCTTATGCCAAAAGATTCCTGGAGCTACCAGAAGTTACACAGTGAATCTCAAGAGCCTGTAGAGGGAATGAGGCTCTACTGAAACCTCAATTTACCCCTACCAGAACTTGTGGAAAGAAATATGAAATATTTTATAATGCCATGAAAATGGAATGTTATTTAAATGGATACAAGTACAACTTCCAGAAATACACAACACTGTATAAAATGGATTGAAAAAATATAATCAAGAGCAAAATGTGCAGTTAGAAGCTCTTGCAGCAAGCTAATGGCTGTATAATCAGAACTGTCCTAAGTTGGGCACTAGTAAGATAGGAATTTTAAAAAGCTTCGTGATGGATGGGAAGGGAGCATGTTTGGCCTTTCAATTCATCTGGTTAAAAAGCAGCACCTAATAGTAATTGGGTGTTAATTTCCATTCACATGGACTATTGAACACATGTTTTGAAAAGCTCCGTAAGTAATAATAACAGTTCTTCTTTGTATTGCCACAGGCAGGATGCTTATTTGATCGTCAGTCATCCATCACACAATTCATTTGGCACTGCTCCAATCCGCAGTGGCCTGCGAAGCCCTCTGAGGGTCCTGCCAACAAGAGCAGTTGGCGATGGCACAACTGAGTGAGTGTGGAGTGATTCACACTGAGAAACAGCACCAGCAGTTTAGCAAGGGCTGGTGCAGACAGGCGTGTCGAATACTGCTCTAAGTCATTCAGTTGCCTTCGCTCCTTCCAGAGCCAGATCTTACTACACGTAGGGTCATATGAGCCTGAGGCCATAATAAGACCTGAAATCATGCCCCAGACATTTTCCTTAAAGAAGTACAAGTGTTGTTACCCCAAATGCCACAAAACAGAACGGGACTGTCCATACACCTTATCTTTATTATCACTTTCTTATCATCTGATGTGTACACTCAGAGAAAAATCCGATCAAAGTTAATTGAGCAAGAATGAGCTAGAGAAAATAAACTGTGCTTCATGTTCTTTTTTATTTTATTTTAAATAAAGAGAATGCAATTCAGGAAATAAGTTATTTGAATAGATTCACAAATCTCATCACAAAGCTAAAAACCAAACTCTCAGCTGTTTTATTACAAGCATTTTGTCTTTTCACAGACTACAGATTTCCTTATTCTTGTCTAATAAATAAGGTCAGTAGAGGCTGACAACCAATGATAGGTAAATACTTAGGATCCATAGTGAGTATTCTCAGGTATATCAGTAACAGAATTATTAATTTATTTCTGAGACAGTCTTACTATGCATATGAAACTGCTAGCTAGTGTCATGGGTCATCATGGGTCCTCATGCTTAACTTTGTAATAGAAATTTTGATCATGAAATTATTTGTTTCTTTTCCTCATTATAATAAAAAATAGTTGCAGTGAATCCCAACATCTTCATTGTGTAGAATGAATGAGAAAAAGATCATAGTACCAAAAGTAAAATAAAATGTTTGTATTATGTTTCTTAAATTTACTTAAATTGTTCAGCGTTTTAGTCCAGTACTGAAGAAAGATGCTAGTCCCAGCAGGGGAAGAAAAAAGGATACAAAAAGAGGGCATTATAACAGAAAAAAAGATGCAATCAGGAAAGAGAGCTTTTAAAAAATTTTTTATTGTAAAAATACCTTACAGAGGGGTTACAATTACATGGGCAAGGTAATGAGTGCATTTCTTATCAAGGAAAGAGAGCTTTATAATTGATATGAGTAATATTTCTTCATAATCAAATTAAGTGAAAAGAAGAAAAGAAGAGGAATGTTCCTCAAACATTTAGAGTTATGAAGGAGAATACCTAGGATAGAAAGGAAAAAAACCCCATCAGATTGCTAATAACAATGTTTATTTTTTGCAAAGATCTACAAATCTAATAAAAATAGACATGTGTGATAGTCTAAATATATGGTAGACCTCCAGTGGCCCTAATTCAGCATCTGTCTGGGTTTTGATGGAAGAATGCTAAATTTTTGTAAGGCAGGGTTAAATTACCTAGTGAGAATAATTAAAACATCTTGATTCACTTTCTTCATGTATAAAAGCACAGATTAAAAAAAATACCAGCTCAAACATCTTCTATTACTATTTGTAAGCCCCCTTTCTGAATTTACTTTAATTTTTGGTAGATTTATATCATAGATCTATGAAAATTATAACAAGTTTAAAACATTTAAAAATAGGTCTCTAGGAACCCTAGATTAGGAATCAATACATGAGAAGATCCCAGAACCTCCTCTAGCTCTCAGAAAATTTATGATTTTAATATATTTTATCAATACTCCTATATGTCTAATAATGGCAAAACTTACTACAGCTAAGACATTATTACTTGTATATTATTTTATACAGGAAAAAAATGTATATATGAATATATCAAAGATGTATCTAGATATATCCCAGTAGGTAGATAAAGACTGTAGTGTGATTACTGTAGTGTAATCACAGGCAGTATTATGAATGAGACCGGAACATAAAGTCAACTATGCTACTTTTAAGATGGCTATTTTCCTGCTTAACTTCACAAACCCAGCACAGAAGCTCTCAGTTGCTTCAGGAACCAGAACACATATAAATGTGGCTTTTGTGTGAATATACTAGGATTTTATTTGAATCATTAAATTCGCATGTCAGAATGCTTGTATTGTAAAATCAAAGGAAGGAGCCCAAATTGAGCATTTAAAAAAAAGTCAGTTTTATTTGGCCCACAAGGAAATTATTTCTTGTAATTCAAACCAGAAACATATGAAAGAGTTGAGTGCTATAAAAGCCAGTCTCTGCCTATGTGTAGTTTAAACAGAGAAAATATGAAATTTATATATCTATATCTAGATATCTGGAAATATGTATATTTGTGTGCATATATGTATGTTTATATGTATGTATTTAAATATAGACATATTTATAAGGATATTCAAAAGCCAGAATAGAAAAGGAATTTAAATAGTATTTCCTGAAATGAATGTTCAAGTGAGGTCAAATAGACCAATGGCTTAAATTGCCACAAAGTCACCCAATGCTGGACTCTAACAGAACCATTTCTCTTAGTAGCATTAGAGGATTATTTCACATATTATTCTAAGTTTACAGTCTGATGTTTGAGAGAGAGCAAGGGAATGGGTGCCCATTGTCCAAAATGTATATCACCTACTATAATAACAAAAAACATTTTAAAAAGAAAGATTTAAATGAATTTATGAGACAACTATAATTTGAAAATATTTATGGTGTTGTCCACCAACTTAATTTCACAAAGACATATGGAGTGTTTTACTTATACTTATTTACTATAAGCAACTTATATCAAGGAATAAAGAAGAAACTATCACAACATAAAATTAGTAAGGGAAATAGTTATAGAAAGAATGTGCAATCAGACAAGTACAGAAGAGTAGGACAAGATTTCTACATATAAAACCTTCCATAGGTAACAAAGAAAAGAATAAGAGAGATATTCAACGTTTTTATAACAAACACGGTTTTTACGTATTATCTACTTAATTCATGTACCAATTCCATGAGCTAGGAAAGCATTATTCTTATTTTTTAGATTTAAGAATGTTATTTTCCTGAGATTATACAACTTGAAATGAGCAGGGCTAAACCTCAAAGCCAGTTCCATTTAAGACAGACTTGGTAAGTTCAAGTATAAAGATATACTGCAAATGAAATATGCTTTGCACACAAACATAATTTGCTGGAAAGAGTTTTTGTTTCCGTTTTCCATTTCAGGAAACCCACATGCAAAACTCAGCAGCCTGAGGCTACACTTCCATCAAATATGGTGAAATAGACTTTGTAGCTCAAATGTGCAGCTGTATACCTTACTTTATAGCAACTACAGACACTAAAGCAATGCAGGCTTCATCTCTGTATTAATTACCTACTACTGCTTTATATATTGCTTTAAAACTTAATACCTCAAATTACTTTTCTTTTACTTCACATATTTTTTAAATTTTTATTGTGAAAATACTGTACAGAGGGGTTACAATTACATGAGCAAGATATTGAATACATTTCTTATCAAGCATTGTAGCCTCTTCCTTTGTTTCCCCTTCCCATCCCTTCCCAGCCTCCTCCACCCCAATCCTCCCTCCCCACCAAAGTTGTAAAGTTCGTTTTTCCACATAACGACTTATACATCTCATTGTTGCAATGAACCCACCTGTATCTCTATTTAAACGATTTGTTTTTTCCCTTCCCTACTTCACGTATTTTAATTTTTCTTTGGAGGTTACACTCAAGTGGTCATCTGGAAAGGAAAGCTTGACAAACAAGCAACTATGTGCTTGTAGGAAAACCTGACTTAGCTGTTGGCAATTTAGACATTAAAAGAACTTCATCACATGTTCTGTCCATAATTTAGCATTTAATATTGAAAATGGTTTCCTTCAGAAGAAATAATGTGTGTGGGGGGGGAGGAAGGGGGACAGAGACAGAGACAGAGAAATGAGAGAATATTATCTTTTTAAAACTGAATTTCAGAAGTGATACACCACAAATAGTTCTATATTCTATTCTTAAAAGTAAGATTATCAAGCAACTTTGGGACTATGTTTATACCAGCATAACTTCCCTGCCTTTAAATTAACTGAAAAAATAACTATTGATGAACCATTGATTATCTATTACCTTTTTTGGTACCTCTGTTAATGTTACTTCCTTTTCTCTATGAGTCAAGATGCTCTTGCATCTTCAGGCACTCTGTTTTCTTTGTTCAATGGGTTGTTGAAAAATAAACTCGTGGATATAGTT
This sequence comes from Dipodomys ordii, assembly GCF_000151885.1. Lineage (NCBI taxonomy): Eukaryota > Metazoa > Chordata > Mammalia > Rodentia > Heteromyidae > Dipodomys > Dipodomys ordii. The sequence continues at coordinate 3,236,188 of NW_012267241.1, forward strand.
TATAAGAATTTCTTATATTTAAAAAGTGTGATGAGTTTATAGCTTTATTTTCTTGGATCTAGAATAAAATATAATGTTAGAATTAAGAGATTATAGCTCTTGAGAAGTTCAGGAACCATCTGCTCTTAATAAAACTGTTTTAATCATACCCAGAAGCTTGTTTAAGTACCAGAGATTTTTCTCAAACATTTCATTTTATGGCTGAAGACGATAAAATTCCAAGGTGTAGCATGATTTACCAACTAATAGTACTAATAGCAGACTAGGTAGTAAAATCTAGATGTGTTTTGATTTACATTTACCATTTGATATGTTTTTGTAACTTTTTCTGTCTTTAATCTTTTCCCATCCTAACCTAAATTCTTTTAACGATAATAGTGGCTTCTGTAAATTTTACTGTGGCATTTTTGGTGAAAGAATGTTCCAGAACATCAATAGTATTCTGGAAATCATTTGATCTCCAATGGATATGATAACGCTCCAAGCTTTGGTTTGGAATATCCACTCTCATTATCTTAGTAGGAATCTCATAAATTATATAACTTATGCTTTGTTCACAATATGGAGGAGATATAGGAGCCAGAAATGAATTTTCATCTGTCATTAGAATTTCTCTCAGAATGAGTTTGTGAACAAATGATAACGACATTAAGAAAGAAATGTGGTCAGAGGTACAAATTGTTTAGTTAATACGAGCAAAAGTTCATCAATTTGAAAGTGTATCAAGGGCTAAAGTGAGTCAGTAAAGGCACTTCACACAAAATGGACAAAAAGTACAAGAAAATATAAGAGAAATGCAAAGAGAGATAAACTGTGGATTGTGGTATAACAATTTTCATTCATCTTGCTTGAGAGAAAGAACCTATGCCTTCCTTTCTCAAATCCACCATAAAGGCCAAACTCAGCCCTGCTCACACACAATAGAACTTGATATTGAAAACAATCTTAGTCTATCCCACAATGGTTATTTCAGTCTAGAATTGAAGGTCTCTGGGGAAGAGACTGTCATTTTTGTTTATTGTTGGATTTCTAGTGTTTACAACAGGATGTCCACAATGAATGTTGAGTGATGGAATACATGTAAAAAGATTTTGTGATGACACAAGAGAGCCCATCTCCCAATCATTTCCATCAATGCCACATTTTTCTTCCTTGCTTTGACTTTAACACTTATTAATCACTATAAGTATCTATCAGAGACAGATGTCATTGTATTTGAAATCAAAAGACTTAATTTTATTTTACTGATATTATTTTACTGATATTATTGATAATGTATTTGGAAATTAAATTTAACAAATTTAAATTTAAGCTTAAATTTAAGAATCATTGATCTGAATATTTCAGAGGCAAAAAGTAATTTTTGAAGAGTTCTTAAAAACTTCTTTATTTATTATGATAATTGTGAAAAGAAAGACACTTAAGTGTATGACATACAGATGACAGGTCTAAAATTCTTAGAATTGTTAATAAAATAGTAAACATCAGAACTTTTACATCGGAAAGCTTCTTGATTGCTTTGTCATTTAGTTTTTCATTGACTCTAAATAATATTTTCCTTGTGCAGCTAGTAAAAAAAAAATCCCTTAATGGTAGTTGTGTTTTCCAACAACCAAGATGAAAATGACCCAGTCAGTAACTGATGAATGTTTAAGGAAATAATGGTAGAGGAGAATCACATTATTCTTAAGCTACTTTTCTATCTCAAGATAAATAAAAAATGTAATTTCAAGACAGATGGCCAATGATTTCAAGAGTACAGTTGTTAGACTACATTTCTTTTATTTATTTATATTTCATCATATTTATGTAGTTTCACAAGTGGAGGATATACAAGAGGAAATGGTATTTGACACTTGTTATATTGCCCAGGTGATGTACAGAGGGGTTATAGTGACATAACTAAGGTAGTAAGTACCTTTCTTGCCAAACTTCTTACCCCTTCCCTCATTTTTCTCCCACTTTCCCTCCCCCCAATCTCTCCCCCGAGTTGTACAGATTATTTCCAACATATTGTTTTGTGAATATCGCTTTTGGATTGGTTCACCCTTGTAGTTCGTCTCACCATTCTGTTGTTCCCCTTTCCTTCCCTAATTAAAATAAACATATATACAATACCAGGGTACCAAAATCAAATACAATGACAGCAGGGGATATACCAAATGTGGAAGGACATAAAAAAGAAACAAGAAATCACTTAGTACATTAAAAACAGCAATAACAAAGAAAAACCTCTTGTGTCCATGTCTTGGAGTTCATTTCACTTAGCATCATCTTATATGGTCATATGTACATAGCTATTGAGCTATTCTGCTCATCTGCTAAGATTATCCTAGTTGTATACTATTTATTGCAAATGAGGGAAACCATTGGACCTATGTTTCTTTGGGCCTGGCTTACTTCACTTAATATAATTTTTTCCAAGTCTTTCCATTTCCTTACAAATGGGGTGGTGTCATATTTTCTGATGGAGGCATAGAATTCCATTGTGTATATATACCACCTTTTCTTGATCCATTCATCTACTGAGGGACATCTGGGTTGGTTCCATATCTTAACTATGGTGAATAATGCTGCAATAAACACAGTTGTACTGGCAGCTTTAGTATGACCTTGTTTGTAGTCATTTGGGTAAATGCCCAGAAGTAGGATTGCTGGGTCATAGGAGAGCTCTATGTTATTTAGTCTTTTGAGGAACCTCCATACTGCTTTCCAGAACCAGATCAACCTCTTTCTACATTGTTAGTGAGAAAGTTAAATTATTTGCATTAGGAAAACCAGTGCTTTCCATAAAGTAGACTTGGATGTCTCTATGTTACTATTGGTACTGTATATAAGACTGTGGTACATGCTGTACATAAGAATGCATATATGTGTGTTTTATATATATATATATATATATATATATATATATATATGCTATGTGTTCATGTGCAAAAACAACGCAAGGAACAGATCTGGGTTTCATCACCCTAGGCTGTACCAATCTTCTGAGAAACATACACCAGCACCCTTCCATGTGTCCCTTTAGCTTACACACATATTTCTAACAATAAATAGATCATACACTGGAAAAGGGAGACCTGGAGATAGAGGGTCCTTTGTGGGGAGTTTTAGAGTCAGGGAGAGTTATATGCTTTAAGACTGTAAAGTATACACCATTACAGTGAGGAATGCAAACAGGTTTCAATTTCCTTTCCTTATCTTAGATTCCATGATTGCCATATTTAGTATTCCAGTTGTTTTGTACGCTTTACACTGTTCCCCAAACCTCAGTCATCTTTTTTATTTTTTATTTTTACTTGTTGTGCCAGTCCTGGGGTTTGAACTCAAGGCCTGGGCACTTTCCCTGACTAAGCTTTTGTGCTCAAGGCTAGCACTCTCCCTCTTGAGCCACAGCTTCACTTCTGGCTTTTTGGTGATTTATTGAAAATCAGAGTCTAAAAGACTTTCCTGCAGAGGCCTGATTTGAACCTCAATCCTCAGATCTCAGCCCCCTGAGTAGCTAATATTTTAGGTGCGCACCACCAGCGTCCAGCTCATCTCTAGTTATTTTCAATCCTCTAGCAAATTGCATTGTATATGTATAGCCTTATTTTGGTGGCATTTAGGAAAATTCACAGATGGGTCAGAAATATGCTCTTCTGTGTATGACAACCTCTGTGAGGTTAGCACAATGGTGACTATAGACAGCCAGGGGAGTTTGTCCTGTATTTCCTAAGACTGAGATCTGCAGAGGAGGCAGTGATACCAGGGAGGCAGCAAATCTGTGCGAGGAAAGGCATCTATCTGCTAAGTGAATGGGTTAAGACCTTGTCAGACAACCTCTCCTTTTCAAAAATGCCTGCAGCAGAGAGATGGTGACCCTTGAAAAATCTGAGGGTAACACCTGGGGTTACATGAAACAATGTTCAAAATTCTTAAGTGAAGGGGAAAAAGCAGAAATCAAAGCATCATGCAACGTGTGATCACAACCTAAGTGAAATAGAATAGCTACATAAACATTTGTAAACATGTTTATAATAACTTCGACATACATAATTTCATATATGTGATTATAATTATGTGTGACATGTATAAACTCAGCTTACATTGATGCTTATTATAGATAGTCTTATATATGCATATATAAGACTAAAATGAATGCTCTAAAACTTTAGTAATGAGGTTATGTATTCATAATTAATCATTATCAGTTTTTTTATTTTTTTATTGTGAAAATACATGAGCAAGGTAATAAGTACATTTCTTTTTTTTATTTTGAAAATGCAGTACAGAGGGCTTACAATTACATGGGCAAGATAATGAGTACATTTCTTATCAAGCATTGTTGCCTCCTCCTTTGTTTCCCCTTCCCATCCCTTCCCATCTCCCCTCCTCCCCCCGCCAAAGTTGTAAAGTTCGTTTTTCAACATAATGTCTTGTAAATCTCATTGTTGCAATGGGTCCACCTGTATCCCTAGTTAAACAATTTGTCTTTTCCCTCCCTCTCCACAAATTATACCAACATCAAATACAGTGAAAACAAAGGTTATACCATGGGGGAGGGACATAGAAAGCAACAAAAAAATCTTATAAATATGTTAGAAACAATAGCAAGAAAGAAAAAACCATTTTGGGGTTCATTTCTTCTAACATCAACTTATCTGACCATTTCTGCTGAACTCAGACATATACCAGTAATTGCAAATAAGGGAAACCATGGGCCCTAAATGATTCTTTGGGCCTGGCTTACTTCACTTATCATTACGAGTTATTTTAATGTCAGCCTTTTCTAAATTTTCCACAATTGGAGTTTTTATTATTTTTGTGGTAAGTAAAAGGACAAGGGGAAACCCTGAGCAATAGTCACTGTTTAAATAGCCATCTTGATAGTGCCGTCTGCAGGGAAATGGTGACAATATGAGAAGACATCACCCCCTATAAATTCTCACTGGAACGCTTAAAACTAACCTGAACTCCTTACCCAAGAGAACTTCCTTAATGACTCACAATGGAGTCTTGTAAAGTTATTTTGTTAATTCATTTTTGACTGGTTATTTCAGAAAAAGATAGAAACCAATTGTAATTAAAGAAATATTTTTGTGTCTTCAATGTAATGTCTACTCTGCTGAGGTCTCTGCCCAACTCCAAGATTATCCACCTCACACACGGTGGTGCTGCACTCATTCTGGAACATATCTGCCTGCTAACTCAAGCTCATGTTTTCTCCAGATCCATTGTCATGCAGGCTTGCATTCTTCTGAGTGGTCTTGTTTAATTTTACTAACCATCACTCTCATTGGACACATTTCCAGATATAATTTCCTCTCTATTTCACACCAAACAGCTGTGCTGTCAGAGCTACAATGACCAGATATGGTCTAATCATAAGTACCAGAATGGTTATTAGTCTTGAATATGCTGAGCCTTTGTTTCATGTGTTTGATCCCTGTTGAATGCTGCATTTTCTAGGTAATATTTTTCCTTTGTACCTCAAGGCAACTTTTTCACACTAGCATGGTGGAATACAAAGAATACTGGGCTGGAAGGTAAATGATCAGGACTTATAACTCTCAGTGAAGGACACTGAGGAAGTAAAAGTTATTTATCTAATAGACAGGCTTGCATTTATTGGCTTGTAAAGCTCCAGAATTTGTCTTGTAATTTCAATAAGATGGTGAATGCAAAAATGAATTTGGAAATTACCACATACTTAAAAGCATGCACCAAGTGTTTACACTGTTTTCCATAGTTGAAGTACAGAGTCCAGGTGACTGTTCTTGTGGCATACAGAACACCGGAAACATGGGTTGTTATCTTGATACTACTGACAAATTAATACATTTATAAGTGATTCATGAGAAACTCATGCAATGCTGCCCAAGCAGAAATGTTTGAGGACACTTCCACTCTGAAACTCTCTTTTTTATTAAAAAATTACTAAACATAAAGGTTACAATTGCATAAGTCAGGCAAAGAGTACATTTCTTTATGAACAATATGACCTCTGCCCTCACTCTCTCCCAGGTTTTCCTTCCCATCCCCCACAAGTCATAGAGTTCATTTCCAACATGGTGTCCAGCGACTACCACTGCTGCATTTGTTTATCTTTGTAAGCATCAGCTTGCTCCAACATGCCTAAAATTTGACATTTTTGTGTAACCTAGGCTCGCCAGTATTGTTCTTATTCCTGATTGATTGATGGAAGCCTGCCTCATTCTGGACAGATTGTTCGTATCCTGGATATCTTCTGTTTAAACCAGTTTGTATATTGCTCTGTGTTTTTCATTGATAGCTTTTTAAACGCAAGCCAGCTCTTCACCCCAGCATATCTCTGCTCTCCTTTTGGATCCTGTTCATCTGCTTACAAGACAACAAAACATACATAAACATCATTGTCACAGTTCATTGGTGGCAAAATATGATAGTAATAATTTTGGCTTTCAGGCAAGTAGTGAATCATGTATCGATAGCCCTGAAAAGAGAGCATTAGAAATGACTATAGCATCCAGGCTCTATGTGACCTACCTCATAAAAATGGTGCTAACAAGAACTAGGAGAAAATTGTCTTTTGTGATTTTAATTGGTTATGCAATGATGATACCAATTAAGGTGAAGGTAATTGTGAAGGTACCGATAAAACCAATACACTCTTCCTAAATTACATTCTCATGTCTTATTTATTTCTTATAGGGATTCTTTAATTTTTTTAATATCTCAAGGTGATGTACAGAGGGGTTACAGTTATACAAGTAAGGTAATAAGTACATTTCTTGTCAAACTTGGTACCCCTTCCTTCAGTTCTCTCTTAGTTTTGCTCCCCTCCACTCTCCAAGTTGGGCGGATCATTTCCCATATATTGTTTTGTGAATATCGCTGTTGAATTGATTCCTTCCTTGTCCTTGTCCTTTGTCTCACCATTCTGTTGTTCCCCTTTCCTTCCCTAACTCAGATAAATGTATATACAATACGAGTGTACCAGAATGAAATACAGTGACAACAGGGGATATACCATAGAGGGGAGAACATACAAAGGAAACAAAAATCACATAGTATATTAAAAACAACAACAACAAAGAAAAACCTCTTGTGTCCATGTCTTGGGGTTCATTTTGCTTATGGTCATATGTACATAGCTATTGAGCTATTCTGCTTATCTGCTAAGATTATGCTAGATGTATACTAACTATTACAAATAAGGGAAATCATGGGACCTATGTTTCTTTGGCTCTAGCTTACTTCATTTAATATTATTTTTCCAAGTCTTTCCATTTCCTTACAAATGAGGTGACATCATTTTTTCTGATGGAAGTATAGAATTCCATATATATATATATATATATATATATATATATACATATATGTATATATAACATTTTCTTCATCCATTCGTCTACTGAGGGGCATCTGGGTTGGATTGTTTAGTTATTAGGCTAAGTAGTAGATGAGGAAACTGAGGTACCAAATAACTGTTATGCCTCTTCATTATTTATAAGATTTATGTGAGTTTATGTAGCAATGATAAGTCTGCATTATTCTAAACAAGATCCATGACTGCAGGCAGCCTGTATTTCAGTAGTCTGTTACAAGATGCCCAAATATACAACAACCTGAAGATTGTTAGAGGGTAAGGTAAGCAAAAGACTACTCTCAGAGAAAGTGGTCAAGAAAGGGTTCTTTGGGAGTTGGTTAGCTTATCATCAGGGAAAGCTGTTGAAAAATAATTCCAAGCACAAACTGAGGCAGGAAGAAGCTTTCTGCTATAGACAGCGATTCGAGTGGCAAATAACAGAAACAACAGGAAAGACATTAAAATGACTAAACAGGGGCCAAATTATATGAGACTTATAGTCTTCAATTAGGTATTTGTGTGGCATTTATGGTTAACCATCTTGAACGCCAACAAAAATGCTATTAAATAATAACACATTTTTATATTACATAGATGGATTTTATTAGTTAATGCTGTCTTTGGAATTTTATGTGTTATTTTGTCCTGCTTTATATCAAAATTAGGAAAAAACTTATAAAAATCTCAAATTAACTAAATGTATCTCTGTTTGCTGGAAAGTATTGTTTGCACAGATAGAACATATGTACTGGTCATGAGGCGTAGGACCTGCCCCAAGTGTTTTTGCTCAAGGTTGCACAGCTTCACTTCTAGCTGTTTTGGTAGATCACTGGAGATAAATTATCATGGACTTTCCTACCCAGACACAGTTTTGAACCATGATCCTTAGATCTCAGCATCCTGGGTAGCTAAGATCACAGGTATGAGCCATCATCGCCCAGCAACAGAAAATATTGATTTCTTAAAAGTCTTGACATGGTGACCAGCATCTGCAATCTCAGTGCTCAGGAGGTTGACATAGGAGGATCATAAGTTCAAGACAGGCTTGGGCTTGGGCTTGAATTTGAAACCAGACAGAGCTGAATATTCAGTACATAGTGAAACATTGTGTCTAACAAACAAAAGCTTGACTGAAGAGAGGTAAAGATCACTTAGGCCAAATTATTTTAATATGTTGATGAGGAAAGAAAGTACAGTTTAATTTAAAATTCTATTATCATGGAAAGTTATCAATCTAGTCCTTTTTCAGTTTCGTCTTTAGCCAATGTGGCATTTCATATTTTTAAAGGAAGCTATATTTCATATTTTTTCCTGGTAAACATGTTGTTGTATATTTTATACCTATTTCTAGTTTGTAAATGATACTTTACTTACAACTGTCTTTTGATTTTTATCACAATTGCCATAAGTGGTCTATTCAAACATAAGAGAACTTTTGAAAAATGTAGGATAGCATTTTCTTCCTCTCATTAATTCATTGCTTATCTTTTCTTTGAATATTCATGATGATGTATTTCTTACAAAGTGAGAATACAACTTCATGTCACATTTTAATATTTGTATCGTACTCTATCAAAATAAAGTCATAATTAAAATAATTTCTATAGTAATTGATATTTATTAGTTATGAATAATTCTGAATATTCATACTATCATTTTTATTAAGAAAAATCAGAATAACTGATTGCAATATCATAAATATTTCAGCTTTTAATACATATTGCCAAAATATCCTTCAGAAATGGTGATTAAATGGTTTTCTTTGCAACTACAAATAAGCTTCAACGCTCTTATGTCTTTTTATCTTTTCCAGGACTCAATGGGTTTTCTCCAATCACCCTTCCTCACTTACTAAGTAACCTCCTACTTCCAAGGTTTGTTCCTGTTGCTCTCTCCAGCTAGAAAATGCTAGCTAAAAGACACCTCCTCTGTGCCATTTCTTCTATGAGGCCTACCATAAAAATCTTGCCTGTAAAGCACCACTCCCTACTCATCTCCTCTGCCAACCTAGGAAGAGAAATCTATACTCACAATTGTATATATATATATATATATATATATACACACACACACACACACACACACACACATATATACGCACATATATATACTTCCAAAAATCAGCTCATAATGCAACTATAATATACACATAAGAATCTAGACTTGTGCTCCTAATTTATTTTTGAAATGCAAAATTTGGGGGTTCCTTCCAATTAAGGCTAAGTCCCTTATGTGAATCAGAGATTATAGGAGAGTGTGAGGTATTCTGAGCATGAAAAGAAAAAAAAATCAAAGATTATCATGATCATGTTAAAAGAACAAATGTATTAGCTTAAAAGAGGGTCAGTAAGAAAAGTTGTAGCAATATGAATATCAGAAAGAATACTACTCCATAAGTTTCCATCCAGTTGAAGAGTATCAATATATAGGAAATAAAATTCCCAAGCTTGGCACTGGTGACTCATGCCTGTAATCCTAGCTACTCAGGAAGCACAGATCTGGGGATTATTCAAAGCCAACCCAGGCAGGAAAATCATGAGACTTTTATCTACAGTTAACCACCAGAAAATTGGCAGTGGCACTATTATTCAAGAGAGTACTAACCTTGAGCAAAAAAGTTCAGAGATAGCTTCGAGGCCCTGAATTCAAGCCCCAGAACTGGTGCTAAATAAATAAAAAAAAACCCAACTAAATCTTATAACACCCTTTTCACAAAATATCATTTCATTTAATATTCTAAATTAACTTTACTTATAGGAGTTATGAGGTTAAAGGAAGATTTAATGATAGCATAAGGAAATATCACAGAAATCTGAAGTGTGCATGTGTAGGTCAGTTGTTAGAATAGCACGATACAGACTGTTGAGATTAAAAGAAATATGAGGGCTTAAACAACCAGATGTAGAGTACAGCTTGAGTTGGACCATTACTGGAACAGATCAGGAGTAAAGGAAATCTTTGGACTTACATTGATATTTTATTGCTGTTGAGATTGCTGAGAAATTATTACTGCTCACAGTTGACCCATATTACCACAGCTACATAAAATTATTTATACTTTCAAAAAGTACCATGAAATATTCTGGAAATACATTAATACAGTGAATAGAACCTGTTCTACATATTTAAGCGTAGGAGATAGTGTATGTGTATCTAGGAAATAGAGTTGTGTAAATCATAGAAGATCATGTTAGCTTTGATCTGTTACCAGGATAGTCAATTGACTTAATGATTCACCACAAATAATCACATATATCTTCACTTTAGTATCCTAATGAATACTTATCCCAAACCCAGCCATATTACATCTTAGCCAAGATGTTTGCTGAGTTTTACCAGAATAAATATTAAAAATGATTTTGCACTAGTAAAGTTAATGATTTTTTAAGTTGTACAAAAAAATGAAGTTTGTGTTTGATGACATTAATTTTGGTCAAATACAAAGACTATCTAAAATATTGCTGATACAGCCCATAGTGTTGATTGGTTAGAGTATAAACCTAATGAATGTTTCACAGATTTTGGTTCACAACTTATTTCTAGACTTTCTTCTTCATTGCCCGAGAGTCTAACAACTGCTTTTCGGTAACCAAATTCTAACAATTGTGATTATCCAGATGTATTTAATATTAGCACATTTAAATTCTTATTTCATCCAAAGGACCATTGGAACTCACAAAGTTGTATTTCTTCAAGCCTCACAAAGAAGTTATAGTCCTAATGTGTAGCTTTTCCATAAATTTTTATTTAGATACAGATATATTTCCCATAGATGCAGGGGAAGCAAAGTATATTTTTATTCATAGATAATTGTATATTAATATTGATTTTACAAAAATGATTGTGTTCATTAGTCAAATGGCCTAATTAACTCATCATAATAAACCTTCCTCAACATTTCAAACTTGAAAGGTGCTTGTGCCTACAAGAATGCACATACACACACAATCATTGCACTATTATTACTGCTCTAATAACATCTCACATCATAAATGCTCACTGTATGATATAATTATAGGAGAAATTATCTAGTTTTTAAATAAAATTTAAATGGAGTTGCAGTTTAAATATATTAACACAGAGCTTAAAATATCAGTAAGAAATGAAGTATTAGCCAGACTAGCAATGAGGTTTTTTTTCTTGCTTTTTTCTTTACCATCAATAAATCTGAAAGAATACACACACAAAAGCCCCACACTTGCTCACCTGCATTTTTACTCATGAACCCTCTCCAAAGGTTATATAAGAAACACATAAAGAGATTAAGATCTTCTCTCTAGTCATTTGTCATCAATTGTGATAACTCTTTCTCTCAAAATCTCACAGAAAACTTCCCAGAGCAACACTGATAGTGTCCAGATAATAAATTTTCTAAAGTTGGATAAAGATATAGAAGTGCAAGGTTGTGTGCAGAATAAAATGGTTCAGCCTAGAATGAAGTTAACTTCAGATTCCCACATTGCTTGCTGCCTTTATCTCAAAATATGGATAAATCCATCTCAGGATTCCTTGCTAGGGAAAATTGAAAACTGTTAGCTCACTTTCTTGAATCACTTTGTTACATTCAAGTTCATTATTATTATGAGATGGCATTTTGTGGTAGGTATTAAATGGTTATGGACTGGAATATAAATGCTAGCTAAGATATGGAACCAACCCAGATACCCCTCTATAGATGAATGGATCCAGAAAAATGTGGTATTCATGCACAATGGAATTCTTTGCTTCTATCAGAAAGAATGACATCATCCCATTCATAAGGAAATAGAAAAATTTGGAAAAAATCATATTAAGTGAGCCAGACCCAAAGAAACATAGGCTTCATGGTTCCCACATTTGCAATAATTGATATATGTCTAGGATAGTCCTAGCAGATGAGCAGAATTGCTCAATAGCTATGTACATATAACAATAAAAGATGATGGTAAACAAAATGAACTCCAAGACATGGAAACAAGAGGTTTTTCTTTGTTGTTGTTTTTAATGTACTATGTGATTTCTTGTTTCTTTTGTGGCTTTTATCCTATGGTTTATCCCCTGTTCTCACTGTATTTGATTTTAGTACCCTGGGTATTGTAATATGTTTGTCTAAATTAAGGAAGGGAAGGGGAACAACAAAATGGTGAGACAAAGAACAAAGGATAAATCAATGCAACAGCAATACTCACAGCCCAATTAGGGGATGACCACTAATAGGAGTACACTTGATATTTATCTTAGTATTTCCAGGATTATCATGCTAAAATACACCTAATTTCAAGTTAATAGAATGTCCAAAGGAAAAAAAAACGCAACAATAGCAAACCATGAAAGTAGTTTTTACAGCAACTTAGAGTGCTCTGGCCTATTACATGCATTCTTTTTCCTCTTGTGCGTTTTGTGTTGAGTAAAATTACCTGACTAAATTAACCCAGAATTATGACAATGATGCTCAGAGGATATGCTAAATTCTAAGGAAAGGTAATAAGGAAGCAAGTCTCTTGTTTCCTTCCCTGAAAATGTTCATTAATCCCTTTTAATTCCCTGGAGAATTTATAAAGTGGAAAGAATTAGAAATTCAGTGCCTGTAGGTAATCTACAATTGCAGCTAAATGTGCATCTACTCAAATTTCACAGTGCATTCTTTGTTCTGTTTTTTTTGTCCCCAAAGGCAAAGACCCACAAAAACACTGTGCTTCTTAGACAAATGTGTATGCCAATGACCCTCTTTGCTGCTCACTATAGATAAGAATGCTTTTCATAGTAAACAAAACCTATGTTGTTGGCAAATTTTACACTTAAGTCATTTGCATTAGCTAAAATATAAGGAAAGGGAAGTTAATGTTTCCAGGCAGTCATAATTTTCAACATATGCAAGTCAATCTTTTCAAGAAGTTAAAGCTAGTGCTAATAACTTTAGAGTAATAATTCTCATATAGTGGATATATTTGGCAAAGAAGAGGTTCCCATTTCAGACTGTCACCACACTTTTCATATCTATATAAATATGCAAAGTATATTAAGACAAAGGATAGTAGAAGGCCAGGATCCTGAGTTTTTCAGTTAGTGGCTATAGCACAAATGAAATCAATTAATTTTAGAAATACCCTAGATTTTACATTGAGTTAAATAGAGAGCATTGAGGCTAGTGTGTAAATTCAAAGAATCTCAAGTCACAGTTGTGTTCACAGGTGGTGAAAAGTGGCTTCAGAAGTGGATGGACAGTTCATTGTTTTAGGATTGGTCAGATGCCTCCTTGTTCCAATACACCTGACTTCTGGCTGAAATTTGATCCTTCCTGCTTCCAAAATGGCTGCCAAAAGGCTTCAAGAGGAAATGGCTCAGGGAAAAGGATACAATAGAAAGCAGAGGATTCAAAAAAAAAAGAAAGAAAGAAAGAAAGAAAGCAGAGGATTCTGGGATGCTTATTCTTTATCCTGCTTCTAGTTAATTTATGAGACCAAGTAAGAAATTTGTGGTTTTCAGGAAACACCTCTTACAGCATATTACAAATTGTGTCCTCCAGACTTTCAAGGATTCCACCACACAAGACATGTCTTCCTCCTCCAAACACAATTCCACTTTGCGACTGAGCATTAAGTGACTGATATATATATACAAGACAAGGGAAAGAGGGTATGAATTAGACATAGGATTTTAGGACAGAAATTGAAGCTATTAAATAAGGATGGAGAGTAACTTTGGAGCGCTCTACAGAATCCCTCTGGCCTACCAAAGTGTGAGAGTCAAATCATGCAAAATTTCTTGCTGGAAAATAAAAGGATGTGGCTGTGGTTTCTCTCATTTCTTTTTGCTTCTTGGATGAATTTTAGGAATCTTAGGTCATGCTGATCCCATTATACCTCCTGAAAAATATTGATCCCAAATTCAACACACTCAGATACAGGAAAACACCATTGTTGTCTTAGTCTGAGGTTGCCGTTCATCTTTAACTGGAAAAATAAGTGGAAAGGAATATTAAAAGAACATATTTCAGAGCACAGATTTTATCTACCTTAACTCAGCCTGGCTACAGATGGGAAGGCTGGCAGAGCACCCAGAGGCACTGTGCCAGACTCTTTTTCATTGGGTTGCACAAAGCTCTTCCCATCCATTTCTTGAACATTTCTGTCTCTTAATTTTTCTCCTTCGCATTTTTCATTCCACTGATAAAACTCAAACTTGCATAACTGATCATTTCAGTAGGGGCACTTACAGTGTCACTTCCTTGGCACACTGAAACAAATTTCTGATCCTAGAACACCCTCTCTCCATTTAAGGTAAAGAGACCTTTTCCTTGGCTATATATAGGAAGCTGAGAGAGAGAGAGAGAGAGAGAGAGAGAGAGAGAGAGATACAAATGAACTTATATTGCATCAACTGATTTTATCTAATGTAATCCAGCACATAGTTACTTGGAATCTGTGTGGATTATGTAAATTGTATATGAAAGCCTCCATAGAGTTTGTGAGAAGTTTTTTTTCTTTTTTATGAAAAGAAAATATATATGTATATGTATACATACATACACACACCCACACACACACACATGCAGTTTTTCTCTCCCTTGGACGACCTACAAAAACAGGGAGCAGAAAGCTGCATCCATCTTTACTTTTTCTTCACATACACCCAACATTGCCTTTTTCTCAGAATAAGATTTTTACAAAACAAACAGTAAAGTATCTAGAGAAAAGCACAGTCAAGCTAGTTGTAAATAGCAAAATCCCTATCGTATTCAGTGAAGGGTTTTCCATAGGCTACATATTCTGATATTCGAACTGCAAAGTGAATGAACGTGGATTTAATCTGGAAGAAATAGCAACTATAGCACTCTTACAAATTGGAGAGAGGTATAATAAATATGAAGGTGAAAGATGAATCTGAGAACTGTGTGCTGAAAACTGACCTCCCTAGCTTTCTCAATCATTAGGAATTAGTGTTTTTCAAGTTACCAAAAATACCATGTTAATTATTATATTGCCCTAACTGTCAAAATATGCCATCACTTGCAGAATGAATACCTATAGGAAATTAGGCTAAGAAATATACACACATCCACATATAAGTATGTATATCTACATATATATACACACATGTACATTGCACACACATGTGTGCATATATGTACATTTGTTTATCTGTTTGTATGTGTACATGCACGGATGTACATGCACAAATAAGTGTGCACATATATATGAGCAAATATGTACACATGCATACGTATATATTCTCACTTGTTACATTTAGTCCAAAAGTGAGCATTTGATAGCATAGAAAAATGTGTTTTAAGTTATTTTCCATGGACAAAAAGCATCCAGGCTGTCAAATGATTTAATATAAGATGTCCTGATGAATTCAGCTTTGTAAGTCTGAGCTCACAGTGCATCTAAGCTCCTGTGTGCTCTGGCAGCATTATTTATTTAATGCTGCTTTCCCAGGTGTCAATATTCTGCCTCCAAAAAGGAGCTACGTAAAGTGCTTAAAAAAGCCTTTTTTTTCTTTTATTCATCTAGTCCACATTCACACATATTAATATCTCCTTTGTCCTTAGTAACTTCCCTTAGATTATACCTTTTCTGTCTGCATATTTGCTGAAGAAAGATAAAACTGTTAATATGAGCTCCATGTATGCCTGCCTGGGATTGGAGAAGTTTTCATGCCTTGGGAAACATTAACTTAAGTAGCAACAAAATTCCATCTCTTCCCCCAAATTGTTTTCCCCTAGCCAATACAATTGACTGAAATACCCTCTAAAAGAGATCAGCCACATTTGTTGGAAATTCACCTGATCAAACCTAATTCTTGAGTTCTTTTTAGAGACAGTAAGAGGCACTGAATTATAGAAGACTGTCTGTTCCCTTCCCTCACAACATTACAGCAAGATCAATTCACAGGCCAAGTTTGAATCTGAAGCAAGTTGTCTTAAAACAATTAAAAGTGTATTTCTTTGTAGACAATGCAAAAAACCACTTTTTCCATCTGATCCTTTAACTTGTAGTCTCCCAATTCTGCTACTGCTTCACCTTGAAAGTCCATTGTAGAAGTTGTATCTTGACATGGAATTTTCAAGAATTGCTGATTAGCACCATCCCTGCTCTGTGAGTTCCCCCCTGGTGTATGTGGTAGGTTGGCAGGCACTATGGAAATAAACTTAAATTACACACTGGTATTTGGTTCAATAATCTTGCGTATTGTAAGCAGACCCATCAGAATATGACTGTATTCAGGGAAATTTTCTCTTAGCATCTCACCTGGAAATTTCAACTATAAAGAAGTTAAATATTGGATAATGTCCTGCCAAGGACTATAATTTCATTGCAGTGTGTATACTCAGTCTTTTCAATTGTTAGCTATAACCTCTGTTGACTGCTGAGGTTTACCTGCTTTGCCAATTACTAACATTTATTTAGAATTACCAGATTAAGAAAATAAAAATTCAGGACATGCAGCAAAATTTGAATTTCAGAAAACCACAAAATATTTTTAAATATTTGAACTAAAAATTAAAAAAATGTTGCTTTCCTGAAATAAAAATGAACTATGTTTGCCATTGTACTTTACCAGAGACATAATTTCTATCATTTTAACTGACAAAATTTTATTTTTTATCATTTGTAAAATACTGCCTCTTGTGAAATTTCAGATGCATTATATTAAGACGAACTCAAGAATTATAGTATAATATATAAGGAATTAGTCAGAGGTCATTATTGGCATTATGATTATTACTACTCCTATCCAACTACTCATCCAACCTTTATTTCCATGAGTCTGATGACCAGTCTACTTCCAAATTGTCTAAATGCTTTAAAGTTAATAATATACTTATTTTTAAAGGACCAACATAAGACTCTACATTTTGTGTTTTAGTGTGTTTCAAAGTTTTTGGTCTTGAGAACAGTTTCTCCTTAATTCCTCCTGACACTTACAGATTGTTGGAATATGTATGCAAAAAGTCATGGGGAAACAATGGGAAGCCTACTTCCCATTTGACTTTGTTCTAAGGTGGAAAGAGAAATTTTTGGGGTAGGAATGTTGAGACACAGATGTCTTTCAGTGAGATCCTTGCAACCTTCAGTAGCAGTGAAGTCTCAGATCCTTTCCAACAAAATAGCCATAGTCCTTCCTCCTCCATCC
This sequence comes from Dipodomys ordii, assembly GCF_000151885.1. Lineage (NCBI taxonomy): Eukaryota > Metazoa > Chordata > Mammalia > Rodentia > Heteromyidae > Dipodomys > Dipodomys ordii. The sequence goes on from NW_012267241.1 coordinate 3,253,640, forward strand.
ATATATAAAATGGTAGAATTTACAAAGCCTTACATGCTATAAGTGAACCAGATATTACTCTATGAAGAAAGTTATTACACATATTTTCAAACCATGGCTTGAATTTTGGGAGGGTAGAGAGGGAGATGGATGGTAGAGACAGGTTCTAAAATGGTTGGCTTTAATTAAGGTATCTCGGCAAGATCCATAGTGTGGACATTTTCCAAGTTTCAGATTAAAACAAAACATAATGAACGCTTAGTGCAAATATTGGACTATTTAGATAGAAATGACGTTTAAAGATGGTGCATTATTACTATATGGATCTTTTATAGTTTAATATTTTGTTAGCATATAAAGCATCTTTCTGCAAATTAAAAAAAAATCTGCTCCAAAGAAAGGATTCTGTGTTGGGCCAATGGACTAATTTGATTCTTGCATGTTTATATATCTGAAGACATGGTTACCAACTTAAATTACCAAGAATATTAATTCACTTAAAACTACCTAGAGGACCAGAGGATCTCACAATCCTAGTCTGTCTGTAAGGCAAGTCGATGTTGTCACTCTGAAAGAACAAGAACCCTGCACTCAAAAGAAATTCTGCCACTTTCAAGTCTTTTTTTTTTCATCCCAATCATACCTCATTCTCTCTCATTATGGACATCTAGTGTTTGTCCAAATTGTCAGGGGAAAGCTGTTAAGGGTATCAGATTTCTATTCAAGTAAAGATTAACCACGATAGTAGTTTGAAAAGCCCTATTTGTTGGTCAACCTCTGGAACATTTTTCCAATCAATTGTAACTAAAAGAAGTTGTACTAATATTAGGTGTCCTTCAATCTACTAGACAAAGTTGTTATAGATTTACAATTGTTATGTAAGAGATCAATAAACACCTCTAGGTCTAGTAAGGAACTGAGCTTCTATGAGCTTCTAATGACATTTCTGCATTCAGCTAATCCTCTTTCCTTAACCCCACCTATGCTTTTCATATATGTGTGTCTTGGTGTTAATTTTGTTGCATCTTGATTTTTCCTCTCTAAGGAATTTCATTATTTGAGTAATCAAGTGTACACTTATGTACACTTGCATACGACCTGGGATATTTATTTTTATATTTATAAACCAATATTAGCTTCCACATTTGAGAGAAAACATGCAACCTCTGTCTCTTTGGGCCTGATTTACTACACTTAACATTTACTGGTCTTTCCATTTCTTTGCAAATGATGTAATATTGATCATTCTTTCTAATGGATGAGTAAAATTTGATTGTCTTTAAGAATAACATTTTCTTGATTCTCCCATCTTCTGGGAAAGAGGAGGCATCTGAGCTGATTTTGTACCTTGATTATGGTGAGTAGTGCTGTAATGAACATGATTGTGCTGATGGCTTTACTGTATCCTGGTTTGTAATTGTTTGGATAAATACCCAGGATTGGAATTGATCAATCATAAGGTGGTTCTAGGGATACTTTGCTAAAAATCCTCCTTACTGTTTTCCAGGGTGTTTAAACACATTTACATTTCCACCAACAGTGTACTAATGTTCCTATTTGTCCACAACCATGCCAGCATCTATTATTGTTTGTATTACTAATGATGGCCTGAGTGGGAAACTCATATTGTTTGGATTTGCATTTCCTTTATGACCAGAGAGATGTTGAGCATTTCCTCATGTGTTTATTTGACATTTTTATTTTTTCTTGTGAGTAGTTTCTAATTAATTCATTAGCCCATCTGTTAATTAACTTATTGATTATTTGAGAATTTAGTTGAGTTTAGTTTTGTTTGCCCAGTCCTGGGCTTGAACTCTGGGCCTGGACATTGTCCCTGAGCTTTTATTGCTCAAGGCTAGCACTCTACCACTTTGAGCCACATCAGCACTTCTAGAGTTTTCTGCGTTAATTGGAAATAAGAATCTCTAAGACTTTCCTGCCTAGGCTGGCTTTGAAACACAATCCTCAGATCCTGAGTAGTTAGGATTACAGGCTTGAACCATTGGTGCCCAGCTAAGGTTTTAGTTTTTTAAGCTCTCTGTATATATACTACAAAATTTTTTAAAAAGTGAGAAAATGGGGTGGGCTGGGAGAGAAGGTGAGAATGTTGGAAAGGGTGACACTGCTCAAGCTGCATTGTATTCATAAACTGAAATATTGAATGGCAACTCCTTTGTACAACTACATAAAGATAACAAAAATATTTGAAAAAGATATTTCAGCTAACAGAAAAGCAGGAAAAATACTTGGCATGCACTGCAGGGGACTGACAAATGTTAAACTTATAAGACAAAAACAAATAAATTACAACCAGGGAAAATGCTCAGTTATAATAGAGCAACTTTTTACAGAGTAAGGACAGGTGCTTTTGCAAAAATGTCATGCAACTCAAAGCATGGAGAAGACTGGAGAAAAGATTGTTCTAGCAAAGGGTACAGTGAGTGAACAGGACAAGACAAAAAAATAAATGAACGGAAAGGTTTCTGTGGCTGAGAATACTGAAAATATGTATATAGAAATCCAAATAAATTATTTTCTAAGTAATTTTTTATGTGTTATTAAAAGTGTGATAGAAATCAATGGATATTTTAACACTAAATCTCATAGTTCAGAGTTCAGGTGTGATGAAAAATTAAAGGAAGAAAATGCCAAAGAAGAGGGGGAAAATAGAGTTGAGTAAATGGAAAGGAAAGCTAGACATTTGCCCACAATTTTCTTTCCTGTTTTCCCAGATCAACATTTTTCTCCTTCCACGACATTGAAAATCACCACATGGAACTTCTATATTCAGCTAAACTGATGGAGTTTGACATTTCCTAATATGGTTACACCTGTTCCAAGATCAAGAAAATAAGTATTACTGAGATTCCAGATTTATCTGTCCTATGAGGGAAAGAAAACAAACACTGAGTTTGAAAAGACAGCCTTCCATAATAATAATTTTTTGTAACAATAATCATGTCATGGTTGACAGCATGGTGCAAGTGGTGCAGAGCCTGCTTAGCAGTGAGAGAGGCTTTGAGATCAACACCAACATTTCAAAAACCTAAGTAAATAATCATGCCATTGTCACAGTTAATTTAGAAACATCTATGAGAATTTTCCCAATAATTAGTTCTTTCCTGAGTTTCCACTAATCTGTCCAATAATTGAGATATGTTATTTTAGACATCAGAGAGCTTGATTCAATAAAATGAATCAAGTGAGCAATCAAATGCTATGGACGTTTATCTTCATTGATGTTTGTTATTAATGTTTGGAGATATAGTTGGCTTAGGACACACTTGGAACACACCTATAATGAAGGGCAGCAAAGTAATGTTGTAAAAACCTATTCCTGAAGCATGCAGTGATCAAACATTAGATCTGCTAAGGCAGCATATTATTTTCAAAAAATTAGTCAAAATTAATCGTTATCTTTGATAGATTTTCACCAATTTGATGTACTTTTGCTTGTCAACATGTGAATTTGTTCATACATGAGATGTCAACTTAATCATCAGGAAAAAAATCATGAGTAAAACATTCACTTACCAGAGACCACATGTGTATACAGTAGAATATTATATCCTAATCAAATTAACCTAGCATGATCAAATATAGGTCAAAAATATTAAATGAAAATAAGCAGATTTTTAAATATATATAAACCCTGACAATATATTCAATGAAAACAAATCCAGAAATATGCAATATATATGTTTTAAATTTGTGCCACTCTGAGTTTCATGATTACTGCATACTGCCCAAGATGTGAATTATCTTTTTGGATCCTGTGTCACACTTTGTTACACATTTAGAAATAGAACAAAATAGAAATATCATAGTCACATGGCCTTTGTAACAGTATGTTTATACAATTTTCTATTGATGTTATTAATCTTTTACTGTACTTAATTTGTAAAGGAAATATTATAAGAAAAAGCTAATGTACCTAGAAATATGCAGGATACCAGTATAAGAAAATCATACTGTCTCTGAACTTGGTTCTTTCCATGGTTTCCAACATCCATGAATCTTAGAATACAACCTTTGTAAATAAGAATAAACTATCATATGCTTTAGTTATCATACACTAAGGAGTTATTCGGAGACAAAAGACATAATAGTAATTTAATGTCTTAAGAAGCAGAGGTCAGGGGCTGGGAAGGTGGCTCAGTGGTAGAGTGCTTGCCTTGCATGCATGGGGCCCTGGGTTTGATTCCTCAGCACTACATAACAGAAAAAGCCAGAAATGGCACTGTGGCTCAAGGGGAAGAGTGCTAGCCTTGAACTGAAGAGCTGAGGGACAGTGCCCAGGCCCAGAGTTCAGGCCCAATGACCGGCAAAAAAAAAAAAAAGAAGCAGAGGTCTGATTTTTCCAAGTCTTTCTATTTCCTAAAACATGGGGCACTCTCATTCTTTCAGATGGAAGCATAGAATTCACACACACACACACACACACACACACACACACACACACAGACACGTGTACCCACATTTTCTTGATCCATTCATCTACTGAGGGTCATCTGGGTTAGTTCCGTATCTTAGCTATGGTGAATAATGCTGAGATAAACATAATTATGCTGATCGGTTTAGTATGGTCTTCTTTGTGATCATTTGGTTAAGTGCCCAGAAGTGGGATTGCTGGGTCATACGGGAGCTCTATGTGGAGGTTTTTTTTTTTTTTTTGGAGTTCATTTCTTTTTTTTTAAATTTTTATTTTTTTATTGTGAAAATACTGTACAGAGGGGTTACAATTACTTAGGCAAGATAATGAGTACATTCCTTATCAAGCATTGTAGCCTCCTCCTTTGTTTCCCCTTCCCATTCCTTCCAATCCTCCCCCGACCCCCCACCCAATCCTCCCCCCACACCAAAGTTGTAAAGTTCGTTTTCAACATAATGACTTGTACTTCTCATTGTTGCAATGGGTCCACCTGTATCCCTATTTAAATGACTTGTTTCTTTGAGGAGCCTCTATACTCCTTTTCAGAGTGATTGAACAAGTTTACACTCCCACCAACAATGGCCACAACCCCTCCAGCATCTGTTATTATTGGATTTCTTGATTATAGACATTCTAACTGGATGAGGTAGAACCTCAATGCTGTTTTGATTTGCATTTTTTTATGGCCAGAAAAGTTGAACATTTCTTCATGTGTCTATTGGCCATTTTTATTTCCTTTTCAGAGAACTCTTTAAGGGAATTCTCTTTTAAGTTTTTAGCCTTATTAATGGGATGGTTATTTTTTTGAGAATTTGTTTCTGGGGGATTTAAACTTTTGATTTCTAAGAAAAACATTATATTAAGTGAAGTAAGCCAGACCCCCAAAAATATATGTCCCATGGTTTCCTCTATTTGTAATAATTAGTATACATCTAGGTTAATCTTACGAGATGAGCAGAAAAGCTCAAAAGCTATTTACATACGACCATATAAGATGATGCTAAGCAAAATAAACCCTAAGATATGGACACAAGAGGTTTTTCTTTGTTGTTGTTTTTAATGTACAATGTGATTTTTTGTTTCTTTTGTATGCTCTTCCCCCTATAGTATATTCCCTGTTTTCACTGTACTTTATTTTGGTACCCTGAATCTTGTATATAATTTGGGGAGGGAAGGGGAATAACAAAACGCTGAAACAAGGACACAGGTAGACCCATTGCAACAATGAGATTCACAAGACATCATTTTGGAAATGAACTCTGCAACATTGGGAGGATGAGAGTGGGGGGATGGCAGGGGAGGGAAGGGATAGTGGGAGAGAAACAAAGGAGGAGATAACAATGTTTGACAAGAAAGGTACCCAGACCTTATTCATGAAAATGTAACCCTTCTATACAGCACCTTTACAATAAAATAATTTTTTTGCTCTAAATTTCTCTTTTTTATTGTGAAAATACCATACAGAGGGGTTACAATTACATGGGCAAGATAATGAGTACATTTCTTATCAAGCATTGTTACCTCCTCCTATGTTTTCCCCAGAATAATTTTTTTTTAAAGAAAGAAACAGAGGTCTGAGTCAAGGGCCTTGGTTACGTCTGTAACCTTAGTTACTTGGAAGGCTGAAAGTGGGAGGAGGATGGTTCGAGTTCAGCCTAAACCAGGAAGCACAAAGGTTCCATCTCAATGGGAAGAAGCAATGTGTAAAGGTGTGTGCTTTTCTTCCTAGCTGTGACAGGAATCCTAACATAGTTGTATTACAGTCCAGTCATGCACTCAAGAAAAATGGGAAACCTCAATATCGATATAATAAAGGGAAAAAAAAGAACGTACCAAGGGCTGGAAGTGAAGCTGAACAGGGATACATGAATTTAAAACTCCAATGTTACAAAAAAGAAAAAGGAACAAGAAACAAGAAACAAAGCTTATTATCCCTTGTGTTCAGAGTAAGTCTTCCTGGTGACACAGCAGCCTCCCACATGCCATGATTCAGACACCAAGGGACAATCGCGCTGCCACCTCCAGAAAATCACCTCATATGTGACCCTGCTTAGATATATCATCTTAGCTAATAGGAAGACAAAAACATGAAGGTATCCAAATTGTGCCTAGCCATGAATTAGATATAACTGAGATTTGTGGTCCTTGGAGGATGGCTGAACTCAGCCTAATGATATAATTTTGGGTAATGACTATGGATCTTAATATTTTGAACATAGTTTTTAACGAAGAATATTATCCAAAAAACTGTGGATTTAAAGCTTTAGGCTAGTCAGTTTTCAATCCTGGTATGGGTTTATGGAGCTTGATCAACATGTCCAATAGACCACCCAAAAGTGAGCGCTGTGAGGAGAATATTCCTACTAGTATGGGGATGCCAGCTGAAGTTCTAGTACTGAAATGCCAGGAAGCTCATTTGCTTTTATAACAATGATTACCTCATAAGGTTGTGGTGGGATTGTAATGATTTTAACGCTAGAGTTAAGTCAAACAAATACCCTGGTGGCAAGTACAAAGTGAAAACTCAATTTTCAATTCAGTTCCCTCTCTCTTGCCCAGAGAAGGCTCATCTTTGTTGGAACTAGATTAAGACTACTTCAGGCAGCATATAGTGGCTCCTTCCCATTCCCAGAAAAATTTAAGGATAGGGTATGTTGGCTGATCAGGTACAATTTTAATTAAACTTGATGGCATTTGTCTTAATCCTAATGGGTACATGTCCCTTTGTGTCCTGTGTTCATGCACGTAACAGGAGAAAGGTCACCCGAAAGATTCAATGTGGAAGCCTTTGTAATCAGGGCTCTGGCTTTCCTGCTACTGAGGGAAGAATTAAAAGCTCTACTGGTGCAACTTTCCAATGGGAAGGAAGGAGAATGGTGAACTACAACAACTATAAAGAACTAGATATATACAGAAAATTACCCTGGTCTCACACACACACACACACACACACACACACACACACACAAAGATATCCATCAGGAAATGTACTTCTTAGGATTCTCCAAAGAATTAGATATCCTCCTCCTCTTCTCTCTCCTCATTTCTCCCTCCTCCCTTCTCCTCTTTTTTCTTCTCTCTCATCCCCCAATTTCCATTTCTATTTCCTTTTCCCTCCTTTGTTGATTATAATATACATATATATATATATATATATGTAGGTGTGTAAACACACATACAAATGTATATATGATAGTAGAGAGAGAGATACAGAGACAGAGAGAGAAAGACAGAGACAGAGAAAGAGACCGAGACGAGTGTTTCAGGAATCTCTAATACAATTTCAAGAACTGGCAAGTCCAAAATCTATCAGAGTCAGGTCAACAAGAAGGAGATTTAGGGAGAACTTCTATCACCATCTTGTGATCCATTTCCTCTGGAAAAATCCATCTTCTCTAGCAGGTCTTTCATCATTGCCTGAGAACCAGTCACCCTATAGAGAGTATTCTACTTTATTAAAGATACACTGATTTAAATGTTAGTCAAGCCCCAACTATAGGCCAAAACAATAGGTAGACTGGGGTTTGACCAAATGATTTTACTATTTTGACTTACACATAAAATAAACTCTAACAGCACTGAATGTCTTCATACATACAGACACCTAACACCAATGTGTGCATGGCCCTGTCAATGTCCTTGGAATGGAATCATCAGATTAACAGGATTGTTTTCCATAAGAAACAAAGATGTGTCAAGAAAGCTGAAATGGACTTTCTCCTTCCATGCAAAAGGAGTGTCCTGTTTGATTGTTTTCTATTTCTTTGAGTTGTTTGTTTGGTTATGAATAAGTAACAAGGTTACTAACTAATATTTATGAGAAGGGAAGCATAATCTTTATATAGGCAATACAGTAAAGATAGAAAATTGTAACAAATGCAGCCTAAAAAAATAATATATATATATGTCTTTTCATAATTGAAGGATTTAATATTTAATATTAAACTTATTCCTTTTAAACAAGGGACAGAGGAACTAGGTTACTGGCTCTGAATACATGCTTAAATGCAAACAATGCGATAAATCTTTTCAAAGTTGTATTTTTATATGTTTCCTGTAAACCGAATTGCTGAATATATTCTGATAAATTGTACATGAAATTGGCATCCCTTAAATCTTTGAGGAACAAACTAGTAATAGAATATATTAGAATGAAGCATGGCTGCAATTTATGCTAAGCATCAAAGACATAATAAATTTACTTTAAATGAGGAAAGTTTATGAAATTATTAAACTCTTTTTCTGTCTAGCTAAAAGTAACAATAGTTATACTATAGGAGTAGTATATTCCTTTGCTCACTGGGGATTGACTTTTGGGAGATATAAATAGCAAAAAAATATGTATTTTGCTCAAAGGAAAGAAAATTGCACCCACAATAAAATATGTAAAAATGAAAACTTATCTACTCATTGGTTTATTTAATCAATAGACATTTATAAAGTGTAGAGTGTAAAGAACACCTGAAGATTTTTTAATGTCACAATGACAATAAGTTCTCCTTTCTCAACTCATCCTGTTGAAAGGTTGCTTTTTTATTTTTGCAATTTTTTTTACTATGATTAAGTGATTGCGTAAATTTCAGAAATTTCACAGTGTTGTGGGCTAATGATACGTAGTTAAAGTCACAAACACATTCTAACCTTCATGGGACAAACTGTCTCTATCGTAGTCTGTAAAGTTTCTGAGTTCTATGAGCTTTGACAATGCAGTTATTTCTCCCATATCAGGTGATATGTACATTCCTTTCCTTTTGCTTAGTGTCTGCTGTTCCTTCTTTCCCACTCATTACCTCCCTCCCATTGAGTTGCTTAGTTTGTTTTAATGAATATCCAGTGCAGCTGATGTGTTCCACTGTTGTATGTTTTCCCCTGTTTCCCTCTGGTTCTATGTCCTCCTCCTAGTTTCCCTCTGATGTGCACATATATACCATATATGTGGTCAGCAGTATGAGGTCATTTAGTAATGATATGACCAGATGAGTGGAGGTTCTTTGTTTCTCAAGTCTTGTATACTTTGCCTTATCACCTTAAGATTTGGATTTAACATTCACTGATCAGGGAGACTATGTGCTGTTTGTCTCTTTGCTCTTAGCTTACCTCACTCAACATGATTTCTTCTAGTTCCATCCATTCTCTTGTGAATGCCATTATTTTGTCCTTTCTAATGGCTGCAAAATACTCCATTGTATCTAGTATGGGCATCTGGGTTGTTTCCATATCTTGGCTATTGTGAACATAATATTTAGCTTTCTGAGGACCCTCCAAACTGCTTTCTAAAGTGGTTGTATCAGTGTACATTCCCACCAGCAGTGTAATAGGGTTTCTGTTCCTCCGCATCCCCTCCAGCATTTGTCGTTGGCTGACTTTAGGATGTGGGCCATTCTGACTGGGGTAAGGTGGTATCTCAGGGTTGTCCTTATTTGATTTGAAAGGTTGCTTTTCTAAGATGCAATGGATTGGATAGTAAAGAATTCCAAGATGGTGTCTCATGGGAAAGTGTGTGAAGCGATACTAAGTTTTTCAGACCCACTCTATTGAAATGTTTTTCTCCCGAAAACAATTTTTAGTAACAGTGGGCATTATGAAAATTATAAAAATATATTTCTAAATCCCAAATGCACTTGGAGTTTTAAAACATTATCTGTGTCTCTCATTTTTCTCAAAAGTAATGTCTTCCATTTCCTGTTGTCACCATCCCTGTGTATTACGCCTAATATTCATGTATTATCCCTAATATTCCATACATTACGCTCAATAATATATTGTGCCTAACCCATTTCCATAACCTTTCTGTCTCTATTACTAAGGTGAGGATAACTGCACATGGGTTTCACACAGTTTTATTCCCATGACTCATTTCAGTATAAGCAATCATAGATTTGTGTGTTCCTAATTTCAAGTTGTAAATCAATAGATTGCTGACATGCAAATATGAATTGTTTTATACCAGTAATATTTGTGCTTTCTATGATATTTTCTCAAGTCTAACAGTAGGCACAGTTATAATACCAAACTATCTTCATAGCCTTGTCCAAGTAAGCTCATTAACACACACATGCACATACAAACACGTCTGTTTTCTACAGTCTGGCTTACTAATTTCTATTTTTTATCCTTATTTGTCCCTGCCTAATTTTTGTTGTTGTTGTTGATTGTAGGGCTTCAACTCTGGGCCTGGGTGCTGTCCTTGAGCTCTTCAGCTCAAGGTGAGCTCTCTACCACTTGAGCTACAGTGCTGTTTCCGTTTTTTTTTTTTTTGTATATAACATACTTTAAAAATATTAATCCCCAATACTTGCTTTTCCCATTCCCCTCATGCTCCAGTTGTTGCCCTTTTACTTTTTTTTTGTAATTTTTTTTATTGTGAAAATACCTTACAGAGGAGTTACAATTACATGAGCAAGATAATGAGTACATTTCTTATCAAGCATTGTTGCCTCCTCCTTTGTTTCCCCTTCCTATCTCTTCCCATCTCCCCCTCCAATTAACACCCTTCCCCAACCCCCCTCCCCTCCCCTGAAAGTTGTAAAGTTTCTTTTTCAACATAAGGACTTGTACATCTCATTGTTGCAATGGGTCCACCTGTATCCCTATTTAAACTACTTGTTTGCTGAAAGGCCTCAACTCTACCCAGAACCACTTCCGGTTTTCTGGTGGTTTATTAGAGATAAGAGTCTCACGGACTTTCCTGCCCAAGCTGGCTTTGAACCATGATCCTCATATCTCAGCCTCCTGAGTAGCTAGGATTATGGGTGTGAGCCACCGGCCAGTGTCCAGCTGTTCCTGTCTTCTTATTTGGCATTTCTCCCTATTTTGTTAGTGTTTAGTAGTATCTTTTGAATCTGCATGCCTGTGCAGAAATCTTAAAAATTTGTTCTATGTGATTTACGCTCATATAGACTCCTTTTTGGGAACCTAAGAAAAATTTATGTTCAGTTTGTTCTGCTTTTTATGTGTTGTTAGAACTGAACAACAATTTTCCAACAGCTTTCATTTCAAACTGGAAACTAGAATTGTTTTTGTTTTACAGAGAAAAATGGTCTTTCTTTTTCATTTGAGATGTGTTACATGTTTTAGGTATATTTCCTGTATTACCTAATATGACACCATAATTTTTATAGATTCATTTCAGCTACTTCTGTGTTGTCTATTAGCTTCACTAGGCTCAAATTCCCGTACCAAAAACTCCAGAGCTATGCTCACTTAAATGTCTTTTCTGTGTACAATAAACACATCCATCAACAAAGAGTGTACCTTATTATGGAAATTGAAAACTTGCAAAGGTTTTAAAGATTATCTGGTATGACTAGGAAATAAGAATCTAGGTAAATTAAACAACTTTTAAAATTTGTCAAAGATATTAACTGAATTATGACCAGAAGCCAGGTCATCTAATTTTTAGTCTAGTGCTATGTATTATGTCCTAACACCCAGTTTATATAAGAAAACACTTTGATAATATCAAAATTACTTAGTCATTAGGGCTGAATTTCATTCCTTAGAATAAGCAAAACTCAAATTATGCTTTCTATATGTCACTTGATTGTCAGCTAGAGTTTCTATGAACCATACACAGTAAAATCACTGGCCATATAATTTAGGGACAAACAAGTCAAAACCAAATTACAGTGATGACTTCAGCAATTAGTAAATGGATGAATTCAAGTAAGTTTTATAGAATGTTAAAAATAATTATCAAGTTACATTTCTACCTTTATAGATTTAGGTCCCCTATGAACCCATGAATGGGGTGAAAGCTAATAATTCATTATGTGATCCATTTTAGCTAAGATAATACCTGTTTGTCTGATAGTAATACCAAAGCATTGTATTGTCTAATGGAAACCACATGAAATCAGTCTTTCTTTTTAGCATATGCAACTAACTAGTACAGAATTTAAATTTTGATGTATGTTACCATACACACATGAGTAAGCTTGTATTTATAAAGGCAACATAACAATTTGGTCAGAGTCAACTTTCACTATTTTAGCTCGAACATATGAACTTCATTTCAATATAGTTTCAAATATGGCTTGAAAATAAACAGGATGATTCTTCTAGGAATATGAATTCATTCTTATTAGCAGTTATAGGCATTACATATAATTGGAGAACACTTTTGTTTTAGAAAGGAAGTAAATCCAATCATTACAAACTTTTTTCAACAGAAGTGACATTTTCTCATGTTGTAAACATTCAATTTTCTACCAATGCACTTACAAGTTGTCGTGAACAGTCAAAGGAAAATGTGAGGCTAACTCTGAGTGAAGTATGGCTTTCCTCTTAGGGACTCTGGTGCTAAAACAATGGCAAATCATAAACACTCACCACTGACCCATTTCCACAGTGAAGTTTCTCACTGTAAACACCCCATCAACCGTTAACCTCTGGATCCAAAGGCCATCAACTACCCAGCTTTTAGAGGTAGAATATAACAAAGCAGTAGCAGCATTGGGCTGTCACCCAGTTAACATCTTATCATAGGTTGAAATGCAATTTGTCTAATATTTCAACTTCCAGGGAGAATTCTTTATTAGCTTTTGGGTAAGTTTGCCTTTCAATTGGATGATTTGAATAGCTCCTGTGGCAGGAGAGATGCTGCCCTCAGATAATAATTTTGCATTTCACCTCATCATTAATGCTTTGGACCTCAAGGGAAGTCACTGTGCCTTTGATGAAGGTCGAAGCATTTTATAACCTTAATAAAGGCTCATAGCCCCAGGACCAGAAAGCGTGAGCAAGTGGGGGAGAATGGCTGAATAAAAGTATAACTAACTTTAGACTGTTCCACCTTGAGAACTTCAAATGCAAATCAACACTTGAAAAGTACAAATGGCATCCCAAATTTCAATGCTTTTCCACAATAAATGAACCCAGAACTTGGTTTTATTCAAAGAAAGATGTGAGAAAATATGCATTGTCTTTCTTACTTTGGGGCAATTTGCTTTTCTTCAGAGTGTATATTTAAATTCAAAACACTTCTTCAAGGATACTACATAAAGATAAATTTATTAGGGTCTTGATGTATATGAATTTAAAGCAAACAACACTCTTAGTGGTTTCCAGTTATAATAATTTTGGTTTTTTGCAGAGTTTAGGTGTTTATAGTCTGAATACAGATACCTAAGTGAGCACAAAATAATAGGCATAAATGATTTTAAGGTCCACACTATAATCTACATTTCCCAAGGGATAAATTATTCTATCCTCAACAGTACTAATGAATTACAGCTTTCAACGGATTATTTAAAAACATTCTCAAGGGAAATCAATCTAATTTATAAATTCAGTGAACCCTGTTTTCAGCTATTCTAGGCTTCTGCTTTCTTCTTCCTTCAGGCATAGTTTACTGGTTATAGTTAAGTTCCTAGGAAATAAGAAAATAGAAAGGAAAGAGGGAAAAAAACCCAAAAGTTGCTAGGCCAGGCACTGAGTGAGAATATTTCATCTTCTTTAACCTTCACAGAAACCTTTAGAGAAAAGCATTATTATTCCTATTCACAGACTGTGGATTGGAAAGGTTAAATAATTTTACAAGGTCATACTCTTGATGAGTATCAGAGCTGAGTTCTGCTGGATTCTACCGTATTTCCAAGTGCTTTAAACCACACTGTCTACTGAAACAACAAAAGAGAGCTGGCCAGGGTGGGTAGAAAATTACCTACATTAGAATACCTTCAGTGACCCTTAAACTAGTAAGACATCTGATCAGCAGGTTGGTTATTAAGACAATGAGAAGGACTGGGGAAATGGAAATAAAAGGCTAAATTGAGGACCAGTACGTCTATATTTTAATTTGGCAGTATGAAATGAAAACTGAAAAGCCAGTGCTTGTAAAGTGGCAACTACGTTCCCCAAGACATTTCCCAAAAGCTATTCTATAAAAAGTTTCATTTTTTCAAATGTTGTCTACTATGTTATGAATGTACCACTACCTTGCCTGCTTTGTGGGGGGCAGGGTAGGGATATAACTTTAGCTTCACCTTAATACCACAAGATTATGACAAAGAACACATGTGGGACAGAGGAGAGCTGACTTCTATAGTAAAGGTACTTCTTTTATAATTAACACACTGTGGTGATAATGACATTAGCCCATTCATGAAGTTGAACATTATGACCTAGTAACTTAATCCCTAATAGCCATTATGTCCAACACTATTACGTTGGAGACAGAGATTCCAACACATGAATTGGGGAAAACATTTAAACCATAGCATCTACCTTTAAACCAAACTTCGTTCTGACCTTCCTTGGACACTCAGATTCTGGGTGCTTATTAAAGTAAATAATCATCTTCCCAAAATTTGTAAGTTAAAACTATTTTTAAATTATTTCACAATAATCATAACATTCCAATATCTCTCTATACTACATAGATTTAGGTATACATGTGAAATGGTTAAAATTTGTCATTTGGGATTACAAGAACTTTTATAGAAAGGTGATGAAATAATTATATTTATTTTTAATCATTGCTTTAATATTTAATAAATTAAAAGAATAAAATTTAAAGTGTAATAATTAAAGTCCAGTTAGAAAAAAATAGAGAAGTGAGCAAATGTCAGAAAGAAACACCAGGTCCACACAAACACACATTAAATATGTGACAAAAAGTTTAACTTCATATGTAGTATAATAAAATACAATGTTTATATTCCTACCTGTAAAACTGACTTATAATCTTCTACCAAGAAGTCATATCTATGCTGTTATGGAATTTTTCATGTAACAAATGAAACTTCTCATAGACATTTTTAGGGAAGTTTGTCATTAAAAGTCAAATCTTTTTACCCTAGATTGCAAATCTAGGAATTAACAATAAGATAATCAACATTTGACTCTAAGTGAAATGTTTATGAAGGTGTAACTTGTAATAAAAGTGAAATATTATGAACATCTGAATGAGAAATAAAAATATACATTGCAGTAGAGAGGTCCATCAGCTTCACTGGACATTAATGAAAATGAACTAAGTAACTCAAGGGCAGCCATGGGAGGGAGGGATTGAGAGGGAAAGAGGGAGCAGCTAACACTAAACAAAAGGAAAGAAATGTACATATCACTCAACATGGAAGAAATAGATTGTCAAAGCTTATAGAATTCACAAACTTTATAGACCAAGTTAATGACAATTTGCCTTGCGAAGGTTAAAATGTGTTTGTGACTTTAACTAGGCATACCATCCTACAATATTGTGAAATTTATGTAATTACTTAATCTCAATAAAAACATTAAAAATATATACATTGCAACATGTCATATTAAAATTATATTTTGTTAAAAACAAAGGACTATTTTAAGATATCACAAGAGGGAATAATTGGATACAGCTTCTATACATGACAAGATTACATTCTCAGAAAATATAATAAGTCCTACACTTTGTTGCAAAAAAATCACCAAAATATGATCTGTAATTCCCTTCACTGAGGAGAGAGATGGATTTTTCAGACCTTGTGTTCTGGGCACAGTGGGTACTCAGTGAGCAATATTTGTTTAAGTGAAGCCAAAGTACAAACATGCAAACATGATCATTAAAAAGCTTCAAATTCTTGCCTTGCAGAGAAAGCCTCAGACTGACAATTCTGAAGATAATGTATGAGTGGCCCAGGAAAGCAGCATGAATCCTTTCTGCTATGAAAGAACCATGAGATTTTGCATATTTAATGCAAGGCTGTGAAAATGTCTGCTTTCATGACCTGAAATGAAAGATACACATGCGTAAAACCTCCTCAGAATCAATTTGTCTCCTTTGCTGGAAGACCCAGGCCATTTCTGCTGGACAGCCCTCTTACTATTCAGTCTGTACACCCTGGTGAGTCAACAGTTGGCGACATCTGCTCTACATTTTATCTAGCCCATAAATGTGAGTTATAGGTGTGTGTGTGTGTGTGTGTGTGTGTGTGTGTGTGTAAAAATTCAAACATTATTTTCTGGTATATCTGGTATATTCACTCCATGTTTTATTCTTTTCTCATTTCACAATTTTTCACTTGTTTATTCCTCAAAATAACCTCTTTTTTGTTTTTTTTGCATTTTTAATTTAAATTTTATTGTCAAGGTGAGGTACAGAGGGGTTATAGTTACATGAGTAAGGTAGTGAGTACATTTTGGTCAAACTTGTTACCCCTTCCCTCATTTTTCTCCCTTTTGTCCTCCCACCATCCCCCACCCAAGTTTTACAGATCATTTCCAACATAGTGTCTTGTGAGTATCACTGTTGCATCTATCCTCTTATTTTTTTCCACCATTCATGTAAATCTAAAGTGTTCTTCATGGTCCAAGAGCTTTTATTGGCCACAAAATCTTCCTTAAGTCACTAGTAGTTACTGTATCTCACCTTTAAGCATATAAAACTTTGATCAGAGAGTAATTTTTCCATACATAGTTTGGTAGGAAACTTGAGGTATGCATCTTCTAACTGTGAGGCCTACCATATATAGATTATATATATATATATATATATATATATATATATATATATATATATCGTTGGAGCAATAGGGTTTTATCAAAACAATTGGATACATGGGATACCATGAGAGTTCTAAAGAGTCAACTCCAAGGAGCATACGAGAATTGCAGCAGATGGATGTTTCTTTCAGTATGTCAGGGGAACATTTCCAAAGTTGAAGAACTGTTTCTTTCTCCCTCCTCCTGTGTAAGCTCTGCCTTATCACACCTTAATTATTTAACAGCCCCTGCCTGGCATGAAACCAGAAAAGACTGGCTCATTAATGTTCCATTCTAACACACATTCTTTCCAAAAGCCTTTAAGAAACTCATGAATATTTCATTGTCTCCATCAACGCTAAGAAGATGGCACAGTTATCTGGGAAACCAAATGTTATTCACTAGGTTTGCATCGTGAGCTACTTCTACCTAAACAGGGTAGATTCCCTCAATGCTCATTTCCATGAATCTGCATGAAGTAACAGGTGACTTAAATGTGCAGCAGTGTCTGAAACGGTGTGATTCATGAAAGAGTTTTTGAGAATGAAGCCTTTGCTACTCAGAGGCAGATTCTAGCTTCAGACTGAGGAACGGGACAACAGTGTCAAAATTCAATCTAATCACACTTGTTCATTTCTTAGATATAAATTTAAAAAACATCAAAGGAGACCCATCTGACAAATACCCTAATGGAGAGAGGAAATACCCTAATGGACAGAGGAAAAGGTTGCATTTTTTTCTCTTTGCCTTGTTTTTCATTTTGTTTAAATTAACTTACTTCATTGTTATTATAGAGGGGGTATTCAGAGGGATTGCAATGCGATGAGTCAGGTAACGAGTACATCTCTTCAAAGGGTTGTAGAAAGGTTTCAATTTGACATGTTCATGTAAGTATCTTGATCAGAGTCACTCTTTCCATAATTCTAACCCATCCTGCCTGTATCTTCCTCCCACCAAAATTATTTTCACATTTCCACTATTCTTACTGTATTTGTGCCCTGTTCTCTTTTTCATTGATCAGGTCAGTCCCACTAAGCCCTGTACAATCTCTTCCTGATATTCATTATGCTAAACTGTCTGTTCAGTGATTTAAAGGTTAACTCAATGTACGTTGGACAATGTATAAGCTATATTTTGGGCAACTCATGTATATAAGCATATGTCTCTATGTGTGCATTTGCATCTAAGAATGGCATGAAACATGTGCCTTTGTCTTTCTGCATCTGACTTCCCTCTCTTTTACTTTTTCTAGAAGGTAATACAGAAAAAATGAGAAAACTGAATCCTTCATGTAACATTTTCTCATCCCCTCCTTTCAAATTCTTCCTTATATAATCAGGAGCCATATAAACAGGAACATAAGGAAATATTGCTTTTCTTAAACAGATCCAAACAGCGAGCCAATTTTGAATATAAAAATGCAAAAAGAAAAGAAAGAAAGAAAACCATGTATCATATTTCAAACAACCCTCAAGCCATAATAGCTAGTGAATTATAATGTTAGAGGACATAGAACTTAATAGTGAGCAATTGTTAACTGATACTGTGTTTTCTATTTATTCTACTAAAAATGTACATTTTACATATTAGAATTCATGTAGAAACACAAGTATTATTTCCTTATTTTGTGAGTAAAATCTGAAACAAAACATGTAAATATTACATGACTTGTCTGTCTTTCACAGTATTCTCTGGAAGTTACCCTAATTGTAAAATGTTCACCTTCTAACCAGTTTAGATCTTTAATGGAAGCCATCAGCTTTATTTCTAAGAGGCATTCCTCGCCAATGAGATACTAATACTCTTTGGAAAAGTTTAACTCTCCAGTTTAAGTTGTGAAGTATTTTTGACCTAGATCAAAAATCTCTTAGAAAACTCTAAAATCTAGCCAAGTGACAACTTATTATTTTTCCATAATTATAAGTAATTTTAGAGAATACTTAATTACAAAGAACATACCATTTAGGATACCATGTTGGGTGCAAGCCTGCAGCTCAATATATCACTCATTTGAATTTTTCATTAGACTGTATTCTGCTCTTTTCCAAAGGCATACTTTATTCTCTCTTTATGAAAGGATAGGCTGTTAACTTCAATTTGACAATAGAAAACACAGTTGAAATGCATATTGACCATTGGTAAGATTAGAAGAGTACACTTACCAGAAATTCAGCTATTAGCATGCAGTGTTTTTTGTTAAACTAAATACAATCTTGGCAATCTCAAAGGATTCATATTTTTTTATAGTCTGAAATTACCATGACTTTTTTTTTTACTGTAGATTAACTTTTCACGTAGTCCATTATACACAACAAAGTATGGATGGACTTTAGAGGGTCAGTCCCCAATTACAAACTGAACAAAGTTGTTGACAGAATTCATGCAGTTTATATGATTTGGCAAGTGCAGTGTGGTTCCTTATGAAGCCAAATTTCAATACAGCCCCCTAAGTACAGTGGCAAAACATGATTGTAAATTTCAGGCCTGTAAAGATTTTGAGCAACTTGAGGGGGGTTTTTAGATGGAAATAGCCTATATGTCAAATAGCCTATATGACTCCTCTATAACATGTTGAATGGATATGGTAAAAGGTTGTTTCTGTGTAGGTTAATTGATTATTCTTAATTTAATTTTTTTATTTTTAATTTTAAATACAGCAAAGAATCAAGGTAAAGGAAGGCAGATACAATGACTGGCAGGACTGTATACAACTAAACCCTTAAAAACATTTATTGAAGTTTTGTTAGAGTGAAATCCTCAGCCCAGGCTGAATTCTAATACCAGTTTTGCTGGAATATAGGAATGAAGGTATCTTCCTAACCTACATTCCTGAGTTGGGTCAAGATTAAAAGACCTAATGTAAAAATTGAATCTATGCCAGGAAAGAGCTCTCATTCACAGTAGTTTATTAGTATTAATACAATTAACTTGTGACACAAAGTTAGAATGGTAATTTAAAAACACAATTAGAAGAATGTGCAAGTGTTTTATGACATATACAACAGTGTACTTTTACATTCTGATAATGTGGTAATTGCTAGTGGTCCCGGTAATTAATATAAAAATATTGGCAGATTATCTCCATTAAAATCACTGAAAATATGATTTTTTTCATTTTTCTAGCATCCCTATTTCTGAAGAGTCATTCCTATTACATTCCTACTTCTGAAATATATTACTGTGTCTTAACCCTCAAATTTCATTTCCCATCAAGAAATCTCAATATCCACTGTGGTTAAATATCAATAAAATAGTTATTGGATTGTTATTTTATGTTTGTCCCTGAGAACACATAGAAATTGAAGCCATTCCTTGCACTAAAGAAGTTTACGATCTAATTTCACAGTATTACAGATGAAAGCATAGAAATTGTCTTCTGATTACAAGACTAAATTGTGAAGTACAATGTGGTTCCTTAAAAATCACAGCTGTAGATTAGGAGTTGCTGCTCAGTAGTTTCTCAAGTCTTAAACCCTCCTCTTCTTTTACTGATAGTATTATCTCATTCCTTGCCTTCATCAAACTTCTTAGAAACCACTGACACACTCTTTACTTTCCACTTGAGGCTCCAGCCTTCTAGCATCTAGAGAAGCACTGCTTCCACAAAAACTACTCATCTTGAAAATTACCAATAAGGTTTCCATTCAATCTAATGAACCCTCTCCTTTATGCATAGTAGATTGCTTCTTCTCTGAAATACGTGTTACCCATACTTTTGGATGAGGACACCAGATCCTGAATTTGCACCTGTCTATATCTAGCGCTTAGTAGCTTCCTTTAAATACAAATACTTCCTTTTTTCATTTATTTATTTTATTGATGTGATTACAGAGGGGTTACAGTTACATAAGTGGGAAATAAGTACATTTCTTGTCAAACTTGTTACCTCTTCCCTCATTTTTCTCCACTTTCCCTCTTCACAAATCCCAAGTTGTACAAATCATTTCCAACATATTGTCTTGTGGATATCGCTGTTGCGTTGGTTCCCCCCTTGTCTTATGTCACACCATTTTGTTGCTTCCTGTCCCTTCCCTAATTCAGATAAATGTACATACAATACCCAGGGTACCAAAACAAATACAGGGACAACAGGAGATAAACCATAGGGGAAAAAACAAAAATCACACAGTACATAAAAAAACAACAACAAAAAAGGCCTCTTGTGCCCATATCTTGGAGTTCATTTTGCTTAGCATCGTGAATGGTCATATATATGTAGATATTGAGCTATTCTGCTCATCTGCTAAGATTATCCTAGACATATACTAATTATTGCAAATAAGAGAAACCATGGGACCTATGTTTAGTTCTAAGTATATTTTAGATATGTCTGGCAGTAGATGAATGGATCAAGAAAATGTGATATAAATATATGTGTGTGTGTGTGTGTGTGTGTGTGTGAATTCTGTACTTCCATCAGAAATAATGACGCTACCCCATCTACAAGGAAATAGAAAGACTTGGAAAAATCACATATTTATTTTATTTTAATTTTTTGTCTGTCGTGGGGCTTGAACTCTGGGCCTGGGTGCTGTCCCTCAGCTTTTCAGCTCAAGGCTAGTGCCCTACCACCTGAGCCACAGCACCACTTCTGGTTTTCTGGTGGTGTATTGGAAATAAGAGTCTCACGGCCTTTCCTGCCCGGCTGGTTTTGAATCATGATCCTCAGATCTCAGCCTCTTGTGTAGCTAGGATTACAGGTATGAGCCACTCTTTGGTGCTCAGCTGGAAAAAAAATCATATTAAGTGAAGTAAGACAGACCCAAAGAAACATACAGATACTTCTTGAACCATTAACAGTGATAGTGTTTTTCAAGGGTCCAACCCCATAGAACACTTCTCTGTCATTCTATGCTGTATGGATGGTGTGCTGTCTACTCAAATGCACTTACATTCTGGGTGCAAATGATTTTAACTCCTAGACCTACCAGTTCTCTCTTGTACTATTGAATCAGCTTCCCAAATTGTCATAGGCAAAAAATTCTAAGCATTTTTTCACTGAATAACAATCATAGGCATTTTGATTTTGATTTCTCATATCTTCTCTGCTTGTTGTCAGATCACTAATTAAAACATAATTAGGGGGCTGGGAAGTTGGCTCAGTGGTAGAGTATTTGCCTCACCTGCTTGAGGCCCTGGGTTCCATTCCTCTGTACCACATAAGCAGAAAAAACTTGGAAGTGGCACTTTGGCTCAAGTACTAGCCTTGAGCTGAAGAGATGAGGGACAGTGCCCAGGCCCAGAGTTCAGCCTCCACAAAGGACAATATATATATATATATATATATATATATATATATATATATATATATATATATATATGTTTACGAGATTTTTATGATAGTTCTCAACTCCTGTAACAGAAGAGCATAATTGCAGATGAAATGATCCTGTACTTAAAGAACCCTAAATGTTCCTCCTCCAAGTTACTTGAGCTAAACTTTGGCAATATATCAGGGTATAAAATCAACCAACAGAAATCAGCAGCTTTTCTGTATGCCAACAATGAGAAGATGGAGACTTAAATCAGGCAAGCAACTCCATTTGTAATAGCTTCACCTCAAAAATCAAACAAGCAAACAAACAAACTCTAGGAATTAACCAAAGATATGAAAGACCTCTATTGTGAAAACTAGAAAATCAAAAATTAGCAAGTGTTTTTAAGGTAAGAATTTAAATTAATAATTAAAAAATCAGCTTTCTCTTTCTTTGCTCCATTTAATGGATTTTTTTAAAGGGCCTAAGATGTCCCTGAATAGACACTCTGAACTGCTTCCAGGAAACTTATCTTTTCTCCACCACACCGTAAAAAGAGCAACAAAATATTCCTGACTTTGTTAGGGGTATAATTTCTGACTGGTTTGGAGTACTTTCTAATAATAGTTGGCCTTAGTTACCCCTGAGTAAAACAAATCTCGTTAGATAATACTATAATATGTATAATTTATAATAACTATTTATAATACTATTATAAATCCAGCCATTTAAACCAGGAGTTTGGTCTGCAAGATGGGGAGAGGAGTTAAGAAAGGCTAGGAAAAACCAAACAATAACAAAAAATGGGGTAGACTTTTTTTTTCTACCTTTTGCATGTGAAGACATAGTAACAAATTGTTGTATTGGAATCAGAGATAGAGTCAACAGGATACTGAATCTGCCGACAGCTTCTTCATTGACATCTTAGTCTTCAAAACTAAAAAACAACTAGGTAATTTATAATTTTTGTTTATAAATCACCTAATCTATGGTATTATCATGCAAAATAAAGCTTGAGATGCTCTCTTTATATAAACAACTACCTGTAGAATAGTCTATATAACTGAAAAATTTTATAGTCTGGAAGTGTCTGAGCATATAAGAAGACATCCATCTATCTCAAGTTTCAGATTCCTTCATTTGTACCTCTTTGACATATGGGATATAGAAATAGTTTCAATTACCTATGGATAGTGACCAAATATCTATAGAAGGGCATGAACTAAAACTTTAACATGGGCATTTATGTTATTACCTTTCATTCCATATGTGAATCATCTGTTCAAGAAACTTTGTCATACACACACTGTATTTCTCAAACATATATAAATTTGCTATGACTTGAGTGTATACCTTAATCATATTCACTAAACATATTCTTTTGATTGATTTGGGGTGCTTTTCAATAAAAAACACAGTTCTAATCATATCAAAAGACCTTATTTAAACCCTTAAAATAAAATCAATAAGACCTGAAAAGAAAACAAAGAAATCCAATTCAATCATATTGTAGCGTTTACCTTTTAGCAGCATATTTCATCCTTGACAATAGCTAATAAGATTTCTTTTTAGTGTGTATATGTGTATAAGTGAGTGTGTGTTTTGTCCTAAATGCTCTAAATAAAATTTCATCTAAATAGGCTCATCCAGTAATAATAAATTCTACATAATAAATTCATTTTATTGGAAAGAAATTATTTCTTTGTGGAAAACCAACTAAAGTGGGTCATTAAAGCAATTACTATGACTGTAATTTGACTGCCAAAATTGACCAAATAAATAGCAGTCACTGAAGAAAAACACAAGCTGACTTTCCTTTCACTTTCAGGTAAAGAGAAAGTGGAGCTGTTCCTTGTGTCCTCAGACCCAAGCATTAAGGAGACATGGTCTCCGATGCATGAACACTTCCTTTCTTCAGTCCGACAGGCATGACATATTCATGTTTTCCTGTTTAATCATTTTACTCTCCTTCTACAGTTAGTGAGCCTTACCACAACTGTGCTATTCTCTGTCTGGATATGTTACAAAGAATGATGTGTATCAGAATATTTCATAAATTCTTTCTTTTTGGCATTTTAAGGAATACACAGAAAATAAAGTATTTTAAGAGTATGCATTTACCAAAATATGCATACTCAGATCTTCCAATTTTAAAGTATCTGTGTTCAGATCTTCCACTTTATTCAGTTAAATTGTCTACTTAGAAAATAGACAACTTGAATCTGAACATTTCTCTTGGTATAAATTAAGGGATTCAGGAAAGAATTTCCCTTTTCCTTTTTCTTCCTTTTTTGTGGTGAATGGGAATTATACCCAGAGCCTCACACATGCAAGTCAAATGCTCCACCACTTGAGATTTACCCCCATTGTTTTTATTTGGTTTTATCAGTAACATCTCATTATGTTTGGTTTGCCGAAGCCACCAAATGAACTCCCAACCCTCCTGGCTCCACTTCCTGGATGTCTAGGATTACAGGCATGTGACACCATGCCCAGTGATGAACTATCTTTCTATTTCTACATATAAAATTAAACATGCTAGTATCTTATCTTTCTTGAGTGAATTATAAAAAAGTATGTCATAAGGAGTGGTATTTGAATGATTGCTATCAATTTCTAGTAGGTTTTAAAGGAGGAAGAATAGGAAAAATATGACTACTGCATGAGTGTGTGCACACACACATACACAGCCAGATGTGATGGTTTACATCTTCAATTCCTACACTCAAAAAGCTGAAGAAGTAAGAGCTCATGTTGAAAGCCAGGCTAGGCGATTCTCTCAAAGGAAGAGAGTAAGAAGAGAGGGGGAGTAAAGGAGAGAAAGGAGAGAGAGAAGGGCATGTGTATGTGTGTGTGTGAGAGAGAGATACACACACACACACACACACAGAGAGAATAAATAAGTCAGATATTAGCTTACTCCTGATTTGGGCTGATTTATTCAGCCAAAAAAAGCCATTTGATCAAGTTACTCTGTCTTTATCATTCAAATTCAACTTAGTCTTTCTTCTTTTCCCAAGAATAGGTATACGCTCTATGCTGCCTCCATGCTTAGTCGTCATGCATTGAGATACCCAAATTTGTTCCGCAATGAGAAAAAGATAGACTTTATTTTTAATCTAATTTTATTATATTTTGATGCTTTTTAATCTTGAGATTATTTGTTTTATTCTAAAAGCAAATGCTTGTGAATTTTACCTGTTTTCAAGAGCAAAAGGTCACAAAGATGAGTGAAAAGCCTGGTGAGCTGGATCACAATTGTATGAGCTCTGGGCACATAATCTAGTCTATGAACTCTACAATGCTTGAAGTCTTTTCACAGACCCCCACCTTTGGTCAGATTAGCTCCAGAACAAAATAATACCCAGATCTTCAACTTAATATCACACATTGAGATAGTGGATCTGTGACCTTAGTTTTGTAGTGCAAGTGATAGAAAGGTAATGAAAAGGTAGGTAGGGGTATTAGCCTTTGCTAGACAGGCTAACCTGTGTCTATATCCCACAGATCAGGTGCTGGGTGGAAAAAGCAGAGAACAGAATAGAGCAAGAGCTGGAGCTGTCCCAAAGCCCCCGAAGGCACAGAAGACAGTACACACTACAAGGGATAAACTTCACAATACAAGGGATAAAAAGATCAACAACATGTTGTTCAATCCTAATTCTTAAGCAAGTTTTTAGATCCTCTCAAAAGTTTTCCTAAGAATGAGTAATCAAGTACTCATACCAGGAAGTCCCTGTTAGAACTCAGCATCTTTTGAAGAAGTACCTTGAGATAGAAGGAAATAAATTACCAAAGACAACAGTGGTATATCAAACTGTCATCATTGCCTTTCTTTGTGTATTTCTTCTTCAAAAGCTAATTTCTTAATGCCTTTATTGGTATAAAATAGCAAAGGACATGAAGCCAAAAAAATTCATATGAGTTTGAAACTAATGATTTATATCTGTGTTCATACTTTCCTTTTCCTTTCCTTCTGATTATGTGTGTGTGTGTGTGTGTGTGTGTGTGTGTGTGTGTGTGTGTGTGTGTGCTAGCTGTCAGATTCCTATGGGCAAACCTTGGCAAAGTATTACTCCAAATGCATGGCAGGGCTTATTATTCCACAAAATTCCACTTCAGTGAAAATGTATCTTACCTTAAGTGCAGTCTTAGAAAGAAAAAACAGTGCATATAGCATTTATAATTGAGCACACAAAGCCCGGAGTGTCCAACTCAGCCAGCATTTGAGGCATTTGATCAAACAAGATATACCAGTCAGCAAACCTGTTGTGAAGGGAATCTCATGATCATAACTCC
Organism: Dipodomys ordii; assembly: GCF_000151885.1. Classification (NCBI taxonomy): domain Eukaryota; kingdom Metazoa; phylum Chordata; class Mammalia; order Rodentia; family Heteromyidae; genus Dipodomys; species Dipodomys ordii. The sequence goes on from NW_012267241.1 coordinate 3,280,064, forward strand.
CAAGACTGGGTGGTTCCAAAATAGCTAGGATAGCAACTCAATGACTATCCACCAAGGAAACAATTCAGTGGGGCTGGCATTCTGTTCTGCTGTTGCTTGCAGACTGCATATCACAGCAATTCCCTCTGTAATTTCCCATCCATCAGCCCAAGTGCCTTGCATATTGAAGCACACTGTACTGCAGTCTCCTCATCGATCACACAACTTTTCAAACACAGGCTATGTAAAAAGAACCTCAGGAAACTGTTTATTCATAAAAATTCAATGTATTTGGGGGATTCTCTGTAAACAAATATTTACTTCTGTTCTTTTCTTAAAAAGGTTCCTGATCTTTGGGAGAGATGAGAGTATAATTAAAGCTGCAATTACTGACTAGGTTAATCAAGAGTAGTGAGATAAAAAGGGCATAAACTAGAAAGAGCTATGACATTAAATCAAAATCTAACCAGATTCTAAATATAGTCTAATATAATCTAAGATTAAAGTACTCTGCTAATTGTAGCCATGATTTGATACTGTTCCACATTACAGAATAAAAATGAATATAGTAATGTTAAGGTGCCCAGAATTATATTCTGAGAAAAAGAATGATTTGAGCATTGCACAGGTAGAAATAAATTCATGCTCAACAATTGTGAAAGACAAATGCTGTTTACTCAGGGAATCAGCAATTATTGTTAGTATTCAAAGACAAGTAAAAGAGTAGAAGAGCTTCGTGCCCTCCAAATGTCCTCCAGAGTAACCATGTTCACAGGTGATAATTATACGAGGTGATTTGATTATGGGGTCTGGCCTACTGAATATATTAATGTCACTTTTTGTTTTTATTTCAGCAGTGGTTCCCCTTCCAAAAAGACAAAAAAAAAAAAGAATGAGTTTGATCCAATTTCTCGAATTTATCTTTCCCCCATGAAACATTAGGGCAAGAAGGTCTTCATCAGTTATAGAGCCCTCAATCATGGATACCAGCTTCCTGAATGGTGAGATAATTAGTTTACTTTCTTTACATAACTCCCAGGTTATGATAGTTGGTTATAACAGCACAATATAGAGTGAGGTATTTGAGACAGCTTGAGATAAATCCTGAAAATAAGAAGCTCTAGACAGACCAACTAGATGTAGAGCATTCTATAAAGTTGATACTTTATAGATTGGTAAAGTTGGTACTTTTTATATTATATATAATAGAATAGATAACACAGAATTATTTGGTCTCAAATTAGAAACAAAAACAAGAATTAGGAAAGCTACGGTTATTAATTCAATGCCAGCTAAATGATTCTTATTGTTATAAAATTTACTGTTTACTTCTGGGTTGTTGCTAGAGATACCAGTCTGTTCCCATGGAGTCATATTTATAGCAAGCTAGCTTCTTCTTCATTGTTTATTGCAGATAAAATGTTGATTTTCTGGGCAGATTCTAGTAAGCTTTGAGTCAGAGCTATTTTATATATTTTCTGGTTATTGTTTTTATTTGAATATTTAATCTCACATAATTTAGGCCACCAGAATTAAAATCAAATCTTAACAGTTCTACAAAATACTAGAGTTGAATTTATTATTTTATCATGAAACAATATTAATGTGTTAAGATGACAAAACTTCTAATATCTGGTACAAACTGGATGAAGACTTTTAAGGTTCTCTGCTAAGATTGCTCAAAAAATGTAGAAAAATTATTCAGTGAGATGGTTATAATTACATATAATTACAAAACATACATACATACATAATTACAGAAACAAAGATTTGCCTTTCCTTTGTAGAAATATTCCACTAGGTAATGTAGAATGTTGTCTTGAAGGGAATATGGACAACCGAGGATTGCTCTTTTTCTAATAAATCTTTCTTAATATGTATGCTTACACTCTGAGTGAGTTCTCTTTTTACTAGTTGGATATTTTGTCTACTACCAAAAGCTGTAAAACATAAAATTGCTTTCTTATATGACTCTGAATATTAAACAGAATTTTTTCCAGAGAGCACTTGTTCACTGTTGTTATTAAAGTATGGTTTTCTGCTTCAAGATGCCAACAAACAATAGAGCACTTATCTAGCAAGGACAGCTCCTGAGTTAAAACCTTACTAATGCCAATAATAACAAAATAATAATAATAATCTGATATTTGCTTAAAATCTAAATGTAGCTATGCATCCTCTACTTCATCTGGAGATTACTTTAGCATCCATTATGGACTAACTGAGACAGTATAAACTTGTGTGTAACTTTAACAACCAAATAAAATTCTCTCCTACCCTCACACCATTTCTCCTTTACTTACTAACCTTCAACCCTGAAGAGCTCAGGAATTGTTCTTTAGAAGACAATCTAGAAGAAATAAGAACCTGCCTTGTCTTCATTACAGAAACCTCCAGCTGGGGAAGCCAGGGAAAGCAATTGTAGCAGTGAATAATTTGACTTTCATGGAATTAAACAATCTGAATGTGGAGATCTGCTTGGCAACTGTAATTGACAGTGGGGGGTTGAATAAATTAAGAGATCAAGTTCTACCTGAGTGTATCTGAGTAAGTAGAAAAAGCAACACCATACATGTTAAACAAAGAAACAAGGAAAATGAGATGGGAAAGTATCTTTATGCAGTGATCGCATTGATAGATCTTGCTATTTAACAAATAACTAAAGGGAAAATTAGTAATCAAAGCTGTAAAGAGGCTCACAGACTGCTACAGAGGGACAGAGGTAAGGAGGAATCCATGTCTCTCATATTTGTCACAACTCTTTTCCTGGTGCAGATCAACCTGCCCTCCTACCCTTTCCCCTGGAACTACAGAAACCATAAGTGTCACATTGATCCAAATTTTTGTCAAATGATCTCTTTACAGAGATTTGTCAGAAAACTCGATAAATCTGTCTATCCAAGTTGAATCACCTGAATAAAACCATGAATGAGTTTCTTTTAACATGGTCTATCTAGATGTCTTTACCAAAAAAACCTACTGCTCATGTATAGAAACTAAAATAGTCATATATGGTCCCAAGTAATCAGTGATGAGTCAATTTTCAACATTGTGATCCAACTCTCTAGGAAAATATAAGACATAGATGTGATCCTAATTTATAGAAGACCTAATAAATTTGAGGGAGGGATAGGGAATATTGGTATGGAAAGAGAAAGAGAAGACAGAGTAAGAAAATATATGTTTTATCTGATTGCTGTAATAAATGACCACAGATTTTGAAACTCAAATAAACTCAAAACTATAATCTTGCATTTCTGAAGATCAAACCAATGAAATGTGTTAGTAGAATTTTTTTTGTGTCCTAGGAATACCCATTGTCCTAAGGAAAATCCGTTCTTCTTTGTCTAGATTGTAGAGGCTGTGTTTCTTGGCTGGTGGCCTCTTCCTCCATCTTGAAAGCCACCAGCTGCATTGGTCCTACCTCTGCTGTGCTGTATTTACTATACCAATTCTATGTACCACTGGGAGCCCCTTAATTCATGGATAAGGTCCCTTGTTTATGACTAGGCTCACGTAGATAATTGAGGACAATCTTTCCACCTTAAGATCTTAATTGCACTTGTAAATTCTCTTTGATAGGTGAGACACTAAATTCCCTGTAATGAAGATTTAAGAGAAAGACAACACTGGGGGAAATTACTCTGCGTAATGTAAGATTTTTTGTTACTCATATTGGACTAGCTGAGATTTCTTCTTTCACTCATTTTCCTTTATAGTTAAATTACTTATAACTTCTATTTTGTTAATTCAGATTTTTCCAAATATCATGATCAGTTTCTTCCATAATTGGAACCTGATATCTATTTAAAATTACCTTTTAATCATCTCTCAATCCATAATCAATCATCGTCTTATCCTGGGGCTATCTTGCTTCCCATACCCTAACTGTGTTGTTTCAGTAGAAAAAAAAATCCAGGATACATTCCTGTGGTATAGGACTGGTGAAACAAAATTCTGTTGGAGGTTTCCATACTGCTGAAGAGTGTACACATAAAACGGATGATTCCATTGGCAGGAATTGATGGCAATGAAGGCTAAAGGAGCTTGTGTTGAATGTTCCTAAAGTAGAAGAAATCAGACTGGGGCTCAATGGAACAAGGCAAGAAAGATGAAAAGAAATTGCTATTGGTGAAGGGAGAAGCCTGAATTATCTAGAACAGATGGCTAATCTTACCTCTATTGTTTTCTGATACCACAAATGAAATCTCATTTCACATGTTTCTTTGTTTAAGCCAATTTGAATTGGATTTGGAGGATTCACAAGCAGAATATGCTGCAAGCATAAACCTGTATGTAATGTGTGCTATGCATAGAAAAATCTTCAATTCATAAAGCAATCTGGGATGGTACAACAGTTATTGCTATTTGATAAATAAACTGAGGCAGAGACTGATGAGGTAACCTGTGAAAGTTCATGCTGCTAGTGTGAGAAGGATCCAAACTCTGAACATCAAAAGCCTAGAATTCCAACCACAGTAACATATTGCCTCCTTTTCCCCTTGTGAGGAGATAGTGCACTGTGTCAGCCAAAAGGAATTTTCTTGGCACTCATCGAATCTGTTGTGCTCAACCTCATATTTTTACACATGCTGTTTCTTTAGTCTTGTTGGGGAATCACTATATTGCTGAGCATAGAAAATTGTTGTTTGAAAAACCTTCAATGAGAAAATGCTTGGAAACCATAGCTAGTTTCATTGGCTTGGTACAGTTAAAAGGCAAAAATCTGTTTAGATCCTACCTTGGTGACTACATCTTGTGACAGCCCATCTTCTCTACTTCAGTGCTGCCATTAACACCCTTAAGCTTTTTGGTTTGTTGTTGTGGCTGCTGCTGTTTTTGTTCTGAATGAAACATTCTACTTTAATATATTGTGATATATTTAAGGACATAAAATAAAGGATGGCATCTCAAAGAATATAGCAAACGTGACTTAGACATGAAGCGTTTCAATCTGTTCAGAGCCGTGTGGGTTTTCAGAGATGCCAGCAAAGTTTACCAGCCTGGGTGCCATGAGAAACCAAGAGACATCTCAGGTGAGGGAGAGAATAAGCAAGGATTACATAAGGCATTAAAGAAGGATGTCACTGTTCCCCATGAGTTAGATCGATTGCAACAAAATATCAGCTCCGCATAGGTGCTTGCCTTGAATCTGCAATGTGTCATCTTTCCCCTGTTCCATACTCTCTTAGCAAATTGTACCGCTCAATACAGCAACTCTTGCATAATTAACTGGTCATATCTGTTCTCTGAGCCACCACTAAACTCTACTAAAAGATCTATGCTTGTAGTAAGATGCAAAATCCTCTGTCTGTAAGGACTTTGCACTTTTTGATGGAAATATAGGGAGACAAGAAATCAGAGCTCAGGTGAGGATAGAGAGAAATGAGAGCCACATGTTATCTTCATCATGAACTGTATCCATGGTGACATAGTCTCATTCTGTGCTTTGGCTTGACATGGGCACCCTACACACTGTCCTCTCATTCATCTCAACTCCAGTAGCACTTGTCATATCATCCAACTGATGAATGATGTGTTACTAAGCTGCTACCCTGTATCCCTCAATTTCTGCTACAGCTGTAACATTATTATTACACATGCTCAAATCAATGCAATACACTGATTCTGAGGATTTGTTTCCAATTCTCTTTGCATCCCAAATCCAACTTTTAATTTTATAAGAAAATATTTTGTCTGCCATCGATAGAAATTAGACCTAGGCTGACACTAATTTATTCATCTTTACAGGCTTCATGTGTTTATTCTTTGCGTCATCTTTCTTTTGTCCTTCCTTCCTTCCTTCCTTCCTTCCTTCCTTCCTTCCTTCCTTCCTTCCTTCCTTCCTATCTTTCTTTCTTTTCCTTTTTTTTCTTTTTCTTTTTAATTTTTTATTGTGAAAATACCGTACAGAGGGGTTGCAATTACATGGGCAAGGTAATGAGTACATTTCTTTTCAAGCATTGTTGCCTCCTCCTTTGTTTCCCCTTCCCATCCCTTCCCATCTCCCCCTCCACTCCCCCTACCCCCTCTATTCCCCGCCCCGCCCCGCCCGTCCAAAGTTGTAAAGTTCATTTTTCAACATTATGACTTGTACATCTCATTGTTGCAATGGGTCCACCTGTATCCCTATTTAAATGGTATAATTTATTTTCTTTTTTCTTTTTCTTTCCTTCCTTCTTTCCCTCCTTCCTTCCTTCCTTCTTTCCTTCCTCCCTCCCTCCCTCCTTCTCTTTCTCTTTCTTTCTTTCTTTTCTTTCGTTCTGTCTGCCAGTCCTGGGCTTGAACTCAGGCCCTGGGTGCTGTCTCTGAGCTTTTTTACATGGGCTGACTTTGAACCAGGATCCTCAGACCCCAGACTCCTAAGTAGCTAGGATTACAAATGGGATCCACTGGTACCCAGCTTTTCATCACCTTCCTATAACCTGTTCCCTTAACACGTGCTCCTCTAACCAATGCGTGTTTTCTTCTCATTTCCTGAATTGTCTCTTCATATGGAATACTTCTGGAAAATTCTTTACTTTATCATATCTTTAAGCAAGTATCTTTTAAAATATCTTTGAATATGGTATGGTGGTTCACACCTGGAGTGTGAGCTTGAGTGATGAAGACTCAGGAAGCTGGCCACCTAGAGAATAAGTTAGGACCAATATCTCAATAAACATGCCATAGGTGTATATTGTAATCACTGCTATACAACCCTTGTATACAGGTAGTTAATCCCTGACAAAACATATGAAACCTTATCTGAAAAATAACCTTCAAGAAGCAAAAAGGGTGAGAGGCATGGCTTAAGTGATAGAGTGCCTGATTTAAAAGTGTGAGCTTCTGAATTCAAACCTTGGTTCCATTAAGAAAATAAAATTTCTTTACATGCTTTTCTGGCTATTTTTCTTGCTAACCTTTGTGTTTTTCCTGTCTCTAGTGCCTAATACAAAAATCAGTATCTCTAGACTTCTTTGTCATACCCATATAAATGCTTATCTATAGTGATTATGTTAAGCCAGGAGAGACAAGATTTTAAATGATGAAGAATGAAGCCCTATATAGGAAGATCAGGACAAGTAAAATGAAGAGGCCAGAGGCCATGTAAACAAAAATGAAGGAATAAGGATGAGACTACAAAGAGAAAGAGGCACGTCAAGGAGTCAATTGTCCATGACCGTGGCAAGAATGAAGATTGCTTCAGAGAAAGATGAATGGTAAAAAGCCCCATTCAAGTAATCAGTAAGATGATGTCTGCAGGGATGGAGAGAACAGAGCGGCAGATCGTTCAGGATTCCAAGCGTGCACAGCAAGAATGGCTCCACATGCCTGAATGTCTTTTGCCTCAGTCCCAGTAGTGTGCATTTCTCCTTGAATCATTGTCAGTCACGCTTGGATAAATCTCTTCTGATGATTGCTATCTGGCATGCAGATGACTTTCCGAGGTAAGATCTGTTGTGAGACCTAGGGTTGAACAAAGAAACAAATGATTTAATTTTATATTTTCCCATTTTATAAAGTCCTGATGTCTCCTTCACAAATGCAGAGAGGTTGTGATTCAGGATATGATTACATTAGAGAAATAAGTACTAACTACATCAGTCCCTCTTATACTGATTCTGCTTTCTTCATCTTCCATTATTTGTGGGTAACTGTGAACCAAAAATACTACATAAAAATTAGGAATAAGTAGTTTATATGTTTTTAATCCAGCACCATCCTAACAGCTTGATCAAATCTCATACTGTTATACTCTGTCACTCCCTTTTTCTTTAGCCCTAATATCTACTTCGCATTCCATAAGCCACTCATTAATTATCTTTTTGTTTTTTTGGATGGATCATAGAGCTTGAACTCTGAGCCAGGGCACTGTCCCTGAGCTCTTCAGCTCTTCAGCTCAAGGCTAACTCTACCACTTTGAGCCACAGCACCACTTCCAGTTTTCTGGTGGTTAATTGTAGATAACAGCATCACAGACTTTCCTGCTTTGAACCAGATCCTCAGATCTCAGCCTCCTGAGTAGCTAGGATTACAGGTGTGATCACTGTGCCAGGCACTTGGCTCATTATATATCTTGCTTATTATATCCACTCTTCAGTGTATTGGCAGTGCAGTTTTTTTCCAGATAAGAACTTCTGCTCTGTCCAGGCTGACCTCTAATCATAATCACAAACATGCACACACACACATAATATAATGAATATGTAATATACATGTGTGTCTGTGATTATGATATATATAATATGTGTGTATGCACATATATGTGTATGTAATACATATATATCATAATCACATACACATACATACACACATATTATATACATATACATATATACACACTCATCCATATACACATCTTGTATAAATACATATTTATGTGTACATATGCTGTGTATATAGTACATATATATTTGTGTACATGTACATATTTATGTGTATATATTTATATATAATTCATATATTGTTATATTCACATAGAGAGAGAGACATATACACAGGTCTCTGCCTGTGATAACGGAATTTAGCAAGCTAAATAGTATGATCCAGGAATCATATTCCTATGTAGACAGCCAATAAGAAAGCACATATATTTTTAGGATTCTTGTATAAAATTATAACAAAATAATATTACTTTTAATAGGATCAAACTAGAGAACCTAAAATAATTATCAATCGCAGAACATATAAGCATAGTCTGAGAATCAGTTTAGCACAATACCTATGCAGTAAAATATTAAATATCAATTAAAATGAAAACACTATACTTAAACACTTCAGAAAAAATTACTATAATGTTGCACTAAATGACAGCTAATATATATATGTATATAAAATATTTCTTTCACCCAGTCTCAATATATATTATATAGGAATGTATATAATATAATCCGTATATATAAGATATTACATAATGTATTGTGATATAATATAGTATATACTATATTATGTATTTTGTACTATATAATATAATGTATTACAATATTATATATTATATGTGTGTATGCATGTGTATGTGTATATAATACATATATATCATAATCACATGCACATACATACACACATATTATATACATATACACATATACATACTCATCCATATACATATCTTGTACATATAAATATTTGTGTGTACATATGTCAAATACTATATAATACACATATACATAATCCCTATATATAAACTCTCTATATAATAATATATATGGTATTTTTTACCTAGTCGCTAATTCAAAACTAAGAAAACAAATAATAAATAGGTGGGTAATTTGAGGTAATTTGAATTACTGCTATGCTCTATTTTTCACAGAATCATTTTTCATAAACTCATTATGCTAAAATTTGTTAAGCAAAATAGAATATGCCCCCAAAACAACCCCCTTGTATGACCTTTTGAAATTCCAAATGTAAAAAGTACAATTCACATGTTATTTTTATGAATCTATGTTATATTTTGGTAAATGACTTACTGTAAGAAACCACAAGGTAGAAACACTTGTGTTTACGTTTTTGTGCCAGCAATCTGTTGTGTGGAAAATAAGATCAACTTGTAGGTGAGGGAACACAAAAAAATCTGCAAGACATGATTTTTCTTTCTCACTTTGTTATTAACTAGTTCGCAAACTTGAAAAATTCTCTATCTTAGCTAGAGTGAATAATATGGCGATAAACCTAGTTGTAGTGGTAGCTTTAGTAGGACCTTGTTTGTGATCATTTGAGTAAATGCCCAGAAGTGGGATTGCTGGACATGGACATAAGAGAATTTTCTTTGTTGTTGTTTTTTAAAGTACTATGTGATTTCTTGTTTCTTTTGTCTGGTCTTCCCCCTATGGTATATTCCCTGTTGTCACTCTATTTGATTTTGGTACCCTGGTATTGTATATATGTTTATCTGAATTAGGGAAGGGAAGGGGAACAACAGAATGGTGAGACAAAGGACAAGGGGGAACCAATGTAACAGCATTGTACACAGAGAGTATGTTGGAAAAGGTGTGTACAACTTAGGGGTGGGGATGTGGGGAGAAAAAGTAGGAGAAAGAAGAGGGAAGGGGTAGCAAGTTTAACAAGAAATGTACTTATTACCTTACTTATGTAACTGTAACCCCTCTGTATATCACCTTGACAATAAAAAAAGAAAAAAGAAAAGTTCTTGGCTTATCTGTTATTCAGCCATTCACAGTGAATGACATTAGACAATTTCAATCTCTTAGCTGTTACATTCTAGGACAGTTTTTATCTGGGTGTCTAGAAAAGTATTGCAAATGTCTTTATAACTGTCTCCACGCAAACTCTAATTTTGATTCATGTTTTATATTCTTGTTCATTGAGCCTATTATTGGCCTTTTATTCTGTGGGCTTTTTGAAATGTTCCCCTTGGAATAATCCAAATCTGAATATAAAAATTCAAAAGCCAATGTCATGTCCCTCAGTGGCATGCGTGACTATCCATTTTGTTACATTCACAACACCAATAAAATAATGCATTCTCTGTCGTATGGCTTTCTAGCATGGTTATATTTAATTCATAATTTCTTGCAAAAGAATGCCCATGTGAAACACTTGGATATTTTCTTAGGGTCTCATATGCTAGAGGATTTTTTTAAGCACATGAAAATAAAACGTGCATACAACCTTCTCCTCTATTCATTACCAAGACTAACAGCCAGATGCCCACCATACAACCAGACTTAGAGCTGTCTTCATGCCATTAGATTTTCTTTAGAAGTTCAATAATTTTCTAAATGTGTCATGGCCTCCAGTTCTTATCTAACCTATTTGATAGTGTCCATGGAGTGGGTTCTGTTCTTAGAGGCACAGTCTGTATCCTCTACTTGGGAGCATCATTCAGTTAATAAGGAGGCTCAGAAATCTACATTTTATTTCTTTTTCTTTTCTTTTATTTTAATTGTGAAAATACTGTACAGAGGGGTTACAATTACATGGGCAAGATAATGAGTACATTTCTTATCAAGCATTGTAGCCTCCTCCCTTTGTTTCCCTTTCTCATCCCTTCCCATCCTCCCACACCCCCATCAATTCTCCTCCCCCTCCCCAAAGTTGTAAAGTTCGTTTTTCCACATAACGACTTGTACATCTCATTGTTGCAATGGATCTACATTTTATTTCTTTGTTAAGTTTGGAGAAGATGGAAACTCAAGGCTGCTTCAACCTTTTATACAGATGCTTCCATGCCCTCTGTGGATGCAGGATTTCCCATTTAAAAATGATCTCTACACTATGTTGGAAATGAACTTTACAACTTGTGAGGGAGGAAGAGGAACGGGGTGGGGGGAATGTGGGAGAAAATTTGGGAAGCGGTAGCACTTTGCAAGAAATGTACTCATTATCATACTTATGTAACTGTAACCCCTCAGTACATTTTTACCTTACAATAAAAATACAAAAGCAAAAAAATGCTTTCTAAGCATGCATAAATGTGCTGAAATATGGGCTGGGATGTAGCTCAGTGGCAAAGCACTTGCCTAGCAAATGCAACGTCCTGGGTTCGATCCCCAGTACCAAACAAGAAAAGACAAAAAAAATGTACTGAAACATGATAGATTTAGGGAAGAACTCTAATTATGTAATGCCTTAAAAAGACAAACTTACAGTCCAACAACAAAAAAAAAACACCCACCAGAAACAAGGTACTTAAATAGTAAAAGGTAGCATAAAGGCAGGAGATAGAAAAATGAAGAGAGGAAGAGGAAGGAGAATGCAATCATAAAATTCAGTGCATAGCCTACTAAATGAAGAGCATGGAGGGTATGGGTAGAGTAGGAAAGGATGAGGGAGAATGGTAAAAGGGCTGACACTGATGGAAATACATTGTATTTATAAACAGCTTTGTTGAATGGCAACTCCTTTGTACAACTATTTAAAGATAATTAAGAAAACAGTTGTTAATATCATTTTTTAAAAAATACGTTACTTGCAATCCATTCCCCTCTTACATCAAATAACTACATCTCACTAAGGCGATTAGATCAACCCCTGGATGAATTTTGATAGCAGTATAGATGATTAGGAGACAGATCCTAGAGATTGTACTTAGAGGAAATAGGTATGAAGATGGACACTGCCTTTGCATCTCATCTCATTTCTCTCTTCCAGTCTCCTTTCTGCCTACAGTTACAGGTACTGGTTTCCTCTGTTTACTTTCTGAGCCAAAATAAATCCATCCTTTTCTGAGGTTGTGGGTTTTTTTTCCCTTTTCAAGTATTTTGATAGAGCAATAAAATGCTAATACAATATACCGTAGTTGTTTTAGCAACACTTTGCTCCTTAAGAATAGCCTATGAGCCTTGTGATAGCTGTATTCATATTCTATACATATGGAAATAGAGCAGAGCCTATTTGATGAAGGAAATATAATCGAAGGCGTTATATGTTTAGCATGAAATAAACAGTAGCCACGTTTATAGCTTTTATCTAGGCATCATCTTGTGGGGAAAACATAGACATTATGTCCTCCATAATGTCTAAGATGAGGAGAACATAGAACAATGTTAAAACCAAGTGTTACCTGACTACACAGTTGATTAGTTAGAAAACACCATTGTAAATTTAATTACATTGGTCAGGGAGTAAGAAAAAATTAAAGGGTCAATTCACAACATTGACAAATGTAGCTGTTTTGATTTATTGTGCCACTAATCTATACATTAGTCAGAAAGGATAAACCCTCATTATTTTGTCTTACCTGATAACAGTTAATAAATATTGACCACTTGAAATAGACTAATATCATGTTAAATATTACACATGTATTATCTCATTTAATAGCCACGATAAGTTGATGGTACATATATATATATATATATATATATATATATATCCTTACTCTTGGCATTTAGATAAAACTAATGCTTAAAATAGGTGTACAATTAACACAAGTTCACATAATGAAGTGATCTCTGCCAATGTCACCAAAAATTGTACACAAAATATATTATGCATCTTACATGAAGATGAAAAATACATGGTCAACTATAAATTATATGGATTTTAGTATCTAGCACATTACTTTTTATTAAAATATCCACTGTAAAACCTTAGTTTTAAAAAGTGTTTTCAATATATTTTAACTCATTTACTCCTTTTAGTTGTTCATTACACTTCCTTAAGCTATTTTACTCCTTAAAATATTTGTATAGTTTTTTTTGTCTTTTTGCTTATTTGGTGCTGAGGAATTGAACCCAGGTCCTCAGGCATGCAAAGCAAGTGCTCTAACACTGAGCCACCTTCCCAGTATAGATTTTTTTAAAGCTTATTTGTGTCTATATCACATAGTGGTCAGAGGATACTATTAAGTTGTCAAATTTAACAAGTATCTCTCCTAAAATGTTAATAACCTAAAGTTACCCTAGCGTGTTTTGGAAGACCAATAAAAATCACATCTGGCTGGTATATTATGATCACATTCATGGAACTAAAAAAGCTTGTGTCTGTTCGTATTCTTCCAAATAAAACAGATAAGACTATGGCATTCTTGCAAACGCTTAGGCATCAATAGATTTTTTTTCCAAGCTAAAGGCGTGGAAAAGTGTTACAACAAAAAAGCGCTATATAATGTTCTGTGGTATTTTTCATGTAAGATCTTCAAGTCAAAGACTATAAAATGAGATTGTTTCTAGTAATATGAACTTACAGTGTTGATGTTGGATTTTTAACATAGTCTTAAGAATCCTTTCTGAAATTTCATGAAAAATGTGGTTCTCATCCATTGACTACAATGAAAAAGCATTAATGTAATTTCTCACTCTGGATGGAGAGGGAATTTCACAATTTCATTGAACTGGGAAATTTTTATTAATCTACCTAAGAGAAGATAAAATTCTCCAGATAAAAGCTTTTGTTCTTATAATGCAAAGGATCAAACTCAGGGCCTTATCATATGTTAGGCAGTCAAAAGACCATTCAGCTAAACCCTTATTCACATAGCTGCAATATTTTTTTTGTTGGATTATTATGACTAGCAATCCAATTAAAGAAAAACATTTCACTGACCTTGTTCATATGCTCTATCCTACACAAAATATTAGATCGTAAGTCATTTGAGTAATTATTTATGAACTTTTTGTTGGAATAATTATCAAGGTTTTCATTTTAGCAGCATTTTAATTTAATATAATTTCAAAGTTAGAGGAAAGTTACAAGACCAAGGAATTACTATATATGTTCATGCATTTTATTATACTTAAAAAAGTGAGGCATATTTACATGTGTGGTATACTGTGTCATTCCAATATATGTATTTAAGCCATTCTAGTCATTACAGAGAGCTACCAATTAATGACATACTACCCCATTTGGGTTCCATTTACCTAAATGTAGGCTGATTTACATACCTTTTATATTGATGCAACGTCTAGGCCCTTGCTTCTAATAAAGACAATGTTTATAACTTTAATCTTCTTTCCAAACATCTGCGTGACAGGGTACATTGGCTGTCTACATTTCCACCAGTTTCCACAAGCTGCCAGCCCTTAAACATGGATGGTCAAGTATGACCTCTGCCCTGAGGCTTTTGTTTATAATAGAATTTGATGTAAGGCTAACCACTTCATATTCCTCCTTCCCAAAAGAGAAATTGGTATCTCATTCAGCTTCCCAGTCCAAGTTTCACTCTACATATCCCAGTGACTAATAACCCAAGATATAACCCTGTCTCTCCCTTATTCTACAACTATGAAACTAAACCCCTCCCTTCATATTTACATTTTTCTTTCATTTCACCTAGACATGAAACCTACACAGTATTCCTTTGTGTTTCTGGCAATATTGAGATTGAACTTGGGACCTTGCAGTTGCCAGGTGAGTGCTCAACCACTTGAACAATATGCCCTCAGTTCTTTTGGTTTTTAGTTATTTTTTTGGTTAGATGTGGAGCTTGAACTCAGGGCCTGGACATTGTCCCTGAGTCTCTTTGTGATCAAGGGTAGTTCCACCACTTGAACCACAACACCACTTCCTTCTTTTGAGTGGTTAATTGGAGATAAGAATCTCATGGGGTATTTCCTGCCTGGGCTGACTACAAACTTCGATCTAAAGATTTCAGTAAGGATTGCAGGCGGGATCCACTGGCACCTGGCTTAGTGTTTAGTTATTTCTAAAATAAGATCTGTCGCTTTATGTTGGGGCTGGCTTGAACCATTATCATTCTATTTATACTTTCTGCCTAGCTAAGATGACAGTCATGCACCCAATATCCAAATGTCATTGGCTGAAATGGAGTCTTGCTAACTTTTTGCTCAGGTTGGCCTTTAACTATAATCCTTCCAATCTCTGCCTCCCAAGTAGATGGGATTATAGGCATGTGCCACTGCTCCCTGTATTCCTTCTGGCATGAAAACGTTCTCACCTAACATTTCCCTGAAGTATTTCCAGTCTTTAGTTTTAAAGGTCACAAGGCCGCTTGTTGTATAGAAGATAAAAATCCAAAGTTCTTGGACTAGTAGAATATGCCTTTCAAAATCTGACTTTTATCTCCTTTCCAGTGTACAGAGGGGTTACAATTACAATGAGTACATTGTAATTGTTGCCTCCTCCTTTGTTTCCCCTTACCCTCCCTTCCCTTCCCCCTCTGGTCCCCACCTCCTTATCTCCAATAAGCCACCAGAAAACAGGAAGTAGCATTGTTGCTCAAGTGGTAGAGTGCTAGCCTTGAGCTGAAGAGCTGAGGGACAGCTCCCAGGCCCAGAATTCAAGCTCCATGACCGACAAAAAAAAAAAAAAAATTCATCCAGTTAATCCTACATATCACGGCTCAACTATCATCTTTCATATGTAGTATGAACTTATCACGTACCATTATTCAATAATTCCATTCACTTGTAGTCTTTTCCATCTCTCTCTTAGGTTTTCATATAATATACTCCTCTTATAATGCTCTTATTTATTAAACATCTATGGTTCCAGCCAACAACATGATATCCAATGGTACTCAAATATGATTCTGTCTCATAATTGCACAAGACGTATTTTGCCACAGATACAAACAGATAACAATTGCTAACATGTTAGTGTTTTCCAAGAACCACATGGATAATCTCATTTTATATCCCATCACCCTAAAAATACACTTTCCAAGAATGGACTATCATGTGCAACTATTAGCCCAAATGTACAGTCAGAGAATGTGAAGTCACTGTTAGAATCCTGGGTAGCAAGGTCATTATTAGGAGGGAGTCCTGCATGTACTGACCAGAGTTCTTGATTAAATGAGATGAAAAAATACCATTTAGTGATTCTTGTACTTTAAAAATAGAATTTTCTTTCTTCTCAAATAGCAATGTCCTTGATATTCCTCTCTCCCATGAAATAAAGGCTTATGTGTTAAAGCCTTAAACACTTTTTCCCGATAACTTGATCATTCCTTCAACTTTTTATTTGATCTGAGCTATCAAATCTAACAAAAAAATTCCAGGACTTAAAATAGCTAGTCGTATCCTGATATTGAATATGATGATTCATCCAGATCTTTAAATATCTAACTCAATGTTCCAACTATTACTGTACATAATAAAATGAGTGGCTCTTCAAACTACTCAGCAACTCTTTCCCAAATTAGAGAAGGAATTCTTCCCTTTAAAAAAAGACTAAAGAAAGAAAATTGCAAACATTAAAGGAATTTTGCATACTTTAAGGTATGGTCTGCACACAGAGAATGCAAATAAATAAATAATTAAATAGATGCAGAATTTAGCAGCATCCATTACTTAATTCATAACCTCCATCTTAAATAACTATTAGCTAACTTCACAACTAATTTTCCCCAAAACAGGTTATATATGAAGAAACAAATACTATTGGGTTTCTCAACTCCCTATTTTCATAGAGTTTAGAAATGAGATCAAAGCTTAGGATGATCCTCGGTGAGAATTCCTATTCCAGAGAACAAAGGAATGATCTTTGTTTGTTATTCTTCCTGCCACACTCATCCTTGTTAGCTTACATGATTATAGCAGAGACATTCTATTAAATTCAACATGTATACTGATAGCTGCTAGACTTTTTGAACAGAAGCTTGAGAATTAAAGGTTCATTTGAAAGTATATCTAGTTCAGAGTGAACTGAAAATATTATCAGTTCTGAAAAATTCTGTCATGAACTTCTTTCTTGAGTCTCCTTTGTGTCTCGAGAAGGCTCTGATTTCTCTCTAACCTCCTCCAGAAATGAAATTTACTTACCATGTGATGTGGAGAAGCAGATAATTTTCTAGAATCCCTTTAGAACAAAATGAGGTTAATAGACACTGAAAGAACACCACTGGGATTTTTGGGAGAGAACTTATAGTATTTTACAAAGAGTCTTGAAAACATTCTAATTAAAAATTTTGTAGGCATCACTAACATGGAAAGAGAAAAGGCTTTGGAATCATGGCCTTAGAGATACAACTGGACACCCAGACTGATGATTTTCACTCTGTAACTCAAAGTTGGTAGTAAAGTCCACAACATAGGCTGCATCCAGAGTAGGCAATGGTGAATGAAACCCTGATGAATGCCAGCTATCATATGCTCATGTCTCGTTAAGAGTAATTCAGTCAGAGAAACATAGTAATGATGGGCTCTTTTAAATATCTGTTCTCCCTTCCATTATATTTAGAACCAAGGAAATAGTATTACAATTTAATGATTAAGTGTTTATTTCAACAATTTATTGTCAGTTCTGATAACTTCCTGTCTTCATTAATCAAAAATCCATTTATGAAAGCAAAGCAACATAGATTAAACTCTTTTCTGGGTAATAGAATTAAAGTGTAATATTTTTTTCTTGTATATAGATTTGCATTTTTCACATTCGTTTGTAGCAAGAATGTGTTATTTTTGTCAAACAAAATAATCAATTTTATACGAGAAAAGTAGATAGCTCTTAAGTCACAGCTTTACAAGAAGCCTGTATTAACTTCTTATTGTTGATATAACAAATAACCACAGATTAGGTAGCCCAATACCATGCAAGTCACTATCCCACAATTCTAGAGGTTATAATTCAAAGTAAACTGGCAAGGTTGTTACTTGTAAAAGCTTTCTAGGAAAATTCATATTTTTTATCGACCTCAGTAAATTGATCCTTTTCTCCCATCTTCCACACTAGCATTGTAGATTCTTCAAATCTCTCTCCATCTCCTCTGCTTCTACTATCACATCTCCTTTCCTGACTTTATGACAAATTTCTTTGGATTGTACGGACACCCATAAACTGTACAGGATGATTTTCTTTATTTTTGGTGTCATGGGGCTTGAGCTCTGGGCTTGGGCGCTGTCCCTGAGTTCTTCAGCTCAAGGCGAGCACTCTATGGTTTGAGCCACAGTGCCACTTCTGGTTTTCTAGTGGTTCATTGGAGATAAGAGTATCATGGACTTTCCTTCCCCAGCTGGCTTTGAACCTCGATCCTCAGATCTAAGCCTCCTGAGTAGCTAGGATTACAGGCGTGAGCCACCGGCACCTGGCTGATGATATTCTTATCTTAATAATCTTTAATTAATCATGTCTGCAAAGTTCTTTTTTCCTTGTAATGTTACTATATGATCCAAGAGTGAGAATGTGGACATGCTGGATTTGAAGAAATTATTTTTCAGTCCAGTGCAGACCGCTTTCAGCAATTCAAAAGATGTACAGTTTCCACCCCCTCCTTCACAAAGTATCTTGGGATTTTTTGCCCCTACAAATGTACCAGCTAACATCCTTGACCTCTTTCCTCCAGACATGATAAATCGATGGAGATTGTTTTTATTTTTGTTGGTCTTGTTTTCCATTTTTTTCTTCAGTTATCACATATAAATTGAACCCATACATAGCCCCAGGGACTGTCTGTGTCCTGAAAATAAAGTAAGGAAATACAGATGAGGACCCTGCCTTAGAATATTTTTATAGTGGGAGAAATACAGATGTATAGGAAAATTTATTAGGATTAAATAGGGATACAGTTTGACCCACCGTAACAATGACAATGAGATCTACAGGACACTATGTTGAGGTTGGGGGGGGGGGCGAGGAAGGGATGGTAGAGGAAAACAAAGGAGGGGTAATGATGTTCCATAGGAAATGTACTCATTACCTTACTCATGTAACTGTAACCCCTCTGTACAGTGTCTTTACAATAAAAATATATATAATAAAAAAGACAATTTAATAGTATTTTTTAAACTTATTGCTGAGAAGAAGAGTCAGAGTGCCAACACAGAGAGTAATGGGCAGGTGAGTGATAGGATCATCAGTGAAATTTCTTCTTCTAGATGAAATTGAATACAAGACCTGAAATAGAAAAGCAAGTTGGAATGAAATCTAACAAGGTGAATAGGATGAATAAAGGCTATTATTTCCTACAATATCATAAGAAAGCCAGGAAAAAACTAGTGTTGCTTAAGATTCTGAGTACTGATTTGAGACCTAAGAGAAAAAAATAGTCATTTTCTTCATCTTGAGTACTAAGTTGTTCGTTTATAAATGTCAGATACTCTATCAATGCTGGGTAAATATATATAATGTTTTATTTTTTGTCATTTGGGATATTATAGGAAAAAGATTGTTTGACACAAAGGAATCAGAAAAAAAATAGTCAAATACCTATGAGAAAAGTTCTTTTCTCCTGATAAGTTTCAACACAAACTTGGATTCTTTTGTTTAGGTTTTATGTGTATGTGTGTGTGTGTGTGTGTGTGTGTGTGTGTGTGTGTGTGTGTGTGTGTGTATACACATGTGCACACTTAAGGTGGAACCAGTAAATTGTTTCATCCTGGAATCATCTAATTGGCCAATAGAGTGAAAAATAATTACCAGGTTATTGCGGTCATCTTGGTCCACATGATTATGTCTGAAATGAGGCCTGGGATTCTTTTTTGTGTTCCTAGTAGAAGTGCATGCACAGATGAAGTTTATTGCTTGATTCAGATGTGCTGTCTGCAGCGATGCTCATCCTCCAGCTGCTTTTCAAGGCTGGAAAAATGTCTAATACTGCCGACCTCAATATGCTTTGGATTCTGTTTAGTACCCAGGAAAATATTATAGATCATTCTTATTTGATCATAACAAGGCAGCTCAGCCCATTTTATAACGGTCGTAAGTAAAAATAAATAACCAATTTTGCCTGAATGAAATAAAATCAATACTTTTGTTTTACAATATGCTTCTGAGGAAGAAAATCAAGAATTTTGTCTCATATCTGAGGTTCTGAGGTATAATTTTTTGCAAGGCTTCATAAAATGGGAGAAAACATGATGCCTAGATTTTGCATGTGTCCAACAAGCTCAGAGTAGCTCAACTTGAAGTATTCTTTGTTTTGCAGATGATTACAATGGATCTATACCCTCCTATTTCTTAGAACAACACGATCTAATTCTTTTTTGTGACCAAGCATAACATAAAATGAGATTTATCTCTGTGGCTGCAATATCTATTAGGTGCTATGGAGATAGAGATTGGGTAAGCTACCTGCTTATTCAATAAGACATTATCACTGATAGCATTCTGACATTTACGATAAATGCAGTTACAGCAGCTGGCTGCAAAAGTCATTTCTCTGTGGGCTTTTCTTCTTCAAACCTCCAAATTTGTGTTGAAACTTATCAGGAGAAAAGAACCTTTCTCATAGGTATTTGACTATTTTTTTTTCTGATTCCTTTGTGAATTTTTAATTAAAGATCTAGGTCACGGTACAGAGTATGAATACAGTTGAAGACAGCTTTGTTAAGGAATTAAAAAAATACTACTTCATCCAATGGTTTGGTTAAATGAAAAATAAAATTTTAATACCTTCATGTTTTATGATTTTCTAATATGTTTTTTTTTGGGTCCGGTCACGGGGCCTGAACTCTGGGCCTGGGCACTGTCCCTCAGCTCTTCAGCTCAAGGCTAGCGCTCTACCATTTGAGCCACAGTGCTACTTCCGTTTTTTTCCTTTTTTTGCTTATGTGGTGCTAAGTAACTGAACCCAGGGCCTCAGGCATGCAAGGCAAGCGCTCTACCACTGAGCCACCTTCCCAGCCCTCTAATATGTTTTACTGTCTTTAAACAGTTGTACAAAGGAGTTGCCATTCTACAGTGCAGTTTACAAATACAGTGCATCGTGATCAATGTCCCCTCTTGCCTCATTCTCCTGCATCCCTCCCAACCCAAAGCCACTTTCAATTTTACGGAATATGCATTGACTTTTATGATTGCATTCTCCTTCCTCTTCCTCTCTTCATTCTTTCGCCCTCCTTCCCTTACTCTACTTCTCATCTTTCAAGCACCCATTCCTAGTGTTTATTTTGTTGGACTGCGAGTTAGTCTTTCTAAGAATTACACTGTTTGAGTTCTCCTGAATAGACCATACTTTGTTTTTTACAATTAACCAAAATATTGAGGGAAAATATTTATATGGCACTGTAACCAGAAAGTTAGGAATATTGCAAATAAATTGTAAATTTAAATTGTTCAGCCCTTCTTTGTTCTATTTTATTCACTTATTTTTTAAAAATTTTTCTGATTATGCATGCTGAACGTTATAAAAATTAGCTTATAATTCATTATACACTACGTTGTGGGCTGGGACTGGAGGGAACAACTCAGACAAAGGGAAGGAAGGGATGACATTGTCCGAAAAAGAGATATCTACACTACCTCAAATGTGAAATGATAACAACTTTGTATAACACCTTAATACTAGCAATAAAATTATATTATAAAAACAAAATTAACAAGCAGCAAAGACAAAGATACTTTTGGCACATGAGTTATATGAGCATGCATAAGAGTTTAACTCAGAGGGGGTGTGCTTCCCACTCAGTGAATGCCAGCAAAAGATCAGAACTATTTTGTCAGTTCTCCGCACTGAAAATCATGAATTTCACTGTTCAGACAGATGCATGATCAGTATTTAAATATCACGTAAGTGACGTAATTAAACATCAAAATAAAAATAGCACAACACCCATATACGTTGTTCTCTTTGATGTTGAATGCAATGCAACTATATTTTAAGGATACTTTCATGTATATAGTTGTGGTAAGAAATCCACAATGGAATCTGATTCTAAAACATGAGCTAAAGACTACAAATCCCATCTCCCATCAAAATGTCCTTCATGTACTCTTGGTACCCCAGAATAAATATCAGTGTGACTTTCTGACTGGGGTACTTCCTACCTATTTTTACATACACTTTTATTAATTCATACTGACCAAAAAACCTCAGTTACAACTTTTAAAAAATGAGAATTTGTAGGAGAGTTTTGTTTATTTGTTGTTGTGGTAGTTTTTTCCCTTTTCTCTTTTATTCCTTTCCTTTTATCACTGTCTTCTTTTTTCCCTTCATTCCTTCCTTTCTTCCTTCCTTCCTTCCTTCCTTCCATCCATCCTTTTTTTCTTTCTAGAAAATAGTATTTATTACTTGTATTGGTTTTCTGGAGAAAGTACTAATAAACACATTTCTAGACAAAGAAACTAATTGTCACACAGACCTTGAGACCAAAGGTTTGAAATCAGGTGTCAGCATGTCTGTGCTCTCTCCCAAGCTATTCAGAAGGATCTGTTCCACTCTCTAACTCCTAGCGTCCTCCGGTACTCGTGTAGATGCATCATTTCAACACTGATGCCCTGCAATTATGTTTTCACCTCATCTTGATTCTATGTATGTACAAATCAGAGAATAGCAATTTTGAAAGAAAGGACAGTGTACTTTCCTATGGCTATGGCATAAACTCTGAATTTGAAGCAGGAATCCTGAATTTCTTTATTGACTCCTTAACTCTAGTGACACTGGCCACTTTATTAACTTCAGTTTTCTACTGTAACAAATAAAAGCCGATTTTTTTAAAAAAAAGATTATTACTTTTTCCAACCACTTAAATATAACAAACATTTTATTTATTTTTTTTAAATTTTATTTTATTTGTGAACATACTGTAAACAAACATTTTAAATAAAGGTAGACACTATACTCGCTAAGCCTCCTTTCAAAAACATATAAATTATAGATTTCAGTATAAAACAACCAAGAAGTTCTTTTCTTCTTCCTGACAGTACAAAGTTCATTTCATATAAATGCTCCAGAGCTGCAGAACCCCTTCATCACTTGCCAGCTGTGTGTGTGTAGCTGACCTCCATTTTGCACTGCCTGTGTCTGTATGGCTGAGTGCTTTGACTATTTGCAAGTCAGCCTCCTAGCGATTTATCTTCTCTTCGTAAGTTGGCAACAACTCAGTGGTTAAGACAACTGTAGTAACCCGACCGTGAAATGACCACTCCCTGGCTGTGCTTTGACACAAAATCAGCCCCATGTTGTCTGATACAGCTGAACCTCATCCTTCCAGCATTTAGCACAGAAACTTCACATTCTCAGGGTACACACTACAGTGTCACTGCTACTGAGAAGCTTCCTAGACACTTGCTTCAGTACAGGTACAAAATAAAAATAAAAATAGAAGCACAGAGACAAAGAGTAAGTAGTCTGGGTAATGGGACATCCCAAGAAAGGCCCGTGGTTACACTGCTGAGACAGTATACTGCAGAGACAAATAATTTCTTCCAGAAAAGCCAAATCAACACAAGAAGAAAGCAAAGACAATGGATTTATCCACTGAAAGCAATTATTTTTTAATAGAGGAAAAATGCAATCAGATTGTCAATATTTCGGTGTTTAATAGAAGTATTTGCTGCTTTGGATAAAGGAAGAAGGGTTGATTTCAGACCAATGGCTTCAAAATCATGGTCAGGAAACAATGTGCGTTCAGATACTGCCATTCTTTTCTTTTTCTTGGAAGTTGTACAGTTTTAAATGTTCTTTTGTAACAAGGGCATGCTGATATGATAAAAATAGTTCTTAAAACAACAGATATAGCACTGCTAACCTACTTTTTGAGTCCTGGATTATGTGCCATCTTTTCAGAAACTTTAACTATGACTTTGTAGCTGAAAAAAGAGCCTTTGGGAAGAATGTCACCTGAAAAGCAGATCCACTTTGCCAGAGTCACTGGTTCTGTCTCTTTTGTCAATTTACCCGACTTCATCTGCTCCCTACCACAGGACTGATGTCAAATGTTTTCTAGTTTCTTTGCAGGCTACCTTTGTAAATGTGTTAGCTCATTTGAATTGTACAACAATCTTACTGAAAAAATGTCTCACACCTATCAAAGTATGACTCTAGAATCTTAATTCCAAATTTGGTATCTTTTCTACTACACATATATGTAAAACTCAAACAAGTCACATAGCTTGATCAGGCAATCAGAGTCAATGACAGTTTATAAAATCAGGAGTAATAAACTTATGAAAACATTGGAGGACACTCAGAGGCAAGAACCCCAGCCCCACGTGGTAGTTGAGAAAGTTTGAGGTCTTTTTGATATCTGGCAAAAAGAATTTATCATCCCTTAGAGGTGACTTCCACCTTTGGAGAATTACAGAATGCCCTTTTGTCTTATATAAATTCATTCCTCTAAATTCCTTGGACACTGATTGGTTAGTAAAATACCAATGAAATATGCTTACAGACCAGTTTTCACTCTTTAAAACTAAAATAAATGAAAAAAATCTTTGTTCTTTACAAATAGTGGATAAATTGGCATTAGCAAAATAATTTTTTGGACTGACACTGAAACTCTGAAACAAAATCCTTCAACCTGAAGTCTGCATAAAGCCCATATTAAGCCATTGAAAATCAAATTGGAAACTCTTGTTGCAGCATGAAATATTTTGTATGAATCTCCAACATCATTCATTCCAGAGAAAAAGAATGACAGGTAAATGGACCTGACCAAAAAATTGCTGTGCCTATTCAGTGACACTCAAATTCAGAAACTAAAGAACACAGCACAGGAAACTCTTATTCTCAGTATATGAAAGCAAACTCATGTCTGAATGAAAACATGTCACTCCTTACATCTGTAAGAGAAATACAATTTAAAATGTAGCCAAGATGTTCACGGAACCCACTGAGCAAGAAAGTAAACACTGGTAATGGAAGCATCCTTTGACTCACATGACTGCACTGTGGATTTTGAGAGATGGATTTATGTTTTTCATTTCTGGGTATCAGAAATAAAATGAAGAGGTGTGTAGAGATGTTCAATATGATGTAGGTCGCATAAGGTCATATTTCCAAATGCTTTGGATCTCTAGAGAATTCACATGCTTCGTGCATCATTTGTTTCTTGGGTTTAGCTAGATATATTTCACCAAGAATCCCAAGACTGTTATCATGATGTGATGAATTGTTGCCACACCAATAATTTTTCCCTTAACTCACACGTATGTTTTTTCCCTTAAGGATTTATCTATATAAGACCCAAAGAGCTTCAAATACATCCATCAAAAAGTTTTAATTTAATTCATGAGTCAAATATCATGAATGTTAACTTTACTAATAATTTTCATTTTGTAAAAATATTGACTTAGTTTTAACAAGGATTTTCTATGAATCTTAGCAAAATGGAATTGTCAAGTGGTGGTGGCCTTTAAACTATCTATGTTTTGTCTCTGAAGCATTGGGGAATTCATGTAGGTGAAATGGGGCTGATAATTGAGTTTTTTAAGTTTTCATCTCTAAAATATGGTGTTTCGAGTAAGTGCACCAGGAAGATTGTAAAATTAAGTTTCAATAGAAATTTAACATATAAATGGTATAAGATAACAAACACACAAGTTTTGTTTTCCTCTCATCAAAAGGGTTGTTTGTTTGGGGAGTGTGTGTGTGTGTGTGTGTGTGTGTGTGTAATCCATTTAGCCATTTCTTATCAAACTTTCTTTCTCTTGGAAGTCATAGCCAAACCTTTATGTCTAAAACAAAACTCTTGAAAGCCTTCTAGGTCCACAGGGCAATGTGTATAGTTATATCACCTAGTACAAGAAGAACACATACTAACACATTCAGCAATAAAAGAAAAAGTAGCACTAGTCAACCCGACCTTCTATTGTTGGACTTATCTTAGGCCAACATTGCTCTCTCTCATCTTGGAAAGGAAGAATTTTTTTTATTAATGCCACATAGCAGAAAATATTTGTATGTACCATAAATACTATACCAAAGACCTGGAGTTTTAGGAGGAGGTGCTGGTGGTTAACTCACAATAGAAATGATTCTATCCTCCACACTGGGGTAGAATGAATGAGTTCTACAAAAGATAAAAGCTTGAGAAAAGAAAGAAGGTTCTCTTAATAGTGGTCCCTGTATCATCAATCAAGCAAAGATGAAATCATCCAAGCATCCAGTGTGTGCCATAGCTAAGGCTGTGAATTAACAACAAACCATACTACCTTGAAGCAAATCAAGACAAGTAACCACTTGATTTTTTTTCTGAATTTGTACTTTGATCCTTACCTAGATCTCTCTAAAATCTCTCCATTGTACCTACTATCTGTGTAGCACCAACTCAAGCCCATCTCTTCCCTTAGCATGCATCACACCAGCTTCTATCTTGATGTAAATGTCATAGTGAGGGTTAAAGGCTGGGACTGAGGCTGATACTCACATTGGTGAGTACTACAGCTTATTCTGGCATCCTGGATAGATGAGACTCTGGCTTCTCACCTCCTCTGTCTTTTCAACAACTGAATTTTCTCTGTGCTATATTTTGTGTTACATTCTGGGAACCCCAAACCTCTTAAATTACAAAAAATAACCTCAAAGAAGTGCTTGTTTCTAGTCAGAAAAAAGTAAAGACAAGAAGACTATGTAAATGAAAAAGGTAAAATTTCAATCTTTAAATAGAACTGTGGCTAATTACAGACCTGGCCAAAAATAAATGAAGCAAAGTCCTACTTTAGACATGGAGAATACCAGAAGCAAAAGTAAAAAGGTAGAAAAGTGGGTGGTATAACGGTGTCAGATCCAACAATCTAGGGTAGCTGGAGAGAGGGGAGCATTTTGGAAAGTAAAGCAAGAAAGAGAAGTAAGAAATAAGACCAGAGAGGATAGGACAGTACAAGGAAGTGACAGTAATCAGTACTGGACATTACAATTTATCTTGTACTCAGGAAGATACCAGACACTTTTGAAGTGTTTTGATCCAGAGAATGTGCACACCAGGCTTGCCACACACATTACTTTCAGGTGTGAAATATGAGGTTCAGAATTATGGCAATGTGCCAATAACAACTCACTTACTAAACAGAAAGAGCACTCACATCCAGGATTTAAGTGCTTTCTGTGAAGACCTCAAACTCAGTTCTTCCTATACTATAAGACAAACCCTTTAGAAAATTACAACATTTTTAGCTATCATGGAGATAATTTCGATTAACAACATTTTATATGGTCATATGTATAGAACTTTGGGCTATTGTGATCCTCTGCTAGGACCGTCCTAGACATATACCAATTATTAAAAATGAGGGAAACCACGGGGCCCGTGTTTCTTTGTGTCTGGCTTACTTCATATAATATGATTTTTTCCCAAGTGTTTTCATTTTCTTCTGAATGGGACAATGCCATTCTTTTAGATGGAAGCGTAGATTCCATTTTGCATATAAACCATATTTTCTTGATCCATTCATATACTGAGTGCCATCTCATTCGATTCCATATCTTAGCTATGGCAAATAAGGATGCAATAACCATAGCTGTACTTGTAGCTTTAGTGTGGCCTTGGCTTGTAGTCTTTTGGGTAAATGCCGATGCGTAGGATTGCTGCATCACAAGGGAGCTCTATGTTTAGTTTTTTGAGGAAGATCCAAACTGCCATCCAGAGTGGTTGAACATACTTACTTTCCCATTAACAGTATATAAGATTATCTGATTTAGGGAAGGGAAATCACAGAAATGGTGAGACAAAGGGTGAACCAATGCACCAGACACTATATTAGAATGAATTTTACAACTTGGGAGGAAGGAGAGTCACGGGGAGGGAAAGGGGAAGAAAATGAGGAAAGAGGTACATACAGTTATGTATATAACTGAAACCCCTCTGTACATCACCTTTACAATAAAATAAAATCAATTACAGAAAAGAAAAAAAAGCCGGGCACCAGTGTCTCACACCTGTAATCCTAGCTATTCAGGAGGCTGAGATCTGAGGATCACAGTTCCAAGCCAGCCTTGACAAGAAAGTCTGTGAGACTCTTATTTCCAATAAACCACCAGAAAACCAGAAGTGGCGTTATGGCCCAAGCAGTAGAGCACTCACCTTGAGCTGAAGAGCACAAGGACAGTGCCCAAGCCCAGAGTTCAAGGCCCACAACCCACAAAAAAAAAGAAAAGAACAGAAAAGGAAATTAAAACATGGCATTTTACTCCCCATATCTGCAAATGCTCACAGATGCCTCTGAATATCATAACAATCAAAAAGGAAAACAAAGTTCATATGCTGTGTTGTAGGATGACATTTAGTTTGGATGACATAAGGGCATTCATGTCGAACTCCCTTTCTCCAGCTAACCTGTGCAGCGCCAGGAAGCTCTAATTTTGTCCCATCTTCAGTTCTCATTTCTGTGCAGTTTCAGGAGATAGAATCTATGCCTATCTAATTCAGCCAGGGCAAGTGCAGGAAATATCACAATACATCATGAAAGGTCAGAGGAGAGTTGCCACAGACAAAGTGGGAGCCAGGAACAGGGCTGTGCACAGAGATTCCTCATATCCAATTGAGCAGATACTGCTACCTTGAGTCAAAAGATAATATGCATATATAATTTTGTTTTGCATATGACTCAAATATTTCAGGGCTTTTTATGGGATGGTTTTCTCACTTTGCATTGCCATGATCAAAAAGCGTAAGGCATCCTCAATGGCACACGGCTCATGCAATGTTCTCCATGTTCCATCACAAAGAAGCTATTCCTCCTTTGCCCTGTTTTTGAATTTTCTGATTGTTTCAATGTAAACATCATAGCAGGATTGGTAACTGTCTCCTTGAAGTCAGTTAACTAAGCTATTATATTAGTTTCTCCTTGACTGCTCTAGTTTCCTATGCTTTACTTGGTTGAGAAGAAATGCTTTCCACAGTTTTGTGCAAGTCTTGTTTGATTATGTTGTCCAGCCTGTAGATCATCATGCCTTTAGCAACCAGGTGCTATCTTTTGAATTCTCATACCAATGTATCACAAGCAGCTCTTTCCTTAAGCACTCGTCAGTGAAAATCTTTTAAGATAAACACAACATATCTGATGGTTATCTGTCTGTAGTCTCTACTCAGAATGTCTCTTTATCCTGCATTTGTCTTTCTGCTCCAAAATGTAATGTGTCCTCTCTTTCTTTCTCCCCTCAAGTGCCTCCCTTTCACTCCAGAAAAGCAAACATTAGACTGAAAATTTGGCACAACCATTGAAAGCCTTGGGAATGAAATAAAGGAATCAAGATGCAAGAAGAAGAAAACATATGGGCATATGATAACCACTTGAGCACTTTCATGTCTATCAAAGTCTTCCCACTGTCATTGTCTTGTATCCTGCCACCTGCTATCTGATATTTATAAATGTATGATTGTGGCAGGGGAGTAAATTAACTTCAAGAAATGAAAATACACTTAGCCTTCTCCTGTTGCACTCCTTGAATCCCCTTTGGTTTCAATAAGGAGGAAAATCCCTCTTTCCCACAATACTTTTGTGATTTCTGCAGCTCCTACTAGTTCATGTGGATGAGATGTCATTGGGCTGCAATGACATGTGGCAATTTTAGACTATCTAAACTATAGAAAACTACACAATCAAAAGACTCACCAGAATCAAATTTTCCAAATTAACAAAAGATGAATATACACACATGAGATGGAGAGAGAGAGAGAGGGAGAGAAGGTCTTGCAGTTACAATTTTACACTGAAAGATTCCTTAACTCACAATTTTTTCTAGCAATATGCCATTCTGGATTGATATTACTTTGATTTCACCTTTTTAGGACATTTTCTGGCTTAATTCTGATTTTTATCCCTAGCATTAGTAGGAGTAGAGTATACTGAATTTCCATATTTATAATATTGTTGTTCTTTTATGTGTTGCAATAGTTAGCTTATCTGCCAAAGAATAGATTATATATTTTTCTATGTGTTTTCAAAAGGACCTCCTTAATGATTTTAATGGATTCTTCCATAAATCACCCAAATAATTCAACAAGTCTCATGTACTGTTTAGTTATTGTCATTGTATCCAGTGAGACACAAAGATGAATAAAAATTATTCCAGCATTACACACATGTGAAAAAGGTGAACATGAAGACGACAAATGTCAATGAAGTTGACATCAAAGCTCCCTGGATGCCCAGAAGATGTAGAATATGGGTGTACTTAAGTACAAATAAAGCCTAGAGATTTTGATTAGTGATAGAGGATGAACAGGATTTTCATGGAAATGACTGAAGAACTAAAGGCCACAGGCAAGGCAAGAGGGATGGGGAGAGATTGATTTTTCATGTGAATAGGAAAATACAGAGAGCCTTTATTAATTTCTAAGGACAAGGATTTTTGTTCCAGTGTGGTGAGAAGCATATCATCATTTTTGTGACTGCAGATTTGAAGAGATACTCACGTTGCTTCATCAGAAAATGTGTATCAATTCTCAAGAGATTCCCTTTCCAAAAGTGGAGAGCCAATTGACAATCACAGTCAAAAATTCAGCTTTTCTAGTCACAGTTGCCAGCATTT
The DNA here is from genome assembly GCF_000151885.1 of Dipodomys ordii. Taxonomy (NCBI): domain Eukaryota; kingdom Metazoa; phylum Chordata; class Mammalia; order Rodentia; family Heteromyidae; genus Dipodomys; species Dipodomys ordii. The sequence goes on from NW_012267241.1 coordinate 3,310,584, forward strand.
GAGATTAACTGAGAAACAAATGTTGTGCTCATTCCAAACAAAAGATCTACCCTGCATAGTAAGATTACGGGATTGCCACTCTAAAAACAATGAGGAATTTTACAAAAGTAGTCTCTGCCATTAAATGAGAGAGAGAGACAGACGACAGACAGACAGAGAAAGAGACACACACACACACAGAGATCTGTAGCCATGCCAGTGTTGAGCTGACTCTTTGCAGCTTTCCTGCTAAAATGTGTATCTGATGACCTCATTAGTTTTCTCAGGAGCCTAGACAGATGTGCTAGGCCATGTGACTGGGTGAAGATGAATAGCCAGAATGCATGCAGTTGTGTAGACAGCTGTCCAAACAGATTAAAAAGTAGATCTATCCATTTTGATCACGTGATCACCACCTGGACAGGGCTTTTTAGGCACGTGGACAGGGCACTTAGATCATGTGATCAGCACGTGGACAGGACATTTTGATCATGTGATCACCACGTGGACAGGGCATTTTAGGCAGGTGGACAGAGCACATTGATCACCTAATAACCAAATGGATGGGGCATTTTGATCACATGATAACCATGTGGTCAGGGCGTTTTAGGCACGTGGACAGGGCACTTTGATCACGTGATCACCACATGGACAGGGCGTTTTGATCACGTGATCATCATGTGGAAAGGGCTTTTTAGGCACCTGGACATGGCACTTTGATCACGTGATCACCACGTGGACAGGGCATTTTAGGCATGTGGACAGACATATTGATCACGTGATCAGCACATGGACATGGCGTTTTAATCATGTGATCACCATGTGGACAGGGTGTTTTAGGCTCATGGACAGAGCACTTTGATCAAGTGATCACCACATGGACAGGGCTTTCTAGGCCCGTGTACAGGGCACTTTGATCACGTGATCACCACGTGGACAGGGCATTTTAAGCATGTGGACAGAGCTCTTTGATCACATGATCGCCTTGTGGACAGGGCATTTTGATCACGTGATCATCACGTGGACAGGGTATTGTTGGCACATGGGCAGAGCACTTTGATCACATGATTAGCACGTGGACAGGACATTTTGATCACGTGAACACCACATGGACACGGTGATCAGCACATGTACATGGTGTTTTAGGCTCATGGACACAGCAATTTGATCACGTGATTAGCACGTGGACAGGACATTGTGATCACATGATCATCACATGGACAATGCTTTTTAGGCACGTGGACAGGTCAATTTGATCACATGATCACCTTGTGGACAGGGTCTTTTATTCAGGTGGACAGAGCACTAATCATGTGATCACCACGTGGACAGGACATTTTGATCATGTGATCACCACGTTGACAGGGCACTTTGATCATGTAATCAGCATTTGGACAGGACATTTTGATCACGACATGGATACAGTGATCAGCACATGAACATGGCGTCTTAGGCACGTGGACACAGCAATTTGATCATGGGATCAGCACGTGAACAGACTACTTTGATCATGTGATCAGCACTTGGACAGTACATTTTGATCACAGGATCACCACGTGGACAGGGTGTTTTAGGCACATGGATGGACTATTTTGATCACATGATCAGCAAGTGGACAGGACATTTTGATCATGTGGTCATCACGTGGACAGAGCTCTCTAGGCCCATGTACAGGGCACGTTGATCATGTGATCACCATGTGGACAGGGCCTTTTAGGCACGTGGACAGGGCACTTTGATCACATGATTATCATGTGAGAAGGGCTTTTAGGCACGTGGACCGGGCACTTTGATCACGTGATCAGCACGTGGACAGGACATTTTGATCACGTGATCACCACGTGGACATGGCATTTTGATCACGTGATCACCATGTGGATAGGGCTTTTTAGGCTCGTGGACAGGGCACTTTGATCACGTGATCACCACTTGGATAGGGCACTTTGATCACATGATCGCCACGTGGACAGGACATTTTAGGCACGTGGACAGGGCACTTTGATCAAGTGATCAGTACCTGGACAGGGTATTTTGATCATGTGATCACCACGTGGACAAGGTGTTTTAAGCACGTGGACAGAGCACTTTGATCACGTGATCAGCACGTGGACAGGGCTTTTTAGGCACATTGACAGAGTACTTTGATTATGAGATAAGCACGTGGACAGGGTATTTTGATCACGTGATCACCATGTGGATAGGGAATTTTAGGCACATGGACAGGGTATTTTGATCACATGATCACCACGTGGACAAGGTGTTTTAACCATATGGACAGAGCACTTTGATCACGTGATCAGCACGTGGACAGGGTATTTTGATCACAGTATCACCACTTTGACAGGGTGTTTTAGGCACATGGACAGAGCACTTTGATCACGTGATTGCCACATGGACAAGGCATTTTGATCAGGTGATCATCAAGTGGACAGGGCGTTTTAGGCACGTGGACAGGGCACTTTGATCACATGGACGGGGTGTTTTAGGCATGTGGACAGAGCACTTAAATATCAAATAAAGCCTAGAGATTTTGATTAGTGATAGAGGATGAACAGGATTTTCATGGAAATGACTGAAGAACTAAAGGCCACAGGCAAGGCAAGAGGGATGGGGAGAGATTGATTTTTCATGTGAATAGGAAAATACAGAGAGCCTTTATTAATTTCTAAGGACAAGGATTTTTGTTCCAGTGTGGTGAGAAGCATATCATCATTTTTGTGACTGCAGATTTGAAGAGATACTCACATTGCTTCATCAGAAAATGTGTATCAATTCTCAAGAGATTCCCTTTCCAAAAGTGGAGAGCCAATTGACAATCACAGTCAAAAATTCAGCTTTTCTAGTCACAGTTGCCAGCATTTGAGATTACTGAGAAACAAATGTTGTGCTCATTCCAAACAAAAGATCTACCCTGCATAGTAAGATTAGGGATTGCCACTCTAAAAACAATGAGGAATTTTACAAAAGTAGTCTCTGCCATTAAATGAGAGAGAGAGAGAGACAGACAGACAGACAGAGAAAGAGACACACACACACACAGAGAATCTGTTAGCCATGCCAGTGTTTAACTGAATTCTTTGCAGCTTTCCTGCTAAAATGTGTATCTGATGACCTCATTAGTTTTCTCAGGAGCCTAGACAGATGTGCTAGGCCATGTGACTGGGTGAAGATAAATAGCCAGAATGCAGTTGTGTAGACAGCTGTCCAAACAGATTAAAAAGTAGATCTATCCATTCCCCTTGGTATCTTAAAAGACTCTGGGATTACCACAATTTATATGCCAGACCCAAATATATCTCCCACATCATGATAAAACTTAGAACTTCTCTGCTGCTGTAATTTTTTCAAAGCTTGCTGCAAATATAAGCTCCGATTTATAGTGTTTAAAGAGTTATGTATGGCTAACAATGTAGGTTGGTGGTATAAAAATTGTCTACCATGTGTACGGCCTTAGCTTCAATCCTTAGTACCACAATAAAAGCAAAAAATAAAAATAAAAAGATAAACAGAATCATTTTCTAATTGCTACCAGGGCTTGCAGATTGAGTGGAGTATTTCCTCCAATTAATTAATTCAATTTCTAAACAACATTTTAAGATGTACACCCCTGGATTTATTATTATATACTTATTTATTATTAAATGTCATCACAGAGACTAGAAACCAATCATTCATCCTTGGCCATGCATTGTATGACTGTATGATGGGGATGTTTCAAATTCTGGATAGAATATACCTGTCTCTCACTTCAAAATCTTTTTTTAATCAATTAAATTATTGTATTTTACTGTAAGGGAGATGTACAGAATGTTTACAGTTACATAGGTAAGGTAATAAGGACATTTCTTGTTGTACATTGTTACCACCTCCCTCATTTTCTCCCACTTTCCCTCCCTCCATCTGTGCCTCCCCCAAGTTATAAAAGTTCATAATCTTAAACAGCAACCCAGTACACCAAAGGGAAACCAAGGATGGGGAAAATGGGAAAACCATTAGTTACTCATGAAAAGGAATTCTAGGCAGCAATGAAAGTGACCAATGCTCTGTTTCAACTGGATTTGAAGTGTGTTCATTGAGTCTACAGTATAACAATACATTCATTAAATTGGGGCCAAGTAGGTTTGCAGTGGGGCTGGGCTAATTCCTTTCTAATAATGTCAGTGCAGGTGGGATCTCAACTTTCAGAGCATTGGCCATAGAACTGTGCTCCAGCAGGCTAATTTGTGAACGTTTTTGCTTATTTTCACTTCACTGATTATATTTCCCTCACATTTCAGATGATATGTAGAAAGGTTAAAATTATTCTTTGACATAGAGATCATGCATTTGCTATGTAGACTGTTTTAATAACTCGATACATAGATACATAATGAATTGCCAGAACAGTGGTCATTATGTCTCATCCTGTCTACAACAACAAACAAAAAATACTGTCACCTAGAATTTAAACTTTCCATCCAAGACAATTGGAATAAGCAATTGCAGTTAAAGAAGCTGACTTTCATAAAATAACACTTCAGTTATGAAATAAAAGCTCTTGTGAAAGTTGATTAGATAAGATGAAGCAAGGAAGAAAAGGCCAATTTTGAGTAGAAAATATTGAAAAACCTCAACAATTGAATTGTTAAGTATAATATAGAGCAGAGATTTAAAGTTATGAACTCAATGCTAATAAGGTACTATGCTTGTGAGAGTAGGAGTAATAAGTAAGGAAGCCAGTCAGTTTTTACTCTAAGTCTTGTGGAGTACAAGAATGTTTTTACCTCCCTTAATCTGTTACTGTGGATGTTATCTTATTTCTTAGGGGTATTGACCCTGCATTTCCTACGATGCTCCTCTGCTTTAAAATTCTTCCTATTGGTAAATATGTTAATAATTCTATTTTGGTTGAATGTGAAGTATTTTATATTCTTACTTTTTTCCCCTAAAGATGATTTGATTCAGTGATAATACCCTGCACTAACACCTTTCAAAAACCACTTCATCTATCACTTTCCTTGACTCAGACTATAACCTTGAATAATATGCATGATGAAAAATTTACAGATAAGAAACTTGGAACTCAGGGGTGGGAACAGATTTCTCAAAGGATCAGCAATATATACTAATGCAGCATAACTAGCACATAGGTCCTGGGCTTTAGAGTCACACCCTTCCTCATCCAGTGGTGTTTACTTGAAATATGATTTTGTTGATTATTTTGGCTTGGTATTACATGACATTAATTGCCATGAATATATAAAATTATGATGTAAAATTATTTATACTTGAGGCTTATAATTTTTAAGTCCTGTAAGTGAGCAAACAATGACCAAAGGAAATCACAGGGATAATATATGGAAGTTTGGGCAAACTGATATTTGGTACATGGAGAAACATGGATTAATCTCTTGTTCTGGATAAGTTAAAATGCATATAGATGCACTTCACTTCAGAAATAAGCAATATCTGTAACCAGCAAAAAATGCATATTAAAATAACACTGAGATTACATCTCACCTCAATGAGTATTGTTTTTATTAAATAAAGAAACAAATAACAAATGACAACAGAGATGTGAAGAAAACTAACCCTTGATTTTATGGCTAGGAATGTAAATTAGCACAACCATAATGGAAATCAGTATGGAGTTACAGCAAAAGCAAAAGTGGAATTACCATAGGATCTACTTATACCATTCTTTGGTATCTACCTAAAGGAAATGAAGTTGACATACATAAAAGTTAATTGTACACCACAATTGCAGCTATGGAACTAGCCTACATGCCCATCAATAGATGAGTAAATGAAGAAAATAATTACATATATACATACATACTGGATTACCATTTGGGCTTAAAGAACCCAAAACTACATCTTCCACAGAAAAATAGATGGAATTAGGATCATTTTGTTAAGCAAAACATGCCAGATGCTGAAAACAAGCATCAAAAGTTTTATTTTGTGTAACCCCTCTGTACATCACCATGGCAATAAAAAATAAAGTTTTATTTTGCTGGATACTGGTGGCTTATGCCTGTAATCCTAGCTAGGAGACTTGAGATCTTCAGAGCTCTGTTGAAAGCCAGTACCAGAAGAAAAGTCCACAATTTACCATAAATAAAATGAGAGCAAAGGCATGGCTAGAGTGGTAGCCTTGAAGGGTAGAAAAGACTTACAGAAGAAAATAGAGAGACTGGTTCTGGGGAAGGAGGGTCCCTAAGGTCTTAAGGGAAAAAGCCTACAGTCTCAAGAAGAAGAAGAGCTTGTAGATAGATTGATTAGGTTCAGTGTAACTGATATTAGTCTTCCTATCCAAGAGCTGTAAGATGAAACAAAATACATGCTTTTGTAAATAACCACATGGTAGCAGTGGGTTGTCTAAGTCTTCTGGTGGTCACATGTTTGCATGTAAACATGATATATATATTTGAAGAAATATCAAGTATCCTTTTCTCCAATAACTACACTATCTTAGATACTCCATTTTTTAAAATTTACTGACTTATGTATTGGAAATCAAACCCAGGTACTCATACAGGCTAAGCTAATGCTCTACCATTGATCTACAAGACCAACCCAAAGGCTTTCAAATTTTGAGGGAAAAAAACAACTGTGCTTTGTTTATGGCTTGTGCTTCTTAGATTGCATGTTGAAGATTGTTGTACATGAGAGCATTTAATATTTTTCAAGTTACTCAATGATTGATGGAATAGCCATTCAGCATAACCATTGATCCAAACTAACCATAACATGGCTAAAAAGAAATAAGGGTCGTTCTTTTCCAATGAGAAATAAGGGCCTTTGTGTTATCTTGGAAGCAGACAAATGAATGATTAGTACCAAAAAGGAAAATAGGAATATAAACCCATGCATGTCTTTGAAACCATAATGAGCCATAAACCTTTAGGGACAAAGGCCCCTGAGTGAATGTTTTTGAAAAGAAGCTGATTCTGAAGACTCCATGCCAACCCATGAGTGAGATGACCATAAGATTGCTGCCAGACAGAAATATCTCTTCTAGCAAAACTAGTCATATTTGGGGAGTAAATTGTGCATGAATAGCAATCTAAATCGACACCAGCTTAGGAAAAAAAATTAACATGAAGAACATAACAAAGAATTCAGTTTAAAGGGACCAATTCTTGTAGAATTAGGAGAAATTACTGGAACAGTATGTGGTGAAAAATAACTGACACAATGAGTCATGTGTGCTATATTTCTACTCAATTTCATTTGGTCATAGCTCTGTAACTATTGTTACAGTCTAAAAGATGCAATCTTAAGTCTGGTTCTGAGCCTATACTCTTCCTTTGTTCTCTCAGTTTTATATTTGTGAACAGTCTTATTTTGGTGAATCTTTTCTCACATATAAATTGCTCATTATTATATGTAATTTCACAAAATTGTAAGTAAAAGAACCCATTCGATCATGGGCATACCTGAGAAATATGCTACCTTTGATGAGTTAATAATGGTCCTCTGACAAATGGGATTGCATGAAATTGCAGTGCTTCTGCATGGCAAAGGACATAGCTAGCAAGATCAATAGAAAGCCCATGAATTGGGAGATCTTCACTCGCCATACAAAGGACAAGGGTCTCATATCTAAAATATACCTGGAACTCAAAAAATTAATCCCCAACAACAAATCCTCAAAGAAACAACTGCCCAATAAATAAGTGGGCTAAAGAATTAAAGAGAAACTTCACTGAAGAGGAAAGAAGGATGGCCAATAGACACATGAAGAAATGCTCAACCTCTCTATCCATAAAAGAAATGCAGATCAAAACAACCTTGAGATACCACCTCACCCAAGTTAGAATGGCTATAATCATGAACTCTAATAACAACAGATGCTGGAGGGGATGTGGACAGAAGGAAACCTTACTGCATTGTTGGTGGGAGTGTAAACTTGTTCAACCACTTTGGAAAGCAGTATGGAGGTTCCTCAAAAGACTCCACATAGAGCTCCCCTATGACTGAGCAATCTCACTTTTGGGCATTTACCCAAATGATCACAAACAAGACCACACTAAAGCTATGAGCACAACTATGTTTATTGCAGCATTATTTACCATAGCTAAGAAATGAAACCAACCCAGATGCCCCTCAGTAGATGAATGGGTCAAGAAAGTATAGTGTATATACACAATGGAATTCTATGCCTCCATCAGAAAGAATGACATTGCCCCATTTGTTAGGAAATGGAAAGACTTGGAAAAAATTATATGAAGTGAAGTAAGCCAGGCCCAAAGAAACATAGGTCCCATGGTTTCCCTTATTTGCAATAACTAGTATGTGTCTGAGTCAAGCAGAAAAGGTTAGATAAGTTGATGTTAGGGAAATGAACCCTAAGATATGTATTCAAATGTTTTTTTTCTTTCATGTGATTTATAAGATTATTTCTTTGTTGCTTTGTATGTCCCTCCCCCACAGCATAACCCCTGCTTTCACTGTATTTGATGTTGGTATAATTTGTGGAGGGCAAGGGAAAAAACAAATCGTTTTAAATAGGGATACAGGTGGACCCATTGCAACAATAAGATGTACAAGTCGTTATGTGGAAAAACGAACTTTACAACTTTGGTGAGGGGGAGGAGGAAGATTGGGGGGTGCGGGGGAAGGATGGGAAGGGGAAACAAAGGAGGAGGCTATAATGCTTGATAAGAAATGCACTCATTATCTTGCCCATGTAATTGTAACTCCTCTGTACAGTATTTTCACAATAAAATGATAAAAAATACAATTTAACAAATAAAAAATACTTAAATAAAAAGAAATTGTCAGACATTTTTATATGAGGACATCTTTTCCCATCAGGCATAATCTTGCCTCTTTAAAGATTTTCTTCCTGTATTGTTGAATATCTACCCACTCTTGGAAAAAAAATTCTCAAAATTAATGAGATTTTTGCTAAATTGGCCATTGACTTTCTCTCACATCATGTTGATACTGCTTTCGTTATATTATTGATTTCTGACTTGTTCCTTTCTGACCTCCCACCTTCTCTGGTGTTTTGATTGTGTGGTTTCCATTGATGGATAGCTAGGATCACAGTTACTATGGTTGTTTTAGCTTTTCTTCACCTTTTGGCCCAGCATGCATTTTCTCCCTGCTCGTATAAATACTCTTTCAACAATTCACCTGGAATTTTACCTATAAACATTTAGTGGACCAAATTGGAAAAAGTAAATTTAGTCAAATTGCAACCAGAAAATAATTTCTTATTTAGTGTGGTATTCAAATTGATCCACCTCTTTCATCTCTGCTACTGTCTTAAAGATGCCTTGAGCTTAAAATTCACTTAAAAATTGCATTGTAAAAGGTGATGTACAGAGAAGTTGCAGTTACATAAGTCAGGTAATTAGTACACTTCTTTAACAGTATTACCTCTTCCCTCATTTTTTTACATTTTTTTCCTCTTGATCCCTCTCCCCCAAAAGTTTGCATCCCCAACAAGAGTGTAGTAATTCTGCCAGTATCAGACCCAAAGAAACACAGGTTGCATGGTTTCACACATTTGTCATAATTAGAATATTACTACACTCTTGTTGGGGATGCAAACTTGTTCAACCACTCTGGAAAGCAGTATGCAGATTCCTCAAAAGACTAAACATAGAGCTTCCCTATGACCCAGCAATTCTTCTCCTGGCCACTTATCCAATAGGCCAGAACTAAAGCCACACTAACACTACCAAAACAACCAAGTTCGTTGCAGCATTGTTTACTATTGCCAAGATATAGAATCACCCCCTGATGTCTATCAGTGGACAAATGGATCAATCAAATTAGTTACATATACACAATGGAATTCTATACTTCCATCAGCAAGAATGATAATATACTTAATTTTTATATGATTATTTCCTTGGCTATTCATGATGTTCTTCATATACTTTAGACTCTGTCTTTGACTCCTTTCAGTAATAGGGCCACTGGATTCTAAAGAAAAAAAATCTGCCTCTAACTTTATTGTATAACAGGCACTCTAACCAGCTTTAAGTTTAAGAAATAGCATATTTCATGTAATAATGTATATTTTCCCTTTCCATGTATCAATCCTTGAGAAAGTGCTTCAAGAGAGCATTCCAAGAATGCCTTAATGGCATAGCTACTCATATGACTGTTCAATGATATGGTAGGTGATGTTGTGTAAATATATAAGCTCACTGTGGTCTTTACCTGCTTTGTGAATTTTCTTTCTGTATAAAGGTATCTACGTTAGAATGCCTTTTATATTCTTCATAATTTTTATCTCCTTTCTATGGAGTAAAAACTGAAGGTTTCTTTGTTTCTTTACTTGAGTGTTTATCATAAAAAATAAGATTGGATTAAAATTCATTGGTGATTATATTTTGTAAGAAGTAGGAGAAAGTTGGGCTGGGAAGGTGGCTCAGTGGTAGAGTACTTGCCTTGCATGCACAAGGTCCTGTGTTTGATTCCTCAGCACCACATAAGCGGAAAAAGCCGTAAGTGACACTGTGGCTGAAGTGGTAGAGCGCTAACCTTGAGCTGAAGAGCTGAGGGACAGCGCCCAGGCCCAGAGTTCAAGCCCCACGACCAAAAAAAAAAAAAGAAGTAAGAGAAAGTAAGGGGCAATTAAAGGTACTGGCTCAGATGAAGAAGGCAACTGGCAAAAAAATAACATGCAATAAAATTTTATCAGAGACTATGCTTAGGGGCATGGTACACAAGCGAATCTTGCATTTCTCCTACTTCCTGCTCAACAAATTCTGTGTTTATATTTATCTGCAGAAGGATAGATTCATCCAGTGAAATATGAAGAATTAGAATCTAAAACAATTCCTGAGTGCATTTCCTTGTTGGGCCAAGACACTTCATCTCATACAAATACTTTCTATCTTAAAAAGATATTGGCATTATATTTTTCATGTCTTCTATTACTTGGCATGCATTAAAAATTTGTTAAGCAGATTAATCAGTTAAAAGTGCTCAGTGGGGTTAATTAATTACATTAGCATTTTATGAGATATAATTTTAAGTAATGGATATTTTGTTGAAATAAGATGGTACAAAATTCGCTCATACAAAGGAACTTATGGGAATATAGAAATAAGTACAGTATCTGTATATTATGTAGAAGTTAAAATAATTCAAATGAAGATATTTTTGTCTCATCTATGTAAAACATAGTCCAGAGACCATGAAGAGAATATGCTCAGATCACAAACAGTTGTTCCAGGAATTGTCCTGCTAACCTAATTCAGTGATACAATCTGCCTTATCTTTAAGATTATTCTTCTTAGCAACTGTCTACACAGCTACCAAATAAGAACTAAACAACAGTTTTTAATAGTAGCTGCACAGCTCGCCAATCAGCTTGCCAGCTCGCTCAAGCTAATAAACTTTGTTCCCTAACAACTTGTGTAGATTTTTCTCCTAATAAAACCATCAGTCTTTCCTGTGTTCTTTAGACACACCAATGGCCACTCTGGTTTCTGGATGTATGGTTCCAGATTATAATCTTATTTTTCAATCTACAGTCCAAATAAAATTTGCTTTTTTGGAGATGGGTTTCTATATTTTTGTTTGGCTTTGGCAACTTTGTGCTTATTTGTTGCAGAGAAATGTCACAGGGAGAAAAAATATTCTTTAAACTGTAATGTTTTGCTTTCTGTTGCAGAAATTGAGGAGATTTAGATATAGTAGATAAAATCTGAAAGAAAATCTGGGCCTAGACCTGACTTGCTTGCTTTCCTAATCCCTTCAGAAACTATTTCTTCTAAATACCTATGGTCAATGCCAGGCTCTGTCTCAATTCTTAGTAAATGCTTTGACTAACAGACAGAGTATTAAATATTTCTTTTTGGTTGGGCACCTCACTGAACAAGTCTTTAACCACCTAAGTGCACAATTTTCCAATTACCTTTTCAGAAATGATGTGCAGGATTAATCCAACTGGAAGGTGAAACCTTAGCTCTTTCACTGATGTGAAATTGATTGCTTCCTTTGTTCCCAGTGATATTTTTCTTAAAGAAAAAGAAAGAAAGAAAAGGAAAAGAGTCCAATCAATTTCAGTGTTAGATTGACATCCTAGGAACTAGAGTACCAAAAGACATTCATTTGTTAAAAGATGGTTAAAGTAGATGTAACATAAAGCAAAATTTCCCGTAATAAAAATTGAGATAACTTCAACAAATTAGTAAATATGAATCTGTTCCGGATTCCAACTGACAGGCCATATCACTTTAGCCAAAAAAGTGAAAACACCTAACTAGTAGGCAAGGATGGCCTGCTTACATGATACCTCAGTCATTTATTATAGATTCCTGTTTCTTCCTCACCTTGCAGTGTGGCTTGCTCAGTTCTGAGGTTGAGTTCATTTTTTGACACTTTAGATTGACAATGTTAGTATGAATACTGATATTAATGAGGCAAAACATAAAATATATGGAGAGCTGAACAGATAGAACAGGAACAAGAAAGTCATAAAGATGGGAAATCAAGAATAAAACAAATGCTGCGGCTGAGGACGTGTGGCAGAGTGATTGCCTGTCATGTGTGAGGGACTAGATTTGATCTTCAACACTAGAACAACAACATCACAATGAACCAGGGCAATAAACCAACATTCATCTAGATGTAATCCAAACCCTTTATATAGATTCTATTTATATGAAAAGTCATATGAAACTCATGCTTAATTAAATAGTATGGATTTTTAACTTTTATGATACAAGTAGAAAAAGCTAACTACTGGATAAATAGGATCTCTGAGCAAGTTAAGATAAAGAATTAAGCCAAATAAGATAAACTTTATTAAGGATGATGCAAATTTTTACTTTAAAGCATTAGTAAAGATTAAAAATTAGAAAGTGATTCATGTAAAAAAGGCTTAGAATTTCAGTTCACAGTGATTCAGTAGCTGCTCTAAGAGCCGAAGCTGAGCACTCACAAAGATACCCCTATATTTCTAATATAGATCAATCTACTGTATATTTGTGCTCAGACCCAACCTTGATGGTTTGCACGTATCTAGTAGTTAAACAGAATGCTTAAATGTTCTTAAATTGATAAAGAAAGAGATGTCTTAATGATACCATGCCATTGTCTTTAAAGGATAGCAAAGTTAGTTAACATTTTTGGGGATACCAACTTTTGCTAAATACTATGACGGTCATTGTTAATACATGCCATCTAATTTAATAATAGTATTAGCAACCTACTACTACTACTACTACTAATGGATGCTAATATGAAAGTGCATTTTTCAAAGGAACTAAAAGAAAATTGAAGTCAAAAGAGATAAAGTAAGCTGGTGGGTGCTCATGGCTCAAACCCTATAATCCTAACTACTTAGGAGGCTGAGATATGAGGATCTTGATTCAAAGCCAGCTTAGGCCGCAGAGAGAGACTATTTTTTTTGTTGGTCATGGGGCTTGAACTCTTGGGCTCATCAGCTCATCAGCTCAAGGCTAGTGCTCTACCACTTGAGCTGCAGTAACACTTCCGGTTTTCTGGTGCTTAATTGGAGATAAGAGCTTCACAGACATTCCTGCCAGGCTGACTTTGAATTGTGGTCCTCAGATCTCAGCCTCCTAAGAAGCTAGGATTACAGGCATGAGTCACTGATGCCTGGCTTGAGAGAGAGACTCTTATCTACAGTTAACTACCCAGAAGACAGGAACTGGGGATGTGGCTCCACGTGGTAGAGTCTAGCCTTGAACAACAAAAGTTCAGGGATAGCACCCAGGCCCTGAGTTCAAGCCCTATGAGGTTCTGTGAAAGAACGGGTGGAGGGCATAAAGTAATATTCTCAGTGTGCAATAAACCTACATGAGAAATTGGTCACAGTTATTTTACTAGGCTAAAAATGTCAGAGCAAGACCAAGAGTAGAAGTTATTGGGAGGCAAAATGTACTCAATATTAAAGGAAAATGGCCTTACCATTTGGATATGTCAAAAAATGCAATTTGTTGTTTTAGTGCATTTCTTGTTCACAAGCACATGGATGGTGACCAGATAGAATGCTTGCCTATTTGTAGTTATTTAGTTCCCCTTTAGTTATTTATTTTAAGAAGTAATAGTTTTTTATTTTCAACTTCTGTCCACATGATAGTTTTCTGTGAGCTTAAGCAAATCATGAGTGTTTTAATGAAATATTAATCATTTTATTGCACAATCTGGGATCTGCACCATTAGTGGCAATAAAGTAGGTTTTCTGACATTGCTCCTGAGTGTGATGGAGGAAGAGAAAGTGATATAAATACCTTGCTTTTGGATTGTGTGGCTAGAGTGTAGCCTGGCATGGCTTCCAGTGTAACATATAGAGCAAATGCTAAGCTCTTTCTCTCCATCTTCAATCTTAGACTATCAGGAAAACACAATCCTTCCTGATATTGTGGTATAGCCACAGCTCCTAACAGCCCTTATAGACCCCTCCCTGAACAAAATGGAATGACACAAACTTTTAGCATGGTGTCAAATTGAAAGAGTAATAAACTCTGGCCTAGGGACCAATTTGTTTCCAGAGGAAAAGAAAATCTTTCAAGAGAGAACAAAATAGCACATACATTTTCTGTATTTAAATCGCTAGCATTTCAGATACAATTTTAGGGGCCCAAATGCTATTAGGATTCATTTTATTAGTAATATTTTTAGTACTATAGCCTGTGGCTACCATAGGTCAATATATTTTAATAAGATGTTCCAATTTTATCTAAGATAAATGTTTCCAGGCAAAGCTGAAATCTTTTTCTGGTCAATTATCTATAAAAAATTAAATAAAAGACTCTTTGTTTCACTGATTGAAAGTGAAGCAACGTAAGATTATCAAGAAGCCCATTAAACCCAGTTTCATTTAGAATATCTATTTCAAGGTACCAGGATCTACTTTGTGAAAGGAAAAATTCAAACTTTTTTAGACAAGCATCTAAGGAGTTATCACAGACAAGATGACAATGAAGTAGCTGGCCAGGAAAATGGTATATTACGTCTTCCCTAGAGTCCATTCTAGATTCATTAGGGTCGGATGCCTAGCAGAACACAGTGGGTAGAATTGTTCATGACCTTGCTTCCCTTTTACATGATTCAGGTCAAACATAGAACACCACAGGGACATCTGGTAGCTGTAACAATAGAGTAAGGAAGTTGGTGACAAAGCAAAACCGCACTTCCTCTTGCAGAGCCAGTTTCAATTCCTAAGTCAAGTCTTTTCTTTCAATATTTTTTGGTCACTTTTAGAAAATGCTAAGGTATATGCCTAACTTATGTTATTTTTCTTTGGTTATTTATTATTTGATTACATTGTTTTTCGATGCTTGCATCAAGGAGGCTTCCATTCATGGCAAGAGGAAACACAGATTTGTAAGTATGTGGAATGTGTCACAAAAGCATTAAAAATCTGATTATCTTTGATAAGAGCTAGGTGTAAGTTAAAAAATAGAAAGGACATTCAACCTCATACTCTCCTCAATTGTCTGTTTGCACTTTTTTAATACATACAAGCAGCTTGTACATATACAAAATTCCATGTAAAAATAAAGTTTTATTTTTGATATTTGTATCAAACTATATATATATATATATATATATATATATATTACATGTGTTTTATATACATATGTGTGTGTGTGTGTGTGTGTGTGTGTATGAGAGAGAAATAGTAGCTAATAACTAAATGTATATCTTATGCTGGGCGCCAGTGACTCACGCCTGTAATCCTAGCTACTCAGGAAGCTGAGATCTGAGGATCACTGTTCAAAGACAACCCAGGCAGGAAAGTCCATGAGACTCTTATCTCCAATAAACCACCAGAAAACCAGAAGTGGCACTGTAGCTCAAGTGGTAGAGTGCTCGCCTTGAGATGAAGAGCTGAGGGACAGCACTCAGGCCTACAGTTCAAGCCCCATGTCTGACTAACTAACTAACTAAATAAATAAATGTATATCTTTATCAAGACATTTTTGGCTTAATTCAGAAACACACACACACACACACACACACACACAATTCCTGGGGGAAAAGAAAAGATTTACAGACACCCTCTTCTTAATGTGTTTTTTTATTCTTTGGCTAACACTAATTTTGAATGTGTTCTGTTCTCCATCAGAATTTTTTTTCTCCACATCCTTATCCACAGCTCTCTGAAATACATAGGATGCAGACTATGTATAGGCTGTGAAATAGGCTTCTCTCTTCCTGTTCTCTTCTTATTATTTCCTGCTAGTATATTGTAAATTTTGTAGGTAGGATGAGGCTTTAGTTGAATCACATAGCATTAAATTAATGATACATCTGAAAAAAAGGCACTCAAAACATTTTCTGAGTAATTCATTTATTTACATCTGTTTACATTTTCATCATTTGTGTTTGTTTTGTATCTTCTTTTGTATGCTTGTCAGAAATTTTCTGCTTTGGTGCAAGATTCATAAGCCAGCAATTATGTTTTCAGGTTCTTTGTATCTATGCTGACAACCAGATTATTCTACATATGAAAGGTATTAATAAATACAATATTTTTTAAAAGGAGGAGGGGATATTGCTGAATGATGAAGAAATTTTTGAATTGAATTCTTTCTGCAAAATTAAATAGGTCTTTAAGAACTGAGTAAAAGATAACATATAATTTGTATCAAAAAATCCTTATGTTTTCAAAAACAGCATCTATTCCACAAATATGGAGTTTATGAAAAGGGAGAAAAAGTAGCAAATACCTAAACAAATTGGAAGTCTGTGAAGTTTTGATTTGCAAAGCAGATCTATTATGGCATGTACAGCAAATATCCTATGATGGCAGATGCTTTCAATGTCCACCCTGCATCCTCTAACATGACTTTTCTAATCTTCAGCAATCAATTTCTACCTGTCAGTACCTGGACCATTTTTTAAAACACTTTATCTTGTCACAGGAATGCCCAGGTCTTCATCCCCAACTCCTGCAGTTTCTCTGCTAGCATAACTTCCTGTCTTCTATAATGACAGATCTCTCTCATTTACCATTCACGAATGCCTTTCCTTTGCAATGTTTTTGTTCCTTACCTATATACCTCCATTTCTATCTACCAGCATTTACTTCACTTTCCACAGAAAACTTGAAATTGAATACTTGAGTCTGTTTCTTTCTACATAGAACTGGTCCTATACATCTAACCTCCATGCTACAACTGAAGCAGTGTTTCTAAACCATAAACTAGACTATGTTATTTTGATGAGAGTTATTCAGTTATTCAAGTTATTCACTTTAGTTCCTTTTGGAATAAATTATAATTTAGTGTAGTGTGTGTATGTGTGGAGGTATATGAGTGTGTGTTTGTGTGTGTGTGTGTGTGTGTATAGGGAAGTGTCCTAGAGCTTGAACTCAGGGCCTGAACACTGAACTTGAGCCATAAATTCACTTCTGGCTTTTTTGATTAATTGGAGATGAGTAGCATGGACTTCACTGAGTAGGCTAGCTTCAAATTTCAATCCTCAAATCTCAGCCTCCTGAGATTACAAGCATAATCCACTGGCTACTGGCTTAATATAGAGTTTAATGCTGCCCAAAGTTTGCTGTCAGCTCACATCCATAGCCTTTTACTATTTTTCAGATTTTATTGTAGAAACATGGAGCACATTGTAGGTTTCTTGCATATTTATTTTTCTTAGCAATTCACAATGTACTTTTACTTATGTCTGTGTTCTTTTGTGAGAACAGCCTCGCACTCTCCATATTAATTGCCCTTTTCCTTCTTCCTTATCCTCTTTCTTTTTCTTCCTCTTCCTCCTTCTCTTTCCACTATTCTTCTTTCCAGTGTAGCAATGGTACTCATCAGACACTTTGTTGAAAATGAAGTATATAACTTGTAAGTGGGACTGGGAGGGAAAAACTGGAAGAGAGTGAGGGGAATGATTACTTTGTCCAAAAAATGTACTCATTATCTGAATTATGTAACTATAACCCCTCTCTATATCACCCTTACAATAACAATAAAAATTAAAATTAAAAGCATAAAGTTCTCATATCTATGCATAATAATTGAAAGGTATTTTTCATACATCATTCCAAATATGTTCCAGAGAGCCATCCTTAAGTTTTCTATTATTGGATGTCAAGAATTTTCTTTTGTTCCCCTGACAAACGAACAATATGTGCAAAAAAACAAAAGGATAAAAGTAATAAAGTCTATATTTTACTAAATGTGTAGTGTGAACTACCTCATAATTATTGAACACTTGCTGTGAATAAAGAACTGTTATAACACCCTTCTAGTCCAGACAATAGCCTAAAAAAGGAAAATACAGAGAAATTGAAAAAAAAAACAACTAGCCAGTGACCAAATAAAATGTTTCAGCTATGGGAAAGCTACTGGAATTATTAATAAGGAGAAAAGCTTAGGAACATTTAGAAATGCATTATTTATTAGGGAATTGTCAGTGGAACTCATAAAATGCAGACTGTGAGTGAAAAATATGCTTGTTTGGGTTGAGCATATTATTGAAGACAGGCTGGAGATGAGCTGGAAACAAAAGACAACATTAATCTGACTCTCAGGAAAGTATTTATTATAGTGGCAATGATTGTACTGGTTTTCAACAAACGAATCACCATATGTGGTGAGAGAAGTAGGAATATCAAAAGAACAGGCTCTGTTCATTATCTGAACAATGGAGCTCAACTCAGTGGTTTCATCTTGAAGGCCAGTTAGAGATAAGCCATCTTCCCCAGACTATCTGACTTGCCACTTGAGAAATATACAGATGGGACAATTCAATCCATGAGGATTAAAGGCAAGATCAATAGAGTAAGCAAGTGAATAAAGTGGCTTAATCTACATCAAAAAGCATGAGCAGCAACAATGGCTAGAAACTTTACCTTCCCTACATACATGTTCTGAAACTGCTGTCTAGGACCATGAAAGTGGTAGGGAAATTTTATTTCCAAGGCTATAAACAACAAAAAAATATGTATTTGTTCAGCTAATACATAAGCATAGTCTGAGCCATATAGATTAGAGCAACAAGCTCAGATCTCAGAATCAGGAGCTCTGGAAGTAAATCAGTGCCCTGCCACTGGTTAGGCTTAGAACTTGGTCTCTCATTCATAAATTTTTTTTACTGGTCTCTTAAATTTTCATCTACTATCCTGTTTCTTGGCCCAACCTCCATATCAAACTCCCTTGTCCAACAACTGTCTTCTTCTGCTTGAATTTTTGCAATGATACAGTATTTTATCCCATATCTGGGATGAAACAAACTTAAAGGAGGTATGATTTGTTTTGGCTCATGTCATAGTTTTCATAGTCCATAGTCACTTGATCTCATTGCTTTGTACTTTGAACTTCTAGCAAGGCATAATACAAGGGTGAGAAATGTGTGGCAGAGCAAAGATGCTCACCTCATGGTATCTGGGAAAAAACACAGTGAGAAAGGAAGAACTGGAAACAAGATATAGTCCCCAGACACACACCTCCAATGACCCAACTCAGTTCTGTATCCGAAGTATATCATCAAACTATGAACCCATCAACGAAGTCAGAGCTATGGTCTAACTACTTCTCATCACTTTGTAACCCATCCTTTGGCACATGGTCTTTGAGGGACACTTTAGATACAAGCCATAACAAATAATCTTCTTGCTAGTCTACTCTATCTCTATTTTCTCCATGAAGCCCATTTGTTCACTCAACCACCAAAGGGAAACTTCTTAAAAACCATCCTTCATAGTATTTTCTACACTTATTTTTTCCCATTTATTAGTTTACAGTAATGGTTTCACTGTAGAAAAGGTACCAAAGTCCTTAAGTTTCTGATTGAAACTGATTTAGCTGGGAGATTCATCTCATCCCCTCTATCACATTATCATACATTGAGACATGAGTTAATGATAACTATTCATTGAGTTAACTCAGTTTAAAGGACACTGTAATCCCCATACAACATCAGCTAATCTGGAAATTAATGCCCAAATTCAGATACTAAGAAAACAAAATACTTAAACCTTTTGTGTTGAAATAGAAGAAGGATCAATCTGTAGGAAATGCTCTGTATTTTTGATAAAATATAAAGAACAAAAAACAGAACAAAACAGTATAATTTCTAACTATTCTACCTTGTGATCTTTTTACAATCAGAAGGAAAGGTAAGAGGCCAAAGTGACTTTGATGACCAAAGCTGTTTGAATTCTTGAGGTAAATTATGAGCAGCTCCACTTCCATTGCCTACACACACACACACACACACACACACACACACACACACACACACACACACACACCAGTTGCTTTGCAGTCACCAATTTCAAGCAATAAATCTCATACTTGGTCTTGATTTTGCTTCAGGCAAATTTACTCAATTCTGTTCTTTATATTGATATCCAAAGTTTCAGTTTCAGGTCATTTTCTTTCATATTTTAAATTTGTATGGTCACACATTCCATTGACTCTACTTACTGTTGCCAGATGTAAACAGGAACTTTCAGCTTTCCCTGCTGTCTTGCCCATTATCCTTATGCATAGAAACTCAAGTTGAGTGTCCTCATCCTAAGTTTGATAGACTGTATTGAACTCCATGTGCCAATAACAGTTCCTTCTTCTACTCTCATTTGTTTACAAAATGTGATCCTAAATTTTTCCATCAAGCGGCCTTGAACTCTTAGCAATACCTTAGTGTTCATCCTTTTCCTGAGAACATTGATGATAATGTGCTGTTTCTGAAGCATCTTGTATGTCATTTTCTCCAGAATTTTTATCAGTTTTAAATTTTTATCTACTGGAATAATTATCTTCATTATATTAATCATTAGTATATAACATGCACTTAATGTCCTATATGACAGAAAATATATTGAGAACTTGAAGATATTCTTACCTCTGATTCTCATTTTACAAATGAGAAAAACTAGAGGTAAAGACTTAAAACATTTTTCCAAAGAAATTAACACAAGAACATATTAGGAAATCTTCCTTCTTGTAAAACAAGGGAATGTGGAAAGAAAACACTAATTAAGATCAGCTGACTTTGTCTGCACATTGGTATTGCTATTAAGTTCTTTGGTAGCTGATTTCTCTGAGCTTCTGACTCCTCACCTGCACAATGGAGATAACACAATTGTAGTGAGAATTTAAGTATAGATAACATATCTGATGGCAGGAAAATAAATTTAAAATGTAAACTTATTATTTATATACTGGAAAAAATGATCAGTAAAGGCTTTTGTTTGGAGGGAGCAATCAAAACACTTCCACAATCTTAAAGTGTTATTGTAGAAGCCAGTATATATGAATAAAGCTGATGAACTCTTAATAGTAAGTATTACATCTTGGCATTTTAAAAATGTTAAATTAATGGCCTATCAATTCCAAATAAATCACCATCTTTAGAAGTGATGCTAATCAATGGAGAATGTGGTGAGAAAGGCTTCATTTGACATTGAAGAAGACGGGAAAATAATAGCTTGGTATTTGTGACTTTTTCCCATTTATCATGTCATACTCACAGCAAAGTTAATAGCTCTAATTAAGCCCTTTGAGGCTATGACTTCTACAAGGTTGATGATGGTAATCATGTTATTATGAAGATTATGTTAACAATAAGAATAGCTCTTCTAGAAATAAATAATTGCTAACAGTAATAAATAAATGCTATCCATAGTCACCATGTATCATTAAAGAAGGTATAGTATCAGTTACAGACTGTTTTGAGGAAGAGATTATGTATATTGGATGGAGCTTAAGAAGGAGACCTTAAGCATAAAGTAATAATGTCATTCACAAAAATAAAAAGAAATGGAGAAGGAATAGAAAAGAAAGAAGAAAAGCAAAGAATAGAAAAAAATCAACTATAGAAAAGGAAAAGAAAAGAACAGAAAGGAAAAATGGTGAACAGAAAGATAGAGATGTAGAACAGTTGCTAGAGGTTAGAATTAGGGAATGAGTTTGCGTCAGAGATACCACACTGGAATCCCTCAAAGATACATGAAGATAGTCTCTGCATACTATGAATATCATACCAGGAAAATAGCATAGAACTGAGAATATTGCTCTTTAACATCCAGGAATAGGGCTGTTACCTATATGAAAATAGATGTATGTGGAATATATATTAATCTGGAAATACATATATATTAATGTGGAATTATATATATTAATGTGGATATATATGTATATTCCACCAAAGGTGAGCCCAAATGGAGTATTAGTCTGAGATGTACATACACGAGGAGACAGAAAGAGAATGAATAAAAGGGTGTGATTAAAGGAGAGAATGACAGAGGGAGAATGTTTAACAAAAAGCCATCATTTTGCCTCAGTCTACAAAATAATATTAAATTCAGCCATGAGCTGAAGAAGAATGAGAGAAGTCTGAGGAGCTTTGTCACCTACACCTTACTAAGAATTGACAGGACACATTCTAGTATGGCTTTAAGAACAGCAAACGAACAGAAGAGACATCAGAACATTTAATATTCAAAAGCTAAAACCTGAGCTAAAATAACCAAGCATAAACATGATGTTAGAAAAGATAAGCTTTTAAATTTTAGAAGTGACAGATGTTAGTACTTTACTTGAGGATATGAATTATCCCATTTTAAAATAGGACTTGCATGTGTTTGCCAGGACTATAGATCTAAGGTTCTAGAAGCTATCCCTCTCAAGGAGGATTCAAGTTGGCAATGCTCTCCCAGGTAGTCCCACTATGTATCTCTGGCCAAACTAAGATCTAGGGTAACAGCACACACTTTACCTCAAGTGACACACTCTAATCAAACCCTAAATGTCTAAAGCCTTTTCCTTCAAGGAATGTCTTAACATGCCAACAAGGAAGGCGAGAAACCATGAGCGAGACACCAGGCAGCTCCGCACTGCACCGAGATTTTCTGCAGATTTCAGGCAGAGAAGCATCCAAAAACTGAAGAAAGTGCTCAACACCAGAGCTGTGGAAAATTAGGAGGGAAACCGGTGAAAATCCCAGAGTCCACAAGCGGACCCTGGCTCCAACCTGCCCACTGGATGGCTATGGAGAAGGAGCAGACTCAGCAAACACCGCCATTGCAACTGCCAGAAATCAGCACCACCAGGTAAGTGCCCCAAAGTCACAGGGGAGCCAACGTAAGGTCCCATGCCGACAGTGCTGGCAGGATCCCCGTGGACCCCCGCCACCTCCACACACGGACCCCTAGGACGCCACAGCCACTGCTAATCCCTCACTCCGCCAGCTGACTGCCCCAATGACTGGGGGCTCTCCCGGATTGGCTCCCTCCTTGCCACTAGTGGGCATCCACCCCAGTCTCCCGTAGATATGGTGGCATCACTCTTCAGGCTCCAAGGAACCTGCAAAAGCCAGGCTGGAAACTTCACGGTCACTGCCACTACGAGAACAGCCCAGGGCTACCGTGGATGGCACCACCAGCCATACGAGGTAGCCCTCCCATGCAGTCACTGATACAGCCAGCAGCCATTTCAACCACCACCACTGCTGCAACAATGCATGGCTGCCACCCACCACCGCCCACTGCCCCAAGCTTCACCTGGTCTTCCTATTGCCCTGACTCCCCACCCCACAGATTGAGACCCTACAGCTCTTGCAGCACCAGCCCTCCCACCTGGTCCTGCCAATGCCCAGACCCTCCCCCTGAGAACCTAACAATACCATGCTGGCTGCCACAACCCCCACTCTGTGGTCCAGTACACAACCAGATACAGATTTTGTGCAGACTACTTAACAGCCAATCCCAGATCAGTCATCTCAGGAGGTACAATTAAACATAATCTCCACCCTGCAACCACAATATCTCTCCCCAAGCAAAGAAAAAGGTAGCGAAATAGGAAAACACCTACCCATAATTTTGAAACCCTAAGTTCTATACATCTACATCACACTGGGTTGGCTCTTGCCGAAAAGACTGTCTTATTGTCATATTAGAGTGGCTCTTGTCTCCAAATGGGTAGAACTAACAGAAATACAAGAAACATAGCCAATCAACTAAGCCCAAATCCATCTCTACATAAACAAGCTATAGAGCAGTCCCAGAATGATCTAGAGGATAATGCTCAAAATATTTTAAAAGCAGGGTTGGTAAATCTGCTGAATGAAAAGTTGGACGCCCTGGATAGGGCTGAAAGAGAATGTGATGAGGCCAATCAGAAACTAATAGATTACTTTTCGCCCTCCACAATTAAAAAGATAAGGAACTAGAACAGAAGGAGAAAGAGTCCAATGAAAAGATAGAAACCCAGTTAAAGGAGTGGAAGAAAAGTGTGAAAACCAACTCCAGGAGGTAAGACAATCTATTCAAGACTTAAAAGAAAATATCAATAAAGAACTGGCCACCATTAAGAAAGACCAGCAAGAAGGAAGGGAGATAAATAGCCAAGTAAAAAGCCTTGAACGCAGGGCTGGGAAGGTGGCTCAGTGGTAGAGTGCCTGCCTTGCACACATGAGGCCCTGGGTTCGATTCCTCAGCACCACATAAAGAAAAAAAGCCGGAAGTGGCACTTTGGTTCAAGTGGTAGAGTGCTAGCCTTGAGCTGAAGAGCTGAGGGACAGCATCCAGCCCCAGAGTTCAGGCCTATGACCAGACCCCCCTCCAAAAAAAGCCTTGAAAGCAGAATGGAAGAAGCAGATGGCAGAATCTCTGAGGCAGACGATAGTTTAGAATCCATAGATAAAGAGCACATAGATATTCATAACAAAATCAAGAAACATGACAGGTCATTTCAGGAGCTGCAAGATACAATCAGAAAGCCTAATTTGAGACTAGTAGGTATTGACCAGAATAGGTCATCCCACAGCCACATTATAGTCCATACAGGATCAATAGAAACTAAGGAAACAATTCTTAAAGCCACCAAGAAGAGAACATTCATCTATAAAGATAAGCCAATCAGAATAACCTCAGACTTCTCAGCAGAGACCATGAAGGTAAGGATAGCCTGGAAAGAGCTATGTCATACCCTAAAGACAAATATCTACCAATCAAGAATAATTTACCCACCTAAGCTCTCATTCATAGCAGAAGGACAAATAAAAACCTCCACAGCAAGGAAAAACTGAAATAATATTTCACTACCAAACCAGCTTTACAAAACATTTTCAAAGATGTTTTCAAGAATGTCTCAAGAATGGGGTATTGGCAGTGAAATGGCCAACAAACAGAGAACTATGTAATCACAGCAACAACAGCCAAGGAACAGTCCCTTAAAAATATAGATAAAAAGGAAGGTCCAGAAAATTACCTCTCAATCCTAATTCTCAATATTAATGGACTTAAATCTCCAATTAAGCAACTGTCTAGTTGTATCAAAAAGCAAGCCCTTCCAACTGCTGCCTTCAAGAGACACACCTGGCCCATAGAAAAAACATATTCTAAAAGTGAAACAAACATATTCTAAAAGTGAACGGCTGGAATAAAATCTACCAAGCAAATGGCCACCACAAACAGATGGGAGTTGTAATATTAATATCAGATGAAATAGACTTCAAATTAAAATTAGTGAGAAGAGCTAAAGAAGGTCATTACATACTAATCAAGGGATCTCTCCTTCATGAGGATATTACAATTGTAAGTATCTATTCACCAAATAACAGAGCATCCAAATTCATCCAAGAAACACTACTTTCCCTAAAATCACACCTAGGTCCAAAAACATTGATTGTTGGAAACTTTAACACATCACTATCACCGCTGGATAGATCAACCTGGCCAAAAAAAAAAAATCAACAGAAAAACCTCAGAAATAAACAACTGCATAGATCAACTAGACTTAATAGACACCTTAAATGTTCTTCTCAGCACCACACGGAACATTCTCCAAAATAGACCACATTTTAGGCCAAAAAGCAAATTTGTCCAAATACAGAAACATTGAAATTATACCCTGTATTCTCTCAGACCACAAGGGAATGAAATTGGAATTCAACACCAAAAGCCACCAAAGATAATCCTGTAACATATGGAGGCTGAACAAAACACTGTTGAACTACCAGTGGGTCATGGAAAAGATTAGAAAGGAAATTCAAATTTTTATGATATTTAACAAAAATGAACATACATATTACCAAATCCTCTGGGACACAGCAAAGGCAGTACTCAGAGGCAAGTTTATAGGTCTGAGTTCCTACCTCAACAAATTGTAGAGATCTAAACTGACAATTTAACAAGGCAACTGAAGTGCCTTGAAAAAGAGAAACAAGCTAAACCCCAATCCAGTAGATGGAAACAAATAATTAAAATTAAATCAGGATGAAATGAATTAGAGTAAAAGAAAAAACACAGAAACAATCAACAAAACAAGAGTTGGTTCTTTGACAAAATTAACAAAATTGACAGACCCTTAGCAAATTTTATCAGACAAAAAAGAGAACACACCCAAATAAACTCAGAGATAACAGAAACATCACATCAGAAACAACCAAGAAACAGCACATTATAAGGGAATACTTCTAAAACCTTTATGCTAAAAAGTTTAAGAATCTGGATGAAATGGATCGATTTCTGGCAAATATTGACATGCCCAAACTAATCCAAGATGAGTTAAACCAACTTAACAGACTCATATCAAACATCAAAATAGAAACAGTAATAAGAGACATCCCCCAAGAAAAACCTTGGACTGGATGGATTTACAGCTGAATTCTACAAGGCCTTCAAAGCAGAACTCATACCAATACTCCTCCAACTCTTCAAGGAAATTGAAAGTGAAAGTTCACTACCAAACTCTTTCAATGAAGCCATCATAACCCTCATCCCCAAACTAGGCAGGGACTCATGAAAGAAAGAAGACTGTAGACCCATTTCTTTGATGAACATTGATGCAAAACTTCTCAGTAAAATTCTGGCCAATCAATTTCAACAACTCATCAAAAAAATCATACATTATAATCGAACAGGATTCATCTCAGGGATGCGAAGTTGGTTATATATACACAAATCAATTCATATAATTCATCACATCAACAAGAAAATGGATAAGAACCACATGACTATCTCAATCAATGCAGAAAAAGTATTTGACAAGGTCCAACACCCTTTTATGATGGAGGTTCTGGAAAAACTAAGAATCCATGGAACATTCCTCAATATGATGTGTATGACAAACCTACAGTCAGCATTATACTTAATGGTGAAAAGCTAAAGCCATTTCCTCTATATTCAGGAATGAGACACTCTCTTCACTTCCCTTCAATTTACTATTAAGAGTATTCAGTATAGTTTATTTAGTATATAGTATATTAGTATTTACTATATAGTATTTAGTATTCGCTAAAGCCAAGAAGACAAGATCTTGTCTTCTAAATAGGGAATGATGAAGTAAAACTCTCCCTCTCTGCAGATGACATGATCTTATATTTAAAGAACCCCATCAACTCCACTCCCAAGTTACTCGAGCTGATTCAAAACTTTGGCAAAATAGCAGGGTATAAAATTAATCCTCAAAAATCAATAGCTTTATTGTATGCCAATATCGAGAAAAGCGCGGCTGAAATCAGGAAAGCAACTCCACTTTTATTAGCCCCACAAATAATAAAATACCTAGGAGTTAACTTAATTATATAAGTAAAGGATCTTTATGGTGAAAACTTCAAAAACCTGAAAAAGCAAATTAAAGCAGAGCTAAAGAAGTGGAAAACCCTCCCATGCTCCTGAATTGGGAAGATTAACTCCAGGAGAATGGCAATACAGCCAAAGGTTATCTACAAATTCAATGGGATAATTATCAATATCCCAACCTCCAAAAATTCATATGGAACAATAAAAGACCCAAACAGTAAAAACAATCCTTAGCAGAAAGAACAGTGCTGGAGGAATATCAATACCAAACTTCAAACTCTACTACAAATCCATAGTAATCAAAGTTGCTTGGTATTGGCACAAGAACAGACCTGAGAACCAATGGAATAGAAATGAAGACCTAGAAAAGAACCCACAGACCTCTACCCACCTAATCTTCGATAAAGAAGTCAAAAAAATAGAATGGAAGAAAGATAGCCTCTTCAGTAAATGATGCTGGCAAAATTGATTAACCACCTGTAGAAAACTAAAGCTAGATCCTTATGTATAACCCTTCATCAGTATCAACCCCAAATGGATCAAAGACCTCGAAGTCAGAGCAGACACCCTGAAAACATTACAGGAAAGAATAGGAGAAACTCTAGGGCTACTTGGCACAGGCAAATATTTTCTTAATAAAGACCTAGAAACACAATGTATCAATTGTAAACCCTCTGTACAGTATCTCATTAATGCAGTAAGGAATAGAGAACTTTTAAGAGACAACCCAAGATGAAGGAAATATCATATGTCACACTTTTTAATTAAATCAGAAAAAATAATACATTATAAAAGTTACCATTGGTAATATCTACCTTAGCAGTCTTAAGGGGAGGAAATACAAAACTTTCTAATCCTTAATGCTCCAAGTAAGTGAATTTTGAAAATAGTGAGTTTTGCTATGTTTTACAATGATCATATTCTATCTAAATAATTGTGGTCCATTGTGGCTACCAAATTTTTTTAAGTAAAATTATAAGATTAGTTCATGCATAAAGTTATATAATGAGACTGTAAAAAAAACAGTAACAAAAGTATGAAGAACATAAAGATAACACATAAGAGAAGTTTCCTGTTATTCAAATATGGTAAAGGAAGCCAATATTTGTATTTATGTTTATTTCTCATTGGCACAAAAATAGAAGAAAAGGATAGGAATCACAATTCAGCAGACTTTGGTTATAATTGCAAAATGAGCTAACATTCAGAATCGTATACAGCATAGGCTATCCCAGTAGATAGCATAGTACCGGAAATATTGAAAGTCATGTATAGGTGGTCCCAAATAAGGAAAGTGTCTGAACTCTCAGTTTCCTGGTCGTTGGGAATTTATGATTCCATGACTCACAGATTCATGGTAGTCTTGTTTGACCTTTCAACTCTGGTTTTTGGCCACTTTATTCTGAGCTATTCTTTAGTAGACTTGTAGCTAATCATAAATTAGCATAAAAATTACACGAATATCAGGAGCACACAAAATATTAATACAGTCAGTGTTAACAATACCTTCTAAAACATCTGCTTCATCCATAAAGACTCCCTCTAGTTATGGAAATGAAGGTCTTTCTTTGTCCATCATAAAAATACCTTATTCGGCACATTTTTTTTGTTGTTGTTATTTAACCGTGTCCCCAGATTCCTGCTACCTAAATGAATTAGCACTACAAATCCAAAGGAGGAAAAAAAAGATTTATTTTTTTTTTCTGGTATAAACTTGCATAGACACTGTAGAATTCAGTCTGGGTCATCCTCTGGCCCAAAGTTAAGATGTTTTTGTGATTTTACATTTTGGAGTTTAATGGTTTTCAGATAAAGTGATTACGATGCTTCTGTGTTTAATTAATGTGCAGCTAAATAGCTATAAGCCCTACTCTTCCCTGCGAATGGAGATAACAAACATCAATACAGAGGGAAGTTTTTCTTTTCATCATTAGACACGGAGTAGACCAATGAGATTATTGATTTTAATTTCATCACTCTAAAGAAACTCAACCCAGATAAATTGTATGACTTACATAAAGTGCACACATTAGCCAGAAGAAGTGTCAGGACCAATATATATCTATGCTTTAACTCCAAGTCTATTGTTCTGAACAGAACACACACACACACACACACACACACACTCATGTTACACTGTAGAATTTCAAAACCACCTGTTACTTCGTTTGATTCTAAAAAACAAAAATAGAAGCAGTTGACTGGAAAAGAAATATCCCTAGGATTTAAAAACTAGGATTTAAGCTCAAATATTTTATTATTATCTAAGTTATGTTTACAATAGTAACTGGACTTCTCAATTTTTCTCTGACCTTAATTGTCACTGGAGCAATAGATGTATGAAACTGCTTACCTTCATAACAAATGTGATATAGCATATAATTTATATTTCACATTTAACAAGGAGGATTAAAGGCATGGTTTAGTGGCAAGACACCAGCCATGAGTCAAAAAGCCAAGTGAGAGTAGGAAGTGTTGAGTGCATACCCTATAACCACACACACACACACACACACACACACACACACACACACACACACACACACACACACACCATTCATGACTACTAAGTATTAAAATGGACATATACACCAATGTGCCCTGTACTAACTTTAAGCTAAACATCAAGCTGAGCATTTCAAATGTGCAACTTTGAACCATTATACCAGCTCTATAAATTAGACTCATTATACCAGCTCTGTAAATTAGACTACATGTAAAGAAAGGAGAAAACATGAAGGTTAAATCCAAATTTCAAATATGTGTATTTTTAAATATGCAAAGTACAAACAAATCATTTTGTATAATAGTTGTACAAATAGGCACTCTGTCCCTACAGAAGCTAATAAAATTCCCTACTGGTTCATGTCTTTGTTAAATTTTGGCACTGTTATGAACTTTACTTTTGCCAAAATGAGAAATAAAAGCTTTAATAATTTATTTTGAATTTCCTTGCTTAATAGTGAGCAAGAGAATAACTTCATGCTCACTGACACTAATACTTCCTTTCCTACTAACTTTTATTTACCTATCTCAATATTTTCATTGTTTGTCTATTTACTTTTTAAGAATTCTTCCCATATTCTAAACCCAAACAAATCCTTTTTCTTTCATTTTATCTGTGCCAAATATTTTATTCTATTTCATAGGTTGTATTTTTATTTTATAATATATATCTTGATGAATTAAAATAAAAGTGTAATTTTGCTAAATTTATCAAAGTTTTTCTAGTTTATTCATCTAGAAAATATTATGTCTCAGCCAGATACAATGGCTCAAGCCTATAACCCTAACTAGTTAAGAGGTAGAATCTAGAGTGGATTATTATAATTCAAGGTCAGTCTGGGAATAAAATTTATGAGAATCCATCAGACTCTGTTTCAAGGCCTGGCCGTATATGTCTATTCTTGCAGCTCTAGCAAAGTACATGGCTGGACAAAATGGTAGTGCCTGGCATGACCAGAGACATAAGGAGACCCAACAAGGGAGTCACAGCTCACACGGCCAACCCAGGCATAAAATAAGATCACAACTCAAAAATCCAAAATAGCCAATATATGAAGGAGATAGGGATGTGATTGAAGCAATCGGAGTACTTGCTAAAAATGTGTGTGTATGTGTGTGTGTGTGTGTGTGTACACACTGTATTACATTTTAACTTCTGTCAAAATGACAAAGGAAATTTGAAAGCTTTAATGGTTAATTCCTTTATTGGTAGTGAGCCTAATATATATTGCAGATAGATAGATGGTAGATAGACAGATATTAGGCTAATAATCAATAGTATATATGAGTTCTATGTGTGTGTTTGTGTGTATCTGGGTGAAATGGATACATTTTCTCATCATTTGAAACTTCCACATTTTACCCTTCAAACATGAGGGTGTGAGGTAAGTCCTCCAATTTATATTTATTAACTAAAAATCACTTGTTTCTTATAACTCCTGTCCTAGACTAATCCATTTCCCACCTGTCATACAGCAAGATACTGCGTGTGACAGGTCTTTTTCTGAATTCTGTTTTAGGTTTCATTGAATTATTTATCTATCCAGATGGATTTCCCCCTCTCTTAATTATTATGACAATATAGAGACAATGCACCATTATCCTCCTGAGAGTGGAATCTAGGACCGGATTACATCTGTTTAAAGATTTCTCTTTCCATCAGTATATCAGAACAGGTTGACTAACTTCTCTAATCTCCATTTTTTAAATTGGAAAATGGTTTTAATCATCCTCCCTATTCCAAATACTTCTTACAAGAAGTAAATGAGTCATCCCATGTTGTCAGAAAACTTAGAACAGTGTTTGACTTAGTAATTCTTAGAATAAATTAAAACTATTTCAAAATTCATGTTTGCAAAATCTATTTCTTTCTAGTTTCTAAGAAAGCTGTGCCAAGAAAGTAAAGTCTCTTATTAGATAGGCAAGTAGAAACCACCTTCTTCTTGTTCTCTTACTACTTTCAAAATGCAATTAATCTTATTATCTCTTTAGGTTATACCTGCTGTCCTAAAACTTGCTGTCAGTCCTCCGTGAAGAATCATCTGTGATGAGTGGTTTGGCCCCTGGCCCTGCCTTGCTGCCAGCCTTCTGCTTGTTTCCCAGGATCTGCTATGTGAGCTTGTTTCCACACTCAGCATTGTTTAATGTTCACACAGCAAACACTAATTGAGGTTTCCAGGAGATTGTTCCTCCAACCCAACCTTGTGCTAGTGCTGGATCCAATCTGTTCAAGCCCCTGGGGAAAATATCCACCCTAAAACCAGGCTGCATAAGCTTGTTTGTCTGGCTAAAGAAATTAGATGCCACCTGGCCTTTGATCTACCTGGCCTTAGCCTGTGAGGCCTTAGAAGCCTACATTTTAGAAGAAGGTCCATCTGTGAATGGGATGATTTGGGCATTTATGAAAATCTCCTAAAGGGCTATTTTTTCTCACCAAAGAAAAGACATATGTATTTATTATTTTGTTTATTTTTATTTTTGTTCTTTTTAATACATTTTTATTGTAAAAAATACTGTACAGAGGGGTTACAGCTACATGAGAATGGTAATGAGTACATTGCCTATCAAACATTGTTACCTCCTCCTTTGTTTTTCCCCTACCAACCCTTCCCTCCCACCTCTACAACCACACTCCCCACCACACACCTAAATTGTAAAATTCAGTTTTCAGCATAGTGTCATGTACATTTCATTGTTACAATGGGTCAACCTATATCCCTATTTAAGCATTTTGTTTATTCCCTTCCCGTCCCCAAATTAGAGAAGTGTGTATATACAAGATGCAGGGCATCGACATCAAATACAGTGAAAACAGGGTTATACCATGGGGGAGGAACACACAAAGAAACAAAAAAATCACATGGTACATTATAAATATGATTGCAACAATAGAAAGAAAAAACACTTGTTTTCCTATCTTGAGGTTCATTTCACTTAATATCATCTACATTTTTTATTGTAAAGATACTGTACAGAGGGGTTACAGTTACATGAGCAAGGTAATCAGTCCATTTCCTATAGAGCATTGTTTCCCCCTCCTTTATTTTTCCTCTACCATCCTTTCCTCCCTACCTCCCCAACTCCTCCCTCTACTCCCCTACCCCAGCAAAGTTGTAAATTTCGTTTTCAACATAGTGTCTTGTACATCTCATTGTTACAATAAGTCACACTGAATCCTTATTCCAGCATTTTGTTATTTCCCTTCCCCTCCCCAAATTAGAAGGACACCAGAATCAAATATAGTGACAACAGGCATTGTACCATGGGGGAAGAACATACAAAGAAAAAAATCACATAGTACATTGTAAGTACATTAAAAAGAACAAGAAAGATAAAATCTCTTGTGTTTCCATCTTGGGGTTCATTTCGCTTAGCATCACATTATATGGTCATATGTACATAGCTTTTGACTGCTTCTGCTTGTCCTAGACATATACTAGTTATTGCAGATAAGGGAAACCATGGGACCTATGTTTCTTCAAGTCTGGCTTACTTGACATATATGTTTAACACACAGAACAAACAAAAACTATGACCATGTTCTCCAGGTTACAGTATATGTTATACAAAATTTGATAAGCAATAAATATTTATCATTCATCCTAATAGAAATAGTAGTAAGAATCGCAAATTTTCTTTTTCCTAACAGATTTCTTAAATATCCTCTCTGTAAATATGCTAACTTTTTGCCCATGATTCTCCCAATCTCCTTCAGAGGTTAGATTAAAGGCATGAGCTATCCCACACACAGCTTTAGAAAAGAATATTTCTAAGATTTAGAATTAATTCTCATTTCCTTTGTGTGCCATCTCATCAGAAAATGATATCACCATGATTCATTCTCCAAAATCGAAACATAAAGCCAACAGTCTGTACAGAAAAAATGAGAAAATTTTGGTAAAGAAATTCCATGCCAGATGTTAATGCCCAAAATGCTGAGCATGACAAGGGCACACATAGCCCTGGCTTACCATTAGTCACACATGAGCCTAGAACAAATGGAAAATTGACTTGTCTGATGTTAGTGGTGGCTCTCTTGCCCCATGTGGAAGTTAGCATGTTAGAATCTCAATAAAATAAAGATCTTCGGCTTTTTCTCACTTTGAAATGTTCCACAGCAAGTGAGTATTGGTAAACAGGCGGTTAGTTATCTCAAGAGACATAAGCCATTTGCTTCAAGTTAACTTTAACCAGGATGCTGTGGCATGCTGTACAATTTACTGCAATTATTACTAAGATAAATTACTAATTACTAAGATACATATTCATACAACCCTGAACTGGAAGAATGAAGGCAAAGAACTGAAGAAAATGATATCCTTAGATTGTGTAGTTTGTAAATGTGGGGATGATTTCATTGTTGTTTGTCATATACTCAAATTTGCATTCATTTGTTTCAAATCTATGTAGTCTAGATGTTGAAATCAATTCTGTACTCATGAATATCTGCCCAGGTTCAGTTTTCTGTCTGTGTTAAATGTGCATTCCTGGAATTGATCTATTTCCAAAAGTTACTTTTTGAAGGTATTGATGACAACTAATTCACAATTATCTCTATTTTAAGGATAGACAATTGTATTGGTTTCCAGAGATTTATAGCATGCCTTTGGTAAGATTCTATTGATTTTCAAATTATTACAAACAAGCTGGGTGTTGGTGACTCACACTTACAATCCTAGCTACTCAGGAGGCTGAGATCTGAGGATTGAGGTAGTCATACCAGAAATGAAAAGCTATGAGACTTTTATCTCTAATTAACCATCAGAAAACTGGATGTGATGCTGTGGCTCGAAGTGGTAGAACATTAGTCTTGAACAAAAAGTACTCAGGGGCAGAGCCCAGGCCTTGAGTTCAAGTTCTACTACCAACAATCATTATCATCCTGCTCCTCCTCCTCCTCATCATCATAATCATCATAATCTTGGGGGACCAACAGGAGGGTCTAGACAAGTGAAGAGAGGAAGAGGGAAATGAAATGATACAATTCCATATATTCTCTACAAAATTAAGAAAATTAAAGGAAAGGGTGGAGTTGGGAGTGGGGCTAGCATTGGTAGGGTTTGGGGAGAAAGGATTTACAAAGATCAGGACTCACTGTATTCACATACTACTTTGCTGAGTATCAACTCCTTTGTACAATTACTTTAAAAAATCATTCTGATCTATGCTAATATGTATGCATAGAATAAGTAGTGCTTAAGTATATGAATAAATCCAAAATATGAGATACACACATATGCATGGATTTTACTCATGGAACAGGAAGAGCAATAGTGTATTATGTCATTCGCAAGGAAGTGGATGGACCTGGGATAAAAGTATGTTAACTGAAGTAAGTCAAGTTCAAAGAGACAAAGGATGTATGTTTTCTCTCATATGTGTAAGTTAAATATAAATTATAAACACATACACAGGACTATATATGTGTATACACAACACATTGATTAAAGTGTGGCATATTCAGGAAAGGGTTTTAGTGATGCAACTACTTTGCATCTGTTTAACAAAATGGACACCAGAAAGCTAAACCATGTTTTTGTCAGAAAAGCCTAAAATCAAAAGAAAAGTGGGCAAACTTTTGTAACAATTAGAATTAGAGTGCTATGGAAATCTAAAGTATAGAGGCTGGAACTATGACATTACAGAGAAACTTGCTCCCCCTACAAAGAACTGTCTGATTCCAGTTCCTAGCAATTAGTAATCTTCTCCCCGTCTCTGTGATTTTACTCAATTGTTTTCTCTGTTGTAAATATATGACAGCTGACTTTTGGATCGTGCAGCTTGAACTCTGGGTCTGGGTGCTGTCCCTGAGCTTTTCAGCTCAAGGCAAGCACTCTACCACTTGAGCCACTGGGACACTTCTGGTTTTCTGGTGGTTCATTGGAGATAAGAGTCTCACAGACTTTCCTGCCTGGGCTGGCTTTGAGTCACAATCCTCAGATCTCATCCTCCTGAGTAGCTAGGATTACAGGCCTGAGCCACCAACGCCCAGTGGTTGCTGACTTTTTATGTTTCATTTGTTTCACTTAGTTTTGAAGTCTGTAGTTTTAACGTTAATCTATGTCATAATACAGATCAGTACTTCATTGCTTTCATTTGTTTGTTTCATGGTACTGAGGATTGAACACGTCCTTGCACATACTATCACTTGATCTGAATGATATGCAATTTTGTACATAGCAAACACTTGGTTCATTCATCACTCATTAATGCACATTCAGATT
The DNA here is from genome assembly GCF_000151885.1 of Dipodomys ordii. Lineage (NCBI taxonomy): Eukaryota > Metazoa > Chordata > Mammalia > Rodentia > Heteromyidae > Dipodomys > Dipodomys ordii. The sequence continues at coordinate 3,346,764 of NW_012267241.1, forward strand.
ATTTGAATTTTTATTACTGTCAAGATGAAACTGAAAACATCTGTGGACAAATATCTGCTTGTGTATCAGTTTGAAATCAGTTGGAGTTTATGCTTAGAAGTGAAATTGCATTTTATTTTTTAGTATATATTTTGTTATTGTAAAGATACTATACAGAGGGGTTACAGTTACATGAGTAAGGTAATGAGTGTCTGGTCAATCATTGTTACCTTCTCCTTTGTTTTTCCCTACAATCCCCTCACTCCCCACCTCCCCAACTCCTCCCTCCACCCCCTAGTTGTAAAGTTTGTTTTCAACATAGTATCTTGTACATCTCATTGTTACAGTAGGTCAGGCTGTATCCTTACTTCAGCATTGTTATTTCCTTTCTCTCTCCAAATTAGAAAAATGTATAAACAAGATGCAGGGCACCAGAATCAAATACAGTGAAAATAGGGGTTATACCATGGGGGAAGAACAAACAACAAAACAAAAAAATTACATAGTACATTATAAATATATTTAAAACAACAGCAAGAAAGATAAAACAGAGAAATATGTGTGTATATATTTTATGCTTTCCTCAGTTTTTTTCTAAATAGAAAAATATGTTTATGAAAAAAGCTGTTATCCATACTTTTTTTATAATGACACCTTTCTAAGGATACCTATGGAATATAACTGTTGAGCATGCTTTTCTCTTATTAAGGTATTTATTTAAGTGTATGTAGAATTTATTGACAAAATCAAGAAGTTTTTAAAATAAAAAAGAAGTGAAATTGCCACATCCTATGTTAATTTGTGTTTCACTTTCTGTCTCCCTCCCTCTCTCCCTTCCTCTCCTCCTCCTCTTCCTCCTCCTCCTCCTCCTCCTCTTCTTCTTCGTTGTCTTCTTCTTCCTTGTCAGTTGTAGGGCTTGAATCTAGGGCTTTAGCATTGTCCCAAGGATTTTTTTTTAGGTCTGGTTGTGTGGCCTGAACTGTGGGCCTGGGCACTGTCCCTCAGCTCTTCAGCTGAAGGCTAGCGCTCTACCACTTGAGCCACAGCGCCACTTCCGGCTTTTTCTTTTTGCTTATGTGGTGCTGAGGAATCCAACTCAGGGTCTCAGGCATGCAAGGCAAACACTCTACCACTGAGCCACCTTCCCAGCCCCCCAAGGATTTTATTTTTTGTTCAAGGCTGATGGTATGCCACTTGAGCCACAGCTCTATTTCTGACTTTTAGGCGGTTAATTGGAAACAAGATTCTCACAGTCTTTACTCACCAGGCTGGCTTCGAACCACAATCCTCAGCCTCCTGAGTAGCTAGGATTACAGACATGACACACCAGCACCTGGCTATGTTTCACTTTCAGAGCAATTTCTAAAACATTTTCCATAATAGCTAAAACAATATTTTCACCAATAATTCATAAAAAAATCCAATTTCTCCAAATCTTAGTTCCTATTTTACTTATGAACGCTATCCTGATGCTCTAGTGGAATCTCACTGGCTTTGATTTGCATTTCCCTCATGAATAATAGTGATGAGTATCTACTTAGAGGTTAGAAAGTCATTTGTATGCATCCTTCCAGAAAACACCTATTGAAGTCCCTTGTCAATATTTTAATTTTTTATTGCTATTGTAAATATAATGTACAGAGGAGTTACAGTTACATAAGTCAGGTAATGAGTACATATCTTTTTGGACAATGTCACCCATTCCCTTGCTGTCTCCCAGTTTTTCCTTCTTGCCACTACTGACAAGTCATATAGTTCATTTTCAACATAGTGTCTAATGAGTACAACTATTGCATTTGTTCACTCTTTGTCTCTCCATTGCTGTACCCCTGATTGCCTTCCTTCAAGACAAGACAAACAAGTCTTGTTTGCTCTTGCTTATTAGTTGTATATGTTCTTTATGCTGTTCAAATACATAGATGCGTAAGTATGGGTGTATGTATCACTCTTTCACTCAAGTGGTATGGGATATTATAACTAAGAACCTAAGGTCATAAAGTTTCGCTACTATATTTTTATACAAATTTCCTAAGTTTAGTATTTATATATGAATTTGATATTTTATGTCATTTAATTTTGTATATGGACTTTGACAAAGAGTATTTCACCCTTTGACATGTGGACATACTGTTGTTGAAACACGAGAAAAATTGTTCCTTTCCCAGTGTATGTCTTAGCAGCTCTGTAAACCATCAGTTGGCCATACATTCACTAATCTACATGCCTGTATTTATACCAGCATAACACTGTTTTGATCATCACAGTTTTAATCCAAGTTGCAAAACTGAGAAGAAATGAGTTCTCTGACTTTATTCTTTCTTTTTCAATGATTTTTGTTTTGACCAATTCAGAACCCTGTTGTTCTACATTAATTTTAGCCAGGCGCTTGTGGCTCACATCTATAATCCTGGCAACTCAGAAATCTGAGATCTAGGGATCACAATTCAAAGCTAGCAGGGCAGAAGAGTTTCTGAGACTCATATCTCCAGTTATTAACTCAAAAAGCCAGAAATGGTGCTGTGACTCAAGGAGTAGAGTGCTAGCCTTAGCACAAAAGCCATATTGAGTGAAGTTACCCAGTCCCAAAGAAATTTAGGTCCCATGGCTTCCCTTATTTGCAATAATTAATATAAATACAGGATAATCTTATCAGATGAGCTGAAAAGCACAAATGCTATGTACATATGATCATATAAGATGATGCTAAGTGAAATGAACCCCAAGATATGGACACAAGAGGTCTGTCTTTGTTGTTGTAGTTTTAAATGTACTATGTGATTTTTTTTTGTTTTCTTTGTATGTTCTTCCCCCTATGGTACATCCCCTGTTGTCATTGTACTTGATTTTGGGACCCTGCATCTTGTATATTCATTTATCTAATCTGGGGAGGGGAAGGGGAATAACAAAATGCCGAAACAAGGACACAGGATGACCCATTGCAATAAGGATACCCACAGGACAGTTTATTGAAAACAAACTTTACTACTTAGGGCAGCGAGGGGGCCCTGTAGGAGTGTGAGAGGTGGGGGAGGGAAGGGATAGTGGGATAACAACAAGAAAGGGAAGGATTAACAGTGATCAACAAGTAATGAACTCATTGCCTTACTCATGTAACTGTAACTCCTCTGTACAACATCTTCACAATAAAAAAAATAGTCACTGTTGATTTAAAGAAAGAAGCCCAAGGATGGCACCTAAGCCCTGAGTTCAAGTCCAGATCTCGCACACACACACACACACACACACACACACTGAGCATCATCTTTTTCCATTCTTCAAAAAGCTAGTTGAGATTATTTTAAGTATTTCACTAAACATAATAATATTATGTGTTAACACTGTTAAATTTCAAAGTTCATGAATATTGCATTTCTTATTATTTATTTAAATATTTAATTTGTTCCATAGCCTTTGATAGTATTTAGTGTTCATCTTTAGTTTCTGGGATTTCTCAGGTATCTTCTCATTTCCAAGGATATCATGAATAGAATAGAGGGAAACAAAAATAAACAGATTAAAACTCAAGCAAACAAGACCACATTTAAATGACTCAACAAGGACAATAGGAATTAAAATTAGACTTAAAGAGCTCTAGTTTAGATTGGAAGTTGGAATTTTCAGACACAGAATGTGTGTGTGTGTGTGTGTGTGTGTGTGTGTGTGTGTGTGTGTGTGTGCATGTACTTAAAAAGCTCCCAGGCAATATAACAAATTTTACCTCATAAATAATATATTTTTAAGGGATAGATACAGAAAGAGCTCTAGTTTAGATTGGAAGTTGGAATTTTCAGACACAGAATGTGTGTGTGTGTGTGTGTGTGTGTGTGTGTGTGTGTGCATGTACTTAAAAAGCTCCCAGGCAATATAACAAATTTTACCTCATAAATAATATATTTTTAAGGGATAGATACAGAATAGTTGAAAGGAACAAGGGAAAAATACCTATCAGAAAGAAAATAAAAATAGAAAAGAAAAATAAATTTTAAAAAAAGAAAGAGAAAAAAGAAAAAAAACTGTGGCCATATGTTTTGCTAACTCCACTATAACAAGAACAGCTGATGTTTCTGGAACACTCGTTAGAGGCAAATCCTATTCTAAATAAGTTACATGATTTAACCCATTTGATCCTTCAAAGTCCTACCATTAATTGTCACATTACAAGACAGAAACTAAAAGATCATGAGCAAGGTGCCCACTACCACAAAGCAAGTACATGGTAAAATAAAAGTTTGAGTCTTTTAACCTCAGAGTCTCTGCTGTCTTGAATGCTAGAAGTATAAATATGGTTTTTAAGCATAAAAAATGTATAATTCCCTCACAGAACTACATTTGAATCTTTGCAAAATTTGTCAATTTTAACATTTTAGATTTTAAGTAAGTCATTTCATTTTTCAAATATAAAAAATTACCTGAATTTCAAGTTCTTTTATCCTTTATTCCAGAAAAAGTATATATATATATATATATATATATATCGCATATATTGCATTATTAGTTGACACAGGTCATCAAACAAGCAGAAGGCATTCAATGAAATAGAAACAAGTTATTCATGACCAAGGTCTTCAATTGATGGTGGTATCTCAGACATTGAAAGTAATCAAATGATATTACAAACAGAGGGGTATTGTTTGTAGTATTCAAGAGCCATGAATGGTTCCTTATGTCCAGAGCACATCATGTATGCAACACGAGGAAAGAAGTGTGGTAAAGAATGAAGGGTAAGATAGAAGAGATGGAGGAGAGTGATAAAAGGGGCAACATTGTTCAAGATGCATTGCACCCATAAACTGTATAGTTGAATTGAAATGCTTCTGTATATCTACTTAAAGACAATTTCATTAAAAAAATTTAAAAAGTGAATGGGTTATAAGACTGAACACAAGAAAGTAGAATTGTAAACTGAGACCCTGAATGTCTGGAACTGATTTTAATGAATCTTTCATATTGATTTTTAAGTGAAATTATACAAGATTTTGAAGAGGAAAATGACATCATTGGGCAATGTTTGAGAAGAAAACAACAACATACATCAGAGATTGAGCAAGCAGACTAGTTTGAAAGCCATTACCAAAGTTGAGATAAGAAAAGAATCAGACACTTTTCTAAGGCAATGCCTAAAATAACAGAGTGAACAGATTTTTAAATGTAATGTAGACAAATCCCAAGCAACACAAATAGAAGGCAATCTATTAAATCAAAATGTCAGGATGTCAAAAACAAATGAAGCCCGTGATATGTAGTGAGAATTAGCTGGCCAATTGCTTCAGACATCTTTTTGTAGAGGTGTCATAAATTTGAGTGTATCTACATCAAGAAAATATTTCTATTCTCTTGACTGCTTTATTCAGATTGTTTTTAATTCTAAACAGACTACTGGCTCATCACATTTACTTGTAATGGACATAAAAATAACCTGAGTTGCCTTTTTAATTTTCCTACCTACCTCTTCTGCAATCAAATTCTGTGAGTCTGAAGAACCCATTCACTTCCTCAGTTTCTCTTAAAATGAAAGCAAACTGGATGAATCCAGAATCTAATCCATTCCCTTATCTGTGCAGATTACCAAATGAATGACCTAGTTATTTACATTCCACAAAGAAATTATTCATTCTTTTGAATGTTTACTGCAAATAAGGCTTGAGCACATTTTGAAGTACAGTTCCTAGTGAATCCACAAATAGGGAAACCAGGGCCTGACATACCTCAACTTCTTAATAGAACCTATTCCTGAAAGAACTGCTATGGTGTTTCCTAAGACTACTGGTTGAACAGCTGAGGGAGGAACTATCAAACGAGAGGACCAGCTAAGACTACTATGATAGGAGACTGGTAAGGCCTGAGGGAGATGGACTATTAATCTTCAGGCTTGCATACTTGTTAAATATCAGTTCTCTGGAGATTATTCAAGAGAGGTTATCATTCAACATGATCCAAAAATGTATGTTTCATGGATGCCATCATCAAACCAGACAGAAGGTAATTACTAGTAGTTATTTGTATGATCTAATTGTCCTCAGATATCCAAGATCATGAAGGTGGGGTGGACTAAGTCACACTAATGAATTCTGTAGATATGCAGTGTTCTTAGAGTATTAGTTCTGTGGAGGTTCAACTTTTCTAGCTCTCTTCTACCTTCATTCATCCCTACGGAAGACTGCTTTTCTTTGTTCTCCAAGTGCTGAACTAAATGTGAACTACCAACCCGGTTTTGTCACACACACACACACACACACACACACACACACACACACACACACACACACTGAACAAAACGGGATTTAAAAAAAACAGCCCTTTTAAAAAATGCAAGAATTATCATTGATTAAATAGAGACAGGCGAATGAATGGAAAAATTGAAATTTCATTACAATTACCATTGAAGTAGCACCTTCACTTTCTACCACAGTCATGTTAATGTTCCTAAGTGATTTTTGTCAGTTTTGCCCTAAGGCATTTCTGATTGGCTGAGAGCCTCCTCAGGGAAGTTCTGCTTCTCACCATCTAGTGAACTACATTTGCTTTAATATGCTTATGCTGTCTCCTAATATTTTGGCAGACAGCCAAGTTACTCTCATTTTTCTCAAGAAGTTTAGATCTATATGATGATTTAGTTACTTGAATGTTAATGGGAGTATCCAATAGTCTGATGTGGACTTCTTAAAAGTAATTTCCCAGGCCTTTCCTATCCTTACCTGCTAATGTTTCTTCAAGATATTCTGAGTTTATTTTTTGGAGTAGTACTCAGAAACCTGAATTCCCACTACTGCGTCAGGCTTATAGAGCTGATTCATATTACCTGTTGGGGTAATTAAGGAACTGTGCCATAGAATCTCCCTTTCTCCCTGAGAAACATATCTAGGAATTTCATTTTACATTTCTTTTTCTTAGAATCAAACAGAGATACTTTTTGGCATTGATCTGAGTTATAATATTTTGTTGGAGATATGAACCCAAAAAATGTCATTAAAAGTAGAGAGATGGGATTACATCAAACTAAAATATTCCCCTCTCTAAAGAAAAAAATTAAACATAGTGAGGAAATGATCTATGGAATGAAAATATTTTCAGCTAGGTACAGGGTCACATATCTGTCTGTAATTTGGGCACTTAGAAGTCTTGGACAGTAGGTTCAATAATTTTAGGTCAGCCGAGGCTGTCTATTTAGACCTGTGGTAGAGAGCTAAATTCTGTGTTCAGTGTCTTGGACCACACCACACACAAACAAATCAAAACAATAAAAATGTGTAGACCATATATTTGATAAAAGTTTAATATTAAAAACTACATATAAACGCAATAGCAAGGAAACAAGTTAACCATTTAAAAAATCCGAATAGATATTTCTCAGCAGACAGACATGCAGAAGTTCTTATGATACAGCTCAAATGGGAGAACACTTGCCTAAGAAGTGCAAGGCCTTGAATTCAAACACTAGAATCAGCTGAAAATAAGTAAAAAAATAGTACTATATATTAGAATAATAGAGTCAAAGCTATAATATATACATATATGTATACATACATATGTTTATATATATATGTATAATATACATATATATGTATATTTATATATACATAATATATGTATATGTATATACACATGTATATATAATAGAATATATTCACCCTTCAAAAATATATCAAAAAATTCATCATTTGTGACAGCATAGTTGGACCTGGAGACCATTAAGCTAAATGAAATAAGCTGATGTAGAAAGACAAGTACCCCATGATTTTATTTATTTGTGGATTCAAAGTATCTGGACTTGTAGACACAGAGTAGAATGGTCATTAGAAGAAGGGGGAGAATGAGAAGATGTAAGACTATAGTTAATAATACTGTAGTATACACGTAAAAGTTTCCAAGAAAAAAATCTTAAATGTTTCACCCTGGATATACAAAGTGGTATCTATGTAAAGTGAGGAAAATGTTAATTAACTTGATAGAGTCAATCATTCCACTAAGTATACATGTGTAAACAGCAAGGTTTATATTTTAAACCTGTACAAGTTTTATTTGTCAATTATTTCTTATTGAATTGGAATTAAAAAACAAAAAAAAAGCTTTTCCTTAAGAGAAATCCCTGTTTCAGCTGGTAAAAAATTTTTCTTTGTATTTTGTTTAGATTAGTATAAAACTTATGATGATAATTAAAGCACCAAATGGCTACATATAATTTCAACTTTCTAGATAGTGCTATTGACAATAATCTCTCCTAATGGCTTCAAAAACATGTTTGCACGTTATTATAGACATGTCTTCATATCTTTAGAATTATCCTGTTAGGTTTGTGGTGACTCTTAAATATGTTGTGTCACAGGGAGAGTACACATACTCACACGCACACACACACACACACAGAGGATAAAAGGGAAAAAGAGAGACAAAGAACACAGCACCTTTAGAATGCTATAACACAGAGAATATAAACATATAAACTTATGTCATATATACCTATGTTTTATGTATAGGGCATAATACCCCTTGCTTCACTGAACTAAATCCATTGATTAGATAAATAAATGGTGCTGAAAGACATTTTCCTGTATGACAATGGCTATTTCTCAGCTATCTCTTTCATTGAGGACACTAAATACACTGAAGACTTTTTTTCCCTTGTTTACTGAAATGTCTAGCATGAGACATTAAACATATTCTGAATGCTTGTTGAATGAATAAATGAAGAAGTGTGGTGAAAGTTTCCCTAAGGATTAGAGATCTAATGAGTTCAGGACTGGGCAACATTCCTGTTGAAGCAAAAATATATATATAATAATATATTTTTAGTAAATAAAAGGAATCACAACATTGGCCTAGTACTTCGAGGCCTGATAAATTTGACATTATATTAAACTGCAGAGTTTCTGCATGGCAAAGGACTTAGTTGCTAAGATAAATAGAAAGCACACAGGTTGGGAAAAGATCTTCACTAGCTACACAACAGACATGGAGCTCATTTCTAAAATATACAAAAGCTCAAAAAAATTAACCCCTCCCCAAAACAAATCCTCAAAGAAGGAACAACCCCATTAATAAGTGGGCTAAAGACTTTAAAAGAGAGTCTTCTCTGAAGAAGAAATAAGAATGGCCAATAGACACATGAAGAACTGTTCAACATCTCTTGTCATAAAAGAAATGCAAATCAAAACAACATTGAGATTCCACCTCACCCCAGTTAGAATGGCCATTATTAAGAAAACTAATAGTAACAGATACTGGTGGGGATGTGGCCAAAATGAAAAGCAACTGAACTGTTGATGGGAATGTAAACTGGTTCAATCACTCTGGAAAGCAGTATGAAGGTTCCTCAAAATACTAAACATAGAACTACCTATGATCCATATTCCCTATCCTGGGTTTTACCCAAAGGAACACAAACAAGGCCACACTAAAGTCATCAGCACAACTATGTCCACTGCAGCATTTTTCACTATAGCTAAGATATAGAAGCAGCCCACATACCCCTCAATAGATAAATGGATCAAGAAAATGGTATATATATACTATATATATATATAGTATTCATATATACATATATGAATACTATGCTTCCATAAGAAAGAATGGCATTGCCCCATTCATAAGGAAATGGAAAGATTTGGGGAAAAATCATATTAAATGCAGTGAGCCAGACCCAAAGAAACATAGGCTTCATGGTTTCCTTCACTTGTAATAACTAGAATATGTCTAGGATATTCTCAGCAGAGGATCACAATAGCTCAATAGCTATGTGCATACGACCATATAAAATGGTGCTTATTGAAATGAACTCCAAGAAATTGAAACAAGAGATGCTTTGGTGTACTGTTTGCAGTTATTTCTTTTTTGTTTGTTGTTTTTTCTTTTCTCCTTTGGCTTATACCATGTTGTCACTGTTTTTGATTTCTCAACCCTTTGTCTTGTAAATAAGTTTATCTGATTTGGGGAAAGGACGGATAATCACAGAAACTCTGGGATAAAGGGTGAACTACTTGCAACAGGGATACTTACTAGACACTATGTTGGAAATGAACCCTACAACTTGTGTGTGGCGGAGAGAGTTGTGGGGAAGGAGAAAATTAAAGGGAAAGTAACACTGTTCAAAAAGAAATGTATTCATTGCCTCTTTTAAGTGCACACATCCAGGCCTTGTGCCTGGTGACTTACTCTGGAAACTGTTAATTCCTTCTTGTTGCCAGCTTAATTTATCTTATACTGACACTGGTCTTCTGATAGGTTAAGGACTTTTAGAGCTTGAATTTCCAAGGAAACATAGGGTAACACTTGAGACAAATATCATGACTAGCAGGTACCAGACCAAGTTAAACCCCAAACTATTATCTTAGAACATTTTTCAGATGCTCATACATGCAGAGCTAGAAGAGCCTGACTCAGAGGTTGATGTAGGAAAGAGGACAGGCACATTCAAGATATATAGGCCATTACTCTAAGTCTGTTTTCATCACCTGTGAGATACCTAGAGGCTGCAGTAAAGATCCAGTGGTTGTAGCAAAAGTAATCTGTACATTTCTGGGAAAAGTTGTAAGTAAATGATACCCACATATCAGAAGTGTCATCACACAGGAGTGTCATGGGCAGGTAACAATTATCTATTTGGCTGCATTGCTACCCAAATTACAGACTTTTCAACATAACTAAGAGCATATGCTGTGGTTTTGCTGGAGAGATGATCTAATATCAGATTTGATTTAGTGGACATTTTCTGACATGGGAGGTTTTATTGGTTACAACTTTTCCTTGTCTTGGTATCACTTGCTTAGCCATCTTGAATCCCACAAGATTAGCATGTTAATTATAAAGGACTTCTAATCTATAAGCATTCTGGGTTTGTGGACCAATTGGATGTTTTATAATATCTAGAAGTAAATGCGTTAGGTGGCACCCAAATAGTTATAAGTAAATTGAAGTACAATAGACTCTCTCTCTCTCTCTCTCTCTCTCTATATATATATATATATTTCAAATAGTATAATTCATTAGAAAGACTAAGTTAAAGCCCAATACAATAAGTAATAGGAAATGGATACTTTCAGGGGATGGGGGAGTGATAGCAAGGGGAGAGGGGTAGAAGAATGAATGGGGGAAACTAGTAGAATGCAGATGAGATGTCATTGTGTAAACCACAGAACTGAGAAAAATAAGGAAAGGGATTGGTCAGTGTTGAAGGAATGACACAGATCAAGATGCATGTATACATAAATTACTTTCTTGGGTGGGGTTTGGGAAGACGGCTCAGTGGTAGAGTGCTTGTGTCCTATGCATGAAGCCCTGGGTTCAATTCCTCAGAACCACATAAGCAGAAAAAGCCAGAAATGGAGCTATGGCTCAAGTGGTAGAGTGCTATCCTTGAGCAAAAGAAGCTCAGGGACAGTGCCTAGGCCCAGAGTTCAGCCCCCATAACTGACAAAAAAAAAGGAAATTACTTTCTTAAATGCCAAATAATTCAATACATAACCTAAAAATTAAGGAAAGTAAGGAAAGGGGCAGGGAGGGAGGGGTTGACAGAATGTTAAAAGGGGTGGCATTAATCAAGAGGCATTGTATTCACAACCTGTTAGATTGAATGGTGACTCGTTTGTACAACTACTGAAAGAATATATATTCATATATATTCTTACATATATTCTATGATATATATATATATATATATATATATATATATATATATTTGGTCATCTCTGGGCCTGAGCACTGTCCCTCAGCTCTTTGGCTCAAGGCTAGAGCTCTACCACGTGAACTACAGCTCAAGTTTTCTGGTGGTTTATTGGAGATAAGAGTTTCACATACTTTGGGCTGGCTTTGAACAGTGATCCTCTGATCTCAACCTCCTGAGTATCTAGGATTACAGGCATGAGCCACCAGTGCCCAGCTATATTCTTATATATTATGTATGATAGCTGTTGAATGGGTAGAAGGATGGAGTTTGTGTATCTTTTGTTCTATGGTAGTGCTCTCTACCTGCTTTGAGTTTATCACAGGAAGGAATAATAAAAAAGTAGAAATTTGCCTGAAAAGTACTCACTGAGACAATGCTAAAATGTTCTGTTCTAGTTTCATTAATTTGGTCTTAAATGAGTATGATTTATTTAGTACACTGAAATAATACCAGAAATGTATTTTATAGGTAACTTTGAAAATCAAAATTAGTTTTTTATTCAGTTTAACTCTTTATATTTGTTTCATAAAAATAGGACTAGCATTATTATTCACTCTTCACAGAACTCTATCTGACTACAGGTGGTATTAACATGACACTTCATTAGAGAGGGCTGTGTCATTACAAGACGATTTCTCAATCCAAAATTGATAAGGATAGCTAGCTAATCCAATTAGCAGCTAATGCCCTTTAAGACACTAAAGCCCTAATCCTTTTCAGAAGCTTTTAGGCTCTCACGTTCAGAGTTATAACTGCTAGAAAAAAAAATACAACCTCTTCCTGACTTTTTCTCTTAAATATGGTCCTAATATGTCAGAATTTATTTTTAATCTTTTAATAATTTTACAACGTTTATATATTTGACTAGGTACAGCAAAAGTTCACTTTTCCTGAACCTACACACAACGTTTCACTGCATTTGGAAGACAGTTACAAATAGACCACAGAGGGTTTTGTGTGTTTTTAACCTGAAAGAATAGACAGCCATAGCAGAGCACTCTTTACCAGGAGCTCTGGGACAAATTAAGAAATCATTAGGAAAAGAGACATAAAAAGAACCTTTGTTCATGCCACTTTCCTGTCCCCAGAAGAGATCAGAGGCTCTTGTCTAATCAAAATGCTGTTAGGTAGATTAACTACTCATGCCCAAACCCAGGAGAGGGATTTGGCACTTGTAAAAGCCTAACATGCACCATCCAGAACAGAGATTTTAAGATACCAAAATTAAGGAAGAAAGGGCTCAAGAGAAAGCGGAAGGATTGTCCTTCATATTGAGGAGTTATGCATTTGGAGCCTTCTTGTTCCCTGGAGTGACTACTTCTCTCTAATATAAGGTGACTCTGACAGAGCCACTCTTATTTCTCCTTCCAGCATCAGTATGGGCATTGTCTGGCCCACAAGATGGTACACAACATAATTAAACATAGCTCTATCCTTAAATATTATCTTATGTTGCTATGTCTTAGTGGCCTCTCTTGACTTTATATAGTGAGGCGCTAAAGGTTTACCTAGTGATTTTGAAACAGAAATGTATCATCACTTACCTCTTGTTCTTAAATTTCATCATTTTCTAGCATCTCTTACAGACAGCTTTCCTTTTTTGTACTGCATGCTAAATGACAGGACTGAGAATCTATGGATAGACTGATTTTTAGGTCTTACAAGAATGCTAATAGGATTCTGTGCACCGTGTTGCCACAGATTTGTATTTTATTGAGCAATATATCAATAAATAGGTTCCTTTTTTTAGTAGGTTGGTTGAAATAAAGGGAGGAAGAAGAAGAAAAAGTGCAGAGTGCTAAAACATATTTGCTGAAGGAAAAACAAGAAAGGAAAGTACAGGGTGCTTTAAAAATATTAATTAATCTATTTTTTTATATTTTTTGTCGTCGTGGGGCTTGAACTCTGGGCCTGGGCTCTGTCCCTCAGCTCTTCAGCTCAAGGCAAGTGCTCCACCACTTGAGCCAACTTCTGGTTTTCTGGTGGTTTATTGGAGATAAGAGTGTCATGGACTTTCCTGCCCCGGCTGGCTTTGAACTGCAATCCTGAGATCTTAGCCTCCTGAGTAGCTAGGATTACAGGCATGAGCCACCGGCACCCGGCTTTGATTATTATTTTACCAGAGTGTTGGTAAGGGAAATAAAGATGTTAGATTTAATCATTTCTTATATCTAGTACTGAAAAATGGCAGAAGGCAAACTGGTGCTAGTTAATTCATTTTTGAGGATGAGAGAGAAACAGTACACGTCTTCCTCTTTCAACACACACACATCCACACCCATGCAAACTCATATTTACACTCAGATGTACCATGTCTCCTCCATATACCCTTAATGTGACAGCCATGCCTAGAGGTGAAATGAAATAGTGAGGAAGCTGCTGGTGTCTAGATAGATATTAGAAAGCATGTGTTTTCCCTCTCTATAGAGGAGATATAAATGGAGTGGCATATTTTTAATATGCAGAAGGAAAATTAAAATGAAACCTCACTCCCATTTTTCATAATAATAATAATAAGGGGGAATAAGGAAAGGGAATCCACTGTGAAGGAAATACCATTTCACACATCTTAGTTCTTCACATGAATGAAATGCCCAACAGCAGGAAACTCGTCCCTGAGCCCATGCCATCATTCTGTCTTTGAGGCTGACTACAGACACAGGGAGGGATGGAGAAATCACCCCTTGAGAAAGTGGAGAAATGAAACAACTTCAAGGTCAGGAGCCTGGGGAGCCATCACTATGAAACAGAAATCTCATCTTTACACTGTGGTCTCATTAGCCACAGACAAACGCCAGCAGGATAGGCTTTTCAGACTAAGCAATCACAATTCTACAAGCTTCTCACCCACTTCTTATATAAGCCACTCACAATGATTCTGAGAAGGGAAGATGAAAATGCAGGAGGGTAATTTATTCTGTTTTGTTTTTTTCCTCCTCAAGCAGAATGGGACTCAAAGCGGAAGGACTGATACACATCCAGTGTTTATGAGTACAGTTTGAGATTCCAGTAAGTTTCCTTCTGTAATTAACTACAGATTGCTGGACAGACACTAGAAGGAATGTGAATGTGAAAATTTTTTAATTAGGACAAATTAATTTTTATGATTTTAAAGTTTTATTGTAAGGTGATGTACAGATGGGTTACAGTTACATGAATCAGGTGATGAGTACATTTCATCTATTCTTTTATGTTTTTGTATATTTATTACTTTATTTATTTATCTTTATCACTTCCCTTTATTACTTTAGTCATTACTGTCCTTAGTAAATTGATAATTGTTATTTTGAAGTCTTTGGAAAGTTCAAACACCTCTGCTAGAGTCTGATCTTAATCTCTGCTTTGTTTCTTTCGATTTTTTTATACATTTTTTGTAAGGTTTGTAATTTTTTTTTATCAAAAATCTAGATACAGCTGGACACCAGTGGCTCATGCCTATAATCCTAGCTATTCAGAAAGCTGAGATCTGAGGATCTCAGTTTAAAGCCAGCCCAGGCAGGAAAGTCGGTGAGACTCTTATCTCCAAGTAACCACCAGAAAACCAGAAGTGGAGCTTTGGCACAAGTGGTAGAGTGCTAGCCTTGAGCTGAAGAGCTGAGGGACAGCGCCCAGGCCTACAGTTCAAGCACCACAACTCATCACACACAAAAAATCCTAGATAGAGAGACAAATAAGTTTTACATTGAGAGTATGTATGTGGCTAAGAGTTGAGTTCTGTTTCACAATTTATGTAGATGAAGGTGCCAGAGGTTTTAAAGCTTTTAGCATTCTAATTTTTGTATCTTCTGACAGTTCTCTATGTTTGCCATCTCTGATAGTCTACAGATAGCATGTCTTTCATCCCTAGCTTTCTAGTACTACCTTGGAGATACTCATTCAAGGGTGTCAGTAAGGGAGAGAGGAATAATGAAGCACAGTATTCTGTAACATTACAATTAAATCTCAGTCATTAGTAGGCCTGTGTATATGGACTGTGATATTGACAGACATTGCTCCAGTGTATAGCTTTTCTCTCCCCCGCCCCCGCCCCACCTCAGTCAGAGTGAAAGGTCAGAAGAGGATAGATTGTAAAGAATTCTGTTCTCCAACCTCATTTAAGGATCTGAAGTCTATTTTCTTAAGTCAAACTTTTTACTATAGAGAATATTATGGGATTATTTTACATGAATTATTCTCTCTGCCAGCCATGTAGGAATATTCTTTGGCTGTTTATCATAAAAGAGCAATGAATAATTTCCAAGACATTGCCTTGTGTATTTGGTTCCCCCTTGTCCTTTGTCTCACCATTCTGTTGTTCCCCTTCTTCTCCCTAATTCAAATAAACGTATATACAATACCAGAGTACCAAAATCAAATACAGTGACATAGCATAAAGATATAGCATGGGGAAAGAAAATGAAAAAGAAACAAAAATCATAATCCATTAAAAACAACAACAACAAAGAAAAACCTCTTGTGTCCATGTCTTGGAGATCATTTCACTTAGCATCATCTTATACGCTTGTCTGTACATAACTACTGAGCTCCTCTGTTCATCTGCTAAGATTATCTTGACATATACTAACTATTGCAAATAAGTGAAACCATGGGACCTATGTTTCTTTGGGTCTGGCTTACTTCACTTAATATGATTTTTTCCAAGTCTTTCGATCTCCTTACAAATGAGGCAGTGCCATTGAGGGAAGGGGTAACAAGTTTGACAAGAAATGTAAACATTACCTTACTTTTGTAACTATAACCCCTCTATACATCACCTTGACAATAAAAAAAATAAGAGCATTGGAGTTCCTGCAGGTGAGCTTACAAATTTTGGTGGCTCCCTATGTTCCTAAAACCTTCTAGAAAAATGCTTTACTTGGGCACTGGTGGCTCACGCCTGTAATCCTAGCTACTCAGGAGGCTGATATCTGGGACTACAGTTCAAAGCCAGCCCTGGTAAGAAAGTCCATGAGACTCTTATCTCCAATTAAACACCAGAAAACCAGAAGTGGCACTGTGGCTCAAGTGGTAGTGCGCTAGCCTTGAGCAGAAAATCTCAGGGACAGTGCGCAGGCCCAGAGTTCAAGCCCTACCACCGGCAATAGATAGATAGATAGATAGATAGATAGATAGATAGATAGATAGATAGATAGATAGATAGATAGATAGACAGACAGGTAGGTAGGTAGATAGATAGATAGATAGATAGATAGATAGATAGATAGATAGATAGATAGATAGAACTTCAGAAAAACAATTAAAATAAGTAAGATATTTTTGACTCAAAGTTGAAGAGGTTTAAGATTCTAATTATCTGATTCCATTATTTTTTTTCTGTAATTTTTTTCCTGAGACAGAACATCAAGGTGGGAGAAAGAATGGGATGGAATAAAGTTGTTCATTTAATGGTGTCCAGGAATAGATGGGGGAAAGAGGAGGAGGAGGACGAGGGGGAGGAGGAGGAGGAGGAGGAGGAGAGAGAGAGAGAGAGAGAGAAAGAGAGAGAGAGAGACAGAACAGACTAAGAATACCATTCTATTGATCTTCCTTCTTCAACCCCAACTTTGCATCTAGGTCCCTGTCCATTGTCTGATGCCATACACATTCCATTCAGGGGAAGTTCTTCCTCACTTAGTTGTCTCTAGGAAACAGCCTTATACCTAACTCACAGAAGTATGTTCTACTAATCTACCAGGTTATCTCCCAATCCAAACTGACATCCAGCTTAACTTGATATCATAAGACTGTGGCCTTCGGGCATTTCCATTGTTTGAACTTTCGTATTCAGCTTCTAGCAATTTGTGAAAATTACCATTTCAGCCCTTTATCGTGTTTATTGCTCAAGGGGTTTCCATTTTAAGTAACCAAATATAAGCTAGGACTGTGGATTCATCTATCTCTCTACATTTGAGGTGTTAATTGTTTTAAATCACTACTATGCCATCACCATGAAAATATTAATAATGGTGTAAAAATAAACATAAAATAACACAAGATAAATAGTAACACAAATGTCTACAAATGAAAATATCATGGATATCTTTTTCAGTATGTATGAATAGAGTATCTCAGAAACATCTTGGAGATTAGATACTAATCGGAAATGCTTAACTTGGGGTATGTTGACTAGAAGACAAGGAGAAACAGCGGCAAATAATGTAAAGCTCTGGAAGGGGAACTCATAAAGAGGGGCAATAGCCTAATGCAGAAGCAAAAATAAAAGAGCCTCACATTTTATCCATCCAGCAGGCTAAGTCAGCTTTTCTTGAAATGATCTGGTGACCAGTTTTTCCATGCTCCCCTTCTTGTTCTGTACTACTTATTCCTGTCTTCCTTTGCTCCAAATGAACTAGCTTCCACACAAATCCACTGGATTGGTATTTCCATTCCCACTGCAGTTATTACTGAAGTTGCTGATCTCATCCAGAATTCATTCCCTTCCTTTCATACTATGTATGATACAGTGTTTGCTCTGATAAATGTAATCCTTATCATAGGTCTCATCTCTACTTGACAGGGAGTAAATTATAAGAAATTAAGAGTGACTCTATGATTGTGTATATATACCACATTTTCTTGATCCTTTCATCTGCTGAGGGGCATCTGTTCTGATTGCATATCTTGGCTATATTAAACAATTCTGCAATGAACACAGTTGTGCTGGTACCTTTAGTGTGTCTGGTTTGTGGTCAATTTGATAAATGACCAGGAGTAGAATGGCTAGGTCACAGGGAAGCTTTATATTTAGTCTTTTGAGGAACCTCCATACTGCTTTCCAGAGTGGTTGAACAAGTTTACATGCCCACCAGCAGTGTAATAGCGGTCTCTTTTGGTCACATTCACCCCAGCATCTGTAATTGTTAGTTTTCTTGATAATAGCATTCTAACAGGGGGTGAAGTAGAATCTCAATGTTGTTTTGACTTGTATTAGCCCATTTATTAATTATTATTAATTGTATTGTTGTTTCTTTGAGGTGGTTTATATACACAATGGAATTCTACATGTCCATCAGAAATAATAATATTCTTCCATTTGTAAGAAAATGGAAAGACTTGGAAAAAAATATAATAAGTGAAGTAAGCCATACCCAAAGAAACATAGATTGCATTCTTTCCCTTATTTGTGGTAACTAGAATGTGCTACATATCTACAAGTACACACATTGGATGGTAAACAACAACAAAATATACTTGGACATGATAAATTACGCAGGACTGTAAACATTCACACACTGAGACAAAAGGAAG
The DNA here is from genome assembly GCF_000151885.1 of Dipodomys ordii. Lineage (NCBI taxonomy): Eukaryota > Metazoa > Chordata > Mammalia > Rodentia > Heteromyidae > Dipodomys > Dipodomys ordii. Next base: position 3,365,629 of record NW_012267241.1, read on the forward strand.
ATATTCTGAGGAGAGGATCACAAAGGCTTTTTATTTTTTTCACTTTTGTCACTGTTTTTGTTTTCTATACCTTTTACCTTGTATGGAAGTTTATTTTTTGGGGGATGGGAGGGAGAAGCAAAGAAATGGTGGGCCAAGTGTCAACCAATTCAGCAGTGATACTCAAGGATACTCAATGAACTGTACACCTTTGGTGGGGGGAAACTGGGAGAAAACAAGGGAAGAGGTGATACTGTTCACACAGCAATAAGGTCATACACAATAAATATGATGATATTATCATGCAGACTATATTGTGTATGATCTTATTGCTGTGCTTATTTTTTTTTCTTGGAAATCTTTGTATTTTCATTCAGGGCTTGCATTTACTAGGCAATTGATCTATCCCTTAATTATGCATTTAACACTTAACACTTAAAAATCTTTCGTTGTTTTTCAGATTAGTTCTTGCTTTTGTGTACAGGAGGGCCTCAGACTGTGATCTTTCTATCTATACCTCCCATATTGATAAGACAATGTATACCACCTCACTTGGTTGTAAAAGCAACATCAAGATATAACTGAAGTAGAGGAGATGCATTTCTCCTTTAGTTCAAAACCTTAGCAAAACACAGGGAGTCCTATTGTCCAATCTGTTCTCAAACCAAGAGGTGGCTTATGATGGGAGAACTGAACATTATAGTCACCTAGTGATCAAAGGCAGAGGAGCTAATTGTAGGGATGTTTTTATTGCTTTTCGTGGAGAATGGAAGTAACTATATATGTACAAATGAGAAGATACGGCAAAAAATAAAATAAAATGCTGTCCCTGAGTGTTGAGTCCCCTCTCTGCCTCAAACCTATGTAAAACATTATCAGCACTATTTCTGTAAATAGATTCAGAGAGTCTGCATAGGAAGCCCATGATATCAGCACATTCTGGTTTCCCAAAGAAAGCCCTGTAATCCTCAAATCCCAAGATCATTGTTTTGCATAACAAATGAAGTTAATAGACTTTTAATTAAGTATGTAAACTGGTAACTTGGAAGATGCTGACTTTCACAGGATTCTGATTCCTTGGCTAATAAAAGTTATCTAAATATGCATATATCCAGCATTTTTATGGAGGGAGAGATGGTACTCAATTCTCAATTTAATAGGAAATGTAAATGTGGAAGCACACCTGACATTATCATTAGTTTTCACAAATGTCTCTTCTGAGATAATGCCGATCTGGCTCAGCTGAAGAAATGCTTCATGGCCTAGAAATAAAAGCTTCAAGGATCATTTTCTTCCTGCCTCTTCAATTTTCTAAGCTACCTCATCAGAATCAATGATGGACATGGCCATGAAACTGAAGCTTGTGGTTTTCATGCTGCAGGATTAAAAGACATTGAAAGAATCCAAAGAGGCTTCTAAAATTTTAAACTTGTTTAAGAATTTCAAAAAAAAAGGTTTTCATATGTGAATTTCAAGGCCAAGTAGATTAAGACTCTTCAGACCCATAAAATCAAGATTGTGAGAAATAATAAAAATCAGTCACCAGTGTTGTAAGCACTCTTCTGAGTCTAAGTTATCTGAATACCTATCTCAACATTCCACCTAGTAGACATAGAACATAGACCATTGAAGTCACGAAAGGAGGATAAAGGAGTGCAATAGAAAACAGGATACTGCCTGAATTTCAAAATACATATCAAGCAGCTTAACACTGCATTGGAATCATGTTAGTATTTTTAAAAAGTACTCATGATTAAGTTTCTGTGGAGTATTCTGTATAAAGAATGAATCTGTTGCCTCAGATCTATAATCCCAGGTACTCAGAAGACTGAGTTCTGGAGGATCATGGAGAAGAAAAGTTTATGAGCAACATCTCTAATTAACTAGCAAAAAGCAAGACTGGAGATGTGATTCAGGTGATAGAGTACCAGCCCTGAGCAAGAAAGCTAAGGAAGAGCATAAGGCCCTGCATTTAAGTCTCAATACTGTGTAAAAACCTAGAAAGCATCCTTAAGGGCCTTATTTTTTAAGAAGTACCATGATAGTGATGGCATTCTTGTGGTCAGAGTCCAGAATTCTCAGCATGATAAGCACTGACTTACATGCCGACCACACTGGAAAGCACAAAGGAAGAAGTGAAATCATTCTCCTAACTGGAAAGGTTTAAATTCTGAAACCTGATTAGCAACTTCCCTGTATACTTCAGCTTATTTATACGTTATTATTCCAGCTCATTTCAGCTGTACAATTAAACAATAATACACAATGGAAATTGAGGCACGCAGGGCATGGTTCACCACTATTTTCCTCACTGACTTTTTCATTCGTTTTTCAACGAAGGCCCCTTGCCAAGGAGTTTAAATCTCTTTATATTTTGTGGTAGCATTCCAAAAGGTTTCTGCAAACAAGTTCTTTGTCCACGCTTCTGCTGCTGGACTTTTCCAGTCTTATCATGAGTTTTGGCTGGAGGGAGTGGAGCCACTGTCTACCCAGGTTTCTTTATCTACACAATCTGTGTAAATGACACTATAAGATATTGGCCTGTTGTCTCCTAATCACCACCAGGGCTTATGTTGTAGCCATTTTGAGATGTCAGGGAAAAAAATCATTGAAAATACTTTTGCTTCATCATCAAAATAACAGGGAGCTCAAAGGACATCCCATTGTAAAATCTAGGTACTTAAGCAACTGAAATGGAAAGAAGTTTTTCAGTGATTACTTACTTGTTTACTTACTTTCTTAATTATTTAATCACTCACATAATTGTCTATGTTTGGCAGCTGCAGTTTGAACTCAGGGTCTTGTACTTACCAGGCAAGTGCTCTACATCTTGAGCCACTTCCCCATTTTGTTTTGCCTTCATTATGATTGTCCAGAACTGTGAGCCTAGCTTCCTTTCTCTCACTCTGTGTGGTATGCTCTAGTATATCATAGGCAACACTTCCTTCTACTTCAACTATGTTGTAATTATTTCACATCATACATCATTCAAGTATGTAGACTTGAAATGTACTCATTATCTGACTTATAGAACTATAACCCCTCTGTACATAACCTTTAATAAAAACTTTAAGAAAAGGTATCTAGAAAAAGAATCTAGACTTGAAGACAAATGAGAACAGTATGATGATAAAATAAGGGGTCTTGGAAATCTATCAATTTACCTACATATATTGTTCTCCTTTATCATTTAAATGCCTAAGATTCCATTCTGGTCACCAAAGCTTTTCATTGTGCATTCACATGGGCATGATGAATTCTCACTGAAGTAATAAATAGCTGTTTGAAAGCCTATTTGGAGAGCAAAATGCAGAAGGGAAAAAGGGTGAGAGCTCTTGAGACAGTGTTTATTTGAGAAGCTCTGAGAACCAGGGGGGACCCAGGTGCACCAGTCAGAAACTGGCCCAAAAGCACAGATAGAGTTTGAATGAGAATATGAGTGGTTAACAGAAAGGGTTAGTAATTGCTTAACTAAGATTTTTCTAGAACGCCAGACCTGAGTGCATTCTACATTTCTAATTATATACTCTACTTTTAGATTAATTAACTAATTACTTAAAGCAGCACTGGAGTTTGAATTCGTGAGCTTGCTAGGCAAGTATCTTAATACTTAAGCCATGCCCTCAGCATGGAAACGGAATATAGCAATTCTTTTTGTCTGGATGGTTTCTAACCTTGATCTTCCAGCCCTCAACCTCTTGAATAACTAAGATTACACATGTGATCCACCATCACAAAGCTACTTAGACATTGATTTTTATTAAGGAAATGGATACAGCTATATTTGTCTTATATTGTTGAAATCACAATAATGACACCATGGGAACATGTGTGTGTGTGTGTGTGTGTGTGTGTGTGTGTGTGTGTGTGTGTGTGTATAAAACTATCCACTAAATTTTTTCATAGAAGATACATCTTCAAGTTATGGCTGTTATAATTGGGCTTATACATTTTCATAATACAATGTGCCAAATTGAGTTTGTTTAAATACACCATAATATTGCAAGTCTTTCTTGCTTTACAGCTCATACAGATGCTGCTTCTAATTCAGAGACTTGCCTCAGCTCCCAAATAATGAATGTAAGAAGTAACAGTTACATAGATTTATGATGTGACTTCATGATATTATGGCAAATACTTATAACTATGAGACCTTGTAGAAAGCAAAACCTGATATTTAACTCAAGCAGTCTGGATCCTATCCTCTTTGGGGAAATTCATATATTTTCTTGTAGCTTTAGGCCAACTCAGACGAATAGATATGCATGACATGAAAGTCGTAATATTTTGTGAGTGTATGTGGAGAACTTATCTTTCCCAGTCATTCCTGGTATCATTTTTCACAATTGGAAAGCTTTATCCTTGTTATGTGATACCCTGTTCCTAGCTATAAACATGAGAAATGGCCTTTTGTTTCTTTCTTTATTTCTTTGGAAACATTTGATTAAAAAAATGATACAAACAACTTGCTGTCAAGTTTTGGTTTTCAGATACAAATTGTGCATTTTACAACTTTACCCAAATAAATGTTATCTCTCCCAAGAGGTCACTGCTCAGAAATGCATAAACAAGAGGTATTGATACCATAAAATTACTTGATGTTTTTTAGAAAGTAAAAGGGGTAAAAAGCCCTTTAACATACGAAAAGAATCTTTTTTATTGTCTCTCTTTTCAACTTCAAAGCCAATCACTGTAAAATGTGGAAATATCAGATCCAGTGCTTCAAAATGCACATTTCGTAAACCGTTGTTCATAATGTTCCTTTCACCTTTTTTGTCTAGTCATTGTGTAAATTGCTTCCCACAGCATTCTAATTGGCCTTGCTACTCAGCCTTTTTCTTACCTCCCAATTGTGCTCATTTATTCTTAATTATGGTAAGAACAGAAAACATGAGACCCATCCTCATCAATTTGTAGGTGTACAGTTCAGTGGTTAACTGTTAGTACACTGTGATCCCTGAGAAGATTGGTAAGAAGTCCTCTAATCTAACATGAATACATTTATAAAATGTTTACAAACTGATAGTAAGTAAAAAAAAAGATCCACCCTCTAAATAGGCTCTGGTCATATCAAATAAATTTTAAAAATTAACCATACTATTAACATTTAAAGGAGTTGATATGCACAGACAAAGGAAAATTTCTAGAATCTCTTAAATAATGAAATACTCCATCTTTGCTGGGCCCAGATCTTGTAAGTTTTCCCCTTGTTTCTTACTAGCATCTATCTATCTATCTATCTATCTATCTATCTATCTATCTATCTATCTATATCTATAACTATATATATGCATGTAAAGCATATATATGTGCTTATTTTGAATGTTTCACCATTAAGATGAAAGGATCATTAGGCCCTTGTTCATCTCCCAAATGCGTAACATCTAATATCACATTTTTTTACTCTACTGGTTCACGTGGAAAATTTTCTTTCTTCCTAGTATTCATCTGACCCTTCAAGCCTCAACTTCACCCCTGGACTTCATACAATCATAGCTTATCATTCTGACTCCTCTTTTCTCTGAATCCAAGGAGCATGGTACAAGTTAGAACTTAATCAGGTTCTATTTCAAAAAGGGGCAAAGATTGTTTTCCACCTGAACCTTTGATCAAAATCATCACTTACTAATTCTCAAGTGAAGGGACAGAGTAAGCCTCCAGAAAATCTGCTCATTTTGATTTAAAAAAAAAGGCTTTATTGATTTTTTAGATCTCCTTTTTATTTTCCTCTTCTCTACCTTCAGGGGAATCTTCTCTGTGCCTTCCATTATATCTTCCTGACAATTTTAAGGGCAAAGAGGCCAAATAGGAAAATAGCACATCTTCCCTTCAATTTCAGAGGAAGCTGTTGTTTGAAAACCGAAGTTTCCTTAAGGACAGGAATTGTATCTTTTGTCCTGTCTATAAAACACTTGTCCACGAATTCTGTGACTGAGTGACCAATAAAGAAAATCTGAATGAGTGAGGAAATGAAGGATGCCTAGAGGTATGGACTAAATTCAGTGGGTCACTTCCATATAACTAGCTTTAACAGGCAGATGAGCAACTGGGATTTAATGAAAATGATCTCTGGTCAGAAATAACTATTTAAAGTATTCTTGGAACTTTCCTTTCTGGAAATGTTAAGAATTTTTAACTCACAACCTGATGTTCTCTAGGCAAGTGCTCTACTTTATAGCCACACTCCCATTTCTTTTTTGTACTTATTGTGAGGTAGGGTCTTGCTTTTTTCCCAGGACTTGCACCTGAACCATGAACCGCCTATCTTATGCTTCCCATCAAAATTGGATAGACAGCCATGAGCCACCATGCCCAGTTTGATTCCTATACAATGGTGTCTTGAGAACATTTTACCCAGGCTTTCCTAGAATTTTAGTCTTTCTAATTTTAGCCTCCTCTGAGGCTGGATTTGGGTGCATTCTATCACACCCAGCAATTGGTTGAGTAAGCACCTCCCATGTATGATCAAACTGGCCTCAAACTATGATATTACTGATCTCAGCTTCCCAAAGGGCTAGGATTACCAGCATGAGCCATGAACACATGGCTTACATGGAATTGTTTTTTAAGAGTCCTAGTGAAATGGAAATATCCTAATAAAATGTTATCTTTGAAAATAATTGGCAGTAGCATAGATTGAACTCAGGACCTTGCTCTTCCTAGGTGAGTACTATATTATGAAAGCTATACATGCAGCTTTATTTTGCTTTGTAGTTTGTTTTCAGACAGGACTTCACACTTTTTCCAAGGACTTGTCTTGAACCATGATTCTACCACCTCCATGTTCCACATACTTGTGATTATAGATATGAGCCATGTGTGTCCTCAAAAGAGTTGTATAAATTGCTACTTGCTGTTCTTGATAGAATTTTACTATTGAGGTGATGATCAGTTCTAAATATTTTTGAGTTGCAGTGTGTTTACCCTACAATAGACACACAAGAAGATGAGAGGGAATAGGTTCCAGGTTCAGGAATGTTGTAAGAATTCACTGAAATAATTCTTTTCCTGCCATAAAAATTCTAAAAAATAAAAATAAAAACATAAAAAATGAGAAGAGACATGAGAGAACATTTATTTTATTATTACATTAGGGGGCACATGACCCTAATATAACAAAAACAAACCTAATAAACAAATATCTACTTCAAGATTGGTTCTCTAGTTAGTTACTTGGGGACTTAAGAAGCTGGCACCCCATACAGAGTTTGCTTTCCGGCAATTTCATCTGCAAATGGTATTTTCTTCACCTACTCAGTCACTTTTTTTGTGTGTGTGAAAATACTGTACAGAGGGGTTACAATTACATGGGCAAGATAATGAGTACATTTCTTATCAAGCATTGTAGCCTTCTCCTTAGTTTTCCCTTCCCATCCCTTCCCATCCACCCCCCGCCCCCCCAATCCTCCCCGCTACCCCCCCCAGCACCAAAGTTGTAAAGTTCGTTTTTTGACATAAGGATTTGTACGTCTCATTGTTGCAATGGGTCCACCTGTATCCCTATTTTAACGATTTGATTTTCCCTTTCCCCTCCACAAATTATACCGACATCAAATACAGTGAAAGCAGGGGTTATACTGTGGGGGAGGGACATACAAAGCAACAAAGAAATAATCTTGTTAGAAACAATTGCAAGAAAGAAAAAAACACATTTGAATACATATCTTAGGGTTCATTTCCCTAACATCACCTTATCTGACCTTTTCTGCTTGACTCAGACATATACTAGATATTGCAAATAAGGGAAACCATGGGACCTATGTTTCTTTGGGCCTGGCTTATTTCACTTTAATATAATTTTATTTGGAAAACTGATCAAGTGATTTGAGAGTCATTTTGTTTCTTGTACCTCCCCCTGGCTGAGGAATGAACTCTGCTACTCTTCTAGTAGGTCTTCCTGCAAGAATAGGCGGGGAATAGGTGGGGCTTCTGCACTGCTGAAGCCTGAAAGGAGGCAGCCTGAGCCTTGCTGTTGGGAGACAGAGCACATTTCAAACCTGATTATCTGGTCACTACTTCTCTGTATATGCTTTTAAACATCATTCATCACGGATTGTAGAATCAATCTCTGGTTTTCATGCACTCACCTTAACAGTTAGAGAGATCAGGCCTGGAGGAGAATGTGTAAGCATATTTAAAAAAAATATGACAAGGAAAAAAAGTACAGGGAGCATTGTAAATCTATTTAAAAACAAAATCTAAATGTCACACTATATATCATCTTATAATGGATCTCCTACCGTGTCCTTCACTGTCTCCTCTCTGCTTCAGTTCTGTGATGGCCAGGGTTAGTCATCAGGAAAATTTACACACACACACACACACACACACACACACACACACACACAGTTTCTACTGGCAGCATGAAAAAAGAAACAAGGTTTTGGCAAAGCATGTAAGTTAAGCCAATAATCCTTATTGGACTGATTCATTGGACTCTGATTTTAACCCTCTTGTCTGTTTTCCTTTACTGTCCTTCTCATCCTCCTGTGCTAATCAATGTTTAGAAAGCCAATCCTTCTGTTCACTATAAGATCTACTTTCTGTAGTACTGATATGTGGACATCTCAGTGCAGGAAGGAGGGAAGGAGAGAGGGAGGGAGGGAAGAAACAGAGGGAGAGAGGGAGGGAGGGGGAGGGAGGGCAAGTAGAGAGGGAGGAAGGAAGAAAGAAAGAAGGAAGGAGAAAAAAGAGCAAGACAGAGAAAGAGCAAAAGGATTTTGACTAATGGAATTTGAAGTGTTCATTATCAAATGACATGTATAGGGGAAAGGTTGGATGAAGTCTGAAAAAGCAGTTCCACTTCCCCAGAAAAAAAAAAAATACTTTTCAGTGTTTGGCCACTCACATTGGAAACAGACAATTCTTTTTAAGGAGAATAGTAGCCATTCTAGAATGGCTATAATCAAGAACTCTAATAACAACAGGTGCTGGAGGGGATGTGGACAGAAGGGAACTCTACTGCATTGTTGGTGGGAGTGTAAACTTGTTCAGTCACTTTGGAAAGTAGTATGGAGGTTCCTCAAAAGACTCCACATTAGAGCTCCCCTATGACCCAGCAATCCCACTTTTGGGCATTTACCCAAATGATCACAAACAAGGCCACACTAAGGCTACCAGCATAACTATGTTTATTGCAGCATAATTTACCATAGCTAAGATATGGAACCAACCCAGATTTGCAGCATTATTTACCATAGCTAAGATATGGAACCAATCCAGATGCCTCTCAGTAGATGTATTGATCAAGAAAATTCATATATGTATATATGAATTTTATATATATTATATATAATTATATGTATTATATATATATATAAATTCTATGCCTCCATCAGAAAGAATGACATTGTCCCATTTGTTAGGAAATGGAAAGATGGAAAAAAATAATATTAAATGAAGTAAGCTAGGCTCAAAGAAACATAGGTGCCATGATTTCCCTTATATGCAATAAATATTACATTTGTAGGACAAGCAGAAAAGGCCAAAAGCTATGTACATATGATCATATAAGATGATGTTAAGTGAAATGAACCCCAAGACAGGGATACAAATATCTTTTTTCTTTCTTGCTATTGTTTCGAACATATTTATAGCATACCATGTGATTTTTTTGTTTCTTTGTATGTTCCTCCCCCACAGTAGAACCCCTGTTTTCACTGTATTTGATGTCGGTGCCCTGCATCTTTTATATACACTTCTCTAATTCAGGGAAGGGAAGGGAAAAATACTTAAATAAGGATATAGGTTGACCCATTGTAACAATGAGATGTACAAAACACTATGTTGAAAACAAACTTTACAACTTCTGCGGGGGGGTGCGGTGGAGGGGTATTTGTGGAGGTGGGAGGAAAGGGATGGTAGGGGAAAACAAAGGAGGAGGCAACAATGCTCAAGTAGAAATGTACTCATTACCTTGCTCATATAACTGTAACCCCACTGTACAACATTTTTACAATAAAAAACATACAAAAAAAGGAGGATGGTAGAGAGAATGAAGGCAGGAAGCCTTTAGTCACTCCAGGATCACTAAACATGTTCAATCAACAACGCTTTCATCTCTTAAATATTGTCTACAGAAAAGAGCTCGATAGAAGTACAAATAGGAAAGCGGTAAGGTAATCACAATTGCCTTGAAAATATGAAAAATATAAGTAATCCATTTAAATGAAGACATTACATTCCCTGATATTTTTAAAAGGCTTTGGTGAATAAAAGGGCTTATAATGCTTATTTGTCTGACATGGCCTTTGTTTTTAGCTCAAGTCCTTGTATAATTAAAAGATCTTGGGAATTAGAGAGAGCAAAGGAAGAAGAATTCTAAGAAGGACGAAGGTGAGAGTATGCATCAATAATAGATAACTAGGTTCTGCACAGGCCTACGAATCTCAGCCCCAGACCTCTAACAAGACCCCATACAGCCCACAATCCTTTCATAAGAGGTATCCTGATTTCACAGCTGGCTCATGACTGGGAGTGAAGGTGAGAAGTTCATTGCATACAATTTTCTTTGCTCTATACTTTCCCTCTAGCCTCTCCAACATAAGTCTGTGTTTAGGGATTTGTAGGAGACAGGCCACTCGCTGTCTTAATATTCTTCATTGAAAATCAAATAAAAACACAAAAAGAAAGACAGCCTGAAGTGCTTCCACATGGCAGGGGTCCTGCTCTGGGAAAAATGAGCATCCATTTGCTTTATCTTGTGTCTTCCTCATTAGAGTCCCCTGGAGTGCTTCTTGGAGACATCTATAATCACATACCTTCAAGAGAACCCTGAAAGAGTGCTTGTTCTTTAATGAAAAAGTTCCAAGCTGCTGGAAAGGGACTGGCAGGAGAAGTTATAATATATGTGTTACATTTGATGGGCAGATAGAATATGATGCACTTAAACTTCATGTCATCTATAACTAAGTGGAATAACAACTCATTACACATCTAATTCTATACTTTAAAAGGTTGTTCTGTTGAAAATGCACATTGAATATATGTTTGCTTCTGTTGGACATTCCACAAAAAGCTCATTAGTGAACAGATTTCTGAAGTGGTTTATCTCAGGGGACAAAACATCCTCTATGTGGTGACATTTTGCAGAGGCCTTTGCAAATACAAGTGCCTTTTGCCTTCATTATACATCTACAAAATATAGTACCACACAGCTTAGGTAACTCATCAGTGCTAAATAATGGCAATGTTGTAATTCAATGTAAGTGATTTTTTTTGTCTCTAACCCATCTCCTTAGCTCAGACTCAGCACACTAAATTTGCTCATTTGTTTCCAGGGTTGAATTCTGTTTGTTTATTCACTCATTCATTTAACACACATTTATGGATAGATCAAATAAAGATCTATGAACAAAACAATGATTGCTACCTTTAAAAGTTTGTATCTGAATAAGAGAGATAAGTCATAAAATATAAACAGATATTAAACATAAACAGACATAAATATAAACAGACATAGATAGATAAATATAAACAGATATATATGTACAGTTATAAACACACATATACATATATATACTTATATATATATATATAGTATTAGGATACATAAGGAAAAAAGATCCAGATGTTATAACAATGACAAGTAGCATTATCCACTGTAGACTGGGGTTTGGTGAGGCCTCTCTAATGGTAGGCAGGAGTAATGTGTTTGAGAGAAGGTGACACGTCCTAATTTGGTTTGACCAACTCTTTTGCTACTACCTTACCCTTCCCTATTTTAGACTTGTCCCTCTTCTCCTAGTGGCTGGAAACGAGTATAATTAGGATTGAAAACTAGCAGTTTATTCAGAGTTTGCTGAGGATTTGTATAAAGCTTGTACAGACCTGCAGAGCTCTATGTTGTGTTTTCATGCTGAGTTTCTTTTGTCTCCCGTACTAGATTTTCCATTCCTTTTCTTATGATGATCCTGCACTTTCTTTTTGAATTGTACTCCATCTAGCTACTGATTATTGTCCTCAATACTTGTTCACTTTGTGAATTCATATTCCTTTCCTGATATAGTGTTCCTGGACAGTACTAACTCTTCAGTTCTAGTGAGAACCCTTTTCTGCATTCCATAGGGCTTAATTTCATCTCTCTGATTAACCCATTCTCATTATGAGTCAGCTTTGGCAGGTCCTTACGACTAACCTTCTACCCAATTGTACCCGACTCCAGATACGGGACCTTGACAGTGTCTGAGTTCATCCACTGAGGTAACTACAGGTGCCATTTTCTAAATCAAGTCATAAACATTGATGCAGTGTTATGATAAGGTAATTTGAGTCAGATTACTGGATTCAAATTGGGTTTCACTTGCTATTAGACTTTGGGAAGAACCACAACTTCCTTCCTCGCAATTTTATAACCTGTATGATGACGTCATAAGATCCACCACACAAAGTGGACAATCAAAGAAGGAAATGCATGTAATATACTTACAATGATGCCTGACACATAATACGTGTCTCCTAAAACTATTATGTACAGTTATAAAAACTAATTAATTGGGTATTTGCTATGAAATCTAGTCTACAAATCAAAAGGTATTGGTCCAAGAAGCATAAAGAATAAAACTTTAAAATTGGAAGATCTTAGTATAAGTTTAGCGAGGATCTACCTAAGTCTTAGTTCTTAGATTGCTGACTGTGTGCCATAACATCCCTTAAGTCAATTAAAAAACAAGGATAAGGCTGGGAAAGTGGCTCAGTGGTAAAGTGCTTGCCTAGCATTCATGAAGCCCTGGATTCGATTCCCCAGTACTACATAAAAAAGTTGAATGTGGTGCTGTTGTTCAAGTGATAGAGCATTAACCTTGAGTAAAAGAAGCTCAGGGACAGTGTCCAGGCCCTAAATTCGAGCCCCAGGATGGACAAAAAAAAAAAAAGAAAGAAAAAGAAAAAAAAGGAAAAAGAAACAGGGATAATTAAATAATGAACAAATCATTATACATGGAAGGATGAGGGTGGCTTCTGGCAAAGAAGCAATATGGGATCCTAACAAACAACTGATTAACTTCATCTTTGCATTTCTGCCACTCTGTCCCCCGTCTCATTGTTAAACTTCAGTTAGGATGAATGACCCCTTATACCACTCATTGATCATTTTCTCTATCCATTCAACAATGTCAAATTCCTGTGCTTAAAGCTTTGAATAATTCAAATATTAAATATTTGTTCTTGAAAGGAGCCCATTTATGAAAATGTATGATGTAGACATATAAGAATATAAATAGCAATATGGGACAGTAACATACATCTCTATATGAACTTGTTAAATAGGCAACAAATAGATGACATTATGACCCAGGAAGACTTCCTGCAAGACTTGTGAATTAGATAGAAGTACAAAAGCTGTATGTTTAGGCAGTTTGTTTTCCCCTATTAATATATCCAGCTTGAAATGCTGCCTGCGTAGGAAGACCCCTCTGCCAACTGCAGCCAGCTACAGATTCCTGCCATTAGTAATAAATGACCCTGGTGGACTTGAAAGTGAATAGCATCCAGAGGGATGAGATGGCTCTGTTCCAGATGATGTTTGTTTATGTGCAGCAATTAGAGCCCAGCTGCTTTAAGGGAGACAGTCATATGCCTAGCTGGATTTTAGGAAACATGGTCTTTCATTGAAGAGACTGTCCTCAAGAAATGTGATTTGTGGAAACTCAGGATGGACCTTACATTGCAAAGATGTGTCAACATGGCTGCATGAAGTCATACCCCTGTCCCAGCACTGACACCACAATAATGACCTCATTCATATAACAAAGAAAAAGAACCTGATGAAGGATAGTATAGTTTTTTTTTCAATTTGCAAGATTTTGAGGCAAGCATCATGATCACCCATTTGGATGATGGAATTATACTGATCTTTATGAGTAGCTTCCCTTCAAGACCTTGCGTTCAATACAGGACTGACACAGTTTGAGACCATGAGAATAAAGGACAAGGAAAGATGGCAAAACATAGAAGAAGAAGCCCTATGAGAAAAATGACAGGTCAAAATTCAAGTGAATTGCAACTTCAAATGAAAATTAAGAAAGAAATGTCACACTGGACCTATATATCTGAACCATACTGGATAGTAGTGTACTAAGAGGATGGGAAGATACACTTCTGTTCCCAGCATTGTTTTCCTCATATTTCTCTTTACAGTTCTCCATATATTCATTTTAAAACCTGGCCCTTCAACCTGAAAGATGAGAAACGGGTCTGGTATAGAAGTGATTTCTCATCGGGTGCTACTTACCTCCCCTTTCACTTAAGAGAATGAATTGAGAGATCATTCCAGATCATTCTACCTGGAATGATCATTCTGGATTGTCACAAGATGGTCTTAAACTAATAGAATGATTTATTTTTAAGCTGACCTTATCAATTTTTTTTGTTTTTGTGGGTTTTTTTGTCAGTCATGGGTATTGAACTCTGGGCCTGGGCACTGTCCCTCAGTTTTCAGCTCAAGGCTAGCACTCTACCTCTTGAGCCACAGTGTCACTTCCTGTTTTCTGTTGGTTAATTGGAGACAAGAGTCTCATGGACTTTCTTGCCTGGACTACCTTTGAACTATGATCCTCAGAACTCAGCCTCCTGAGTAGCTAGGATTACAGGCATTAGCCACTGGGGCCTTGCTAACCTTATCAATATTTAAAAATAAACAGCACAATTAACTTGGGAATCTCTGTTTCAACATCTTGTTTTTAAAAAAATGCTGTAAAGGTGATGTACAGAGGGGTTACAGTTAAGTAAGTAATGAGTATATTTCTTTTTGAACAGTATCACCCCCTCCCTCATTTTTCTCCCAGTTTTTCCCCTCCCAATCCCTTCCCCTCCAAGTTGTATAGTTCATTTCCAACATAGTGGCTAGTGAGTATCACTGCTGAATTGGTTCCCACTGTTTCTGTGCTTTCCCTTCCCCTCCCCAAATCAAGTAAACTTATATACAAGACAAAGGGTACAGAAATCAAAAACACTGACAAAAGGGGAGGAATAAAAGAACCACAATCAGTATAATTAAAAAAAAAACCTATCTTAAAGACATCAGCAATTTGTTGCCACTTGGACATATATCACCTCTAAGACTCATTGGCTTATGTGCTTTCTAAGGTCATGGATAGTCCTCAGCTACCCATTTCATTCATTGCTTTAATTCCTTGGGTATCTGATTTGGGTACTGAGGAAACTAGATTTGAGAAAGGCAGCTCTATAGGGAATAGAAGATAAGAGCCATTGGATTTCTTCTTGGTGGAACAGGATCCTTCTTCCTGTATGATTGGTAATAGGGAAGGATTTTCAAGGCTCTAGGTGCATGGAATAAACCAAACCCAACCCAACCAAAATTGTCCAAGTCAAAGCACAAAGAAAAATGATGTTCTACAATCCAAGGAGCTAAAGCAACAGCCACTGCCACAATTCACTGGAATAGGCATGAGTGTTCATGACTAGTTGGGCTTCCTTGAAACACACATGAGCATTTTGACCAACCTATGACAAACTTGTTGGGTATAAACTTCAAATAACCTCTCTCATCAATTCCAACAAGCCACTCTCTTGGGATTACAAGTTGATTGGATTTTAGAAAATAAAATTAAAAACCCTGTCCTTAAAAACTGAATATATGAATTTGATCTGTATCTATGCCAGATAAGGAAATGGAGAGGAAAGGGTCCCATGGTCTCTTAGAAAACAATTCAGATATCCATGACTCCAAAACATATTTTTCACGTAGCTGAAACTATGCAAATTCATTTTTTAAAAAGCAACAAAATTAATTTAAACAAACAAGTCATTGTTTGTTTTAATATAGTTAACTGGATGATACTTTTAAATGTCTCTCTCAAGCTTTAGAACTAAAGGAAATGTTTAATTACGTTGACAGTATTATTGATGTCCCTTTCATGATATTGGACTGGATGCCACTCTCTTGTGGACCTTATATTCATGTAGGAGCAGAAACAGCTGAGCTTAACGAAGCTCTTCATACTTCCTGAGTATCCCGTGTACTGGATGAGATCAG
This sequence comes from Dipodomys ordii, assembly GCF_000151885.1. Classification (NCBI taxonomy): domain Eukaryota; kingdom Metazoa; phylum Chordata; class Mammalia; order Rodentia; family Heteromyidae; genus Dipodomys; species Dipodomys ordii. Next base: position 3,381,602 of record NW_012267241.1, read on the forward strand.
GTGCACACTATTGGATTACATTTAGCAGGCCCCAGCCTTTTACACATGATCTTTTTTTTCTTCTTCTGAGTACTGTGACCTATGAAAGTGCCCTGATGGTGTAATGCATGAGCTCTGTGCATGTACCAGTAGAGATAACCTTGCAATAAGAGAGCTGTGTTATCTGGCTTTATCACATTTAACGTGTCTTTTGAAGTTAAAAACAAGATTATCCTGTAAATGTTTGGCAAGCCAGAGTTAATCCTCATCTTCATGAAGGAACATGAAAGGACATCCTTAACACTCAATATCAGCTTGAAGTTCCATGTGTTATTAATGTGAGGGGTGAATCCGGTGCCATAGTGTTGGAACACTTCTGTATTACTATCCAGTATGCTACTTATTAGCTGCAACTATGAGGCAGCTTCTTACATAAAATACCTGCAATGATTCTGTGTGTGTGTGTGTGTGTGTGTGTGTGTGTGTGTACAGAGAGAGAGAGTGTGTGTGTGTGTATATGTGTCAAATCCATTGAAGATTTAGAACAGTATTGCCTATGCTTTGAGGAACTAGAAATCTTAAGCAATTTATATGTTATTCCATAATGAACCTTTTAAAATCTTCATCAGCTATTTCTGGTTCTTTGGCATAAAATCCTGGCATTTTTTTTCAAGTATATGTGGGTTACAGATTTTCTTGCTAATTTTATTTTTGTTAACTTTTGTTCATTTTTATTGTTTTGTAGTGCTGAGGAGAGAATCTAGGACCTTGCCTATGCTAGTCAAGAGCATGGTCAACACCTAGTCTGATTAGTTATTTTTCTTACTAATTTTAAATGTAAATTTTAGGGCTGTTGGTTTAACAGGACTCTATGTATACTATTTGTCATTTATTTATTTGTTTGTTTGTTTATTTTATCATAAAGGTGATGTACAGAGGATTACAGTTACCTAAGTCAGGAAATGAGAGCATTTCTTTTTGAACAGTGTCACCTCTTCTCTCATTTTCTCCCCATGTTTTCCACCTGACCCCTCTTCCCCACAAGTTGTATGGCTCATTTTCAATATGGGATCTAGTGAGTATCACTGCTGATTTTGTTCACTCTTTGGCCCATATGGATGTGAAGCACCAGGCAGAAGGCTCAAGGGCCATGAGGAATTCATAGCTAAGACCTTCCATCAATATAATTGCAGGAAGTTGCTAGGTGGAGACATGCACTGTTGGGAAAAAGACAATCACAGATATTAGGGATTAAGTTTCAATGATTTTTAATATGATTTTCATCTATTGGGAAAACAGAAATATCATGATTGTAAACAATTTTATCCATTAGTTTGACCCATGCTTTCAACACAACCATTACCAAAAAAATCACTTACAGAATAAGATTATGTTAAGTGAAATGAACTCTAAGAACACAAGAGGTTTTGCTTTGTTGTTTTGTTTTTAATGTTCTATGTGGGTTTTTTTGTTGCTTTTATATGTTATTCCCTCTATGTTATATTCCCTATTGTCACTGTATTTGATTTTGGTATCCTGGTATTGTATATATGTTTTTATTTGAATTAGAGAAGAGAAGGGGAGCAACACAATGGTAAAACAAAGAACCAATGCAACAGTGATTTCCACAGAACAGTATGTTGGAAATGATCTGTACAATTTGGCAGGGACAGAGAATGAAGGGAGGGAAAGTAGGAGAAAAATGAAGAAAGGGGTAACAAGTTTGACAAGAAATGTGCTTATTACCTTACTTATGTAACTGTAACCCCTCTGTACATCACTTTGACAATAAAACATTAAAAATTAAAAAGTGAAAAAAGAATATTAAAGATGATTACTATAACACTGAGAACATAGATTAATCAACATGCATACCTTTTCTTAGCTATTAACCAATAGTCTTCCAAATATTTGAATAGTGTTTATGAAATATTTTTATCAAACTGTCTATAACATGCTGGAAAAAAGTCCTAGATATTTTTTTAAAGTTTGTTATTTACAACTACATGTATCAGATTTCAGTGGAAGCATTTAATTTCATTTCATGCATCAGAAAGTAATTGATATTTTTCCCCTCTCAAGTTAGCACTCTGGTTTTTGATCATTCATGATCTTCTTATTAACTGTCTTGCAAAGTATTTTGAACCATCTCACTTTATTTTTACAATGGTAAATTATTTAAGGTTTTGAAAATCAATCCATTTAAAAATATTGCATCTACTGCTAACTACAAACTAATAACATTAAAAAGTGCTGCTTAGGTCTTAATAAGAATGGGAATAGCCTCAGACTAACTGTGCGCCTAAATTTCTATTTGTTGACACTTTGTAGACGTGTGTGTGTGCGTGCTTATGTGTGTTTAAAGGGTTCAATTAGTATTCTGTGGTTATCTGTACATCACACAGAAATAGCAGAGTGTTTGACATTCAGAATCAATAATGTGCTGAACATTTAAGTGTCACAGCAAATATCAATAGGCCCAAGTCATTCACGTGCTAGGCAAAATCTAATTAGCAATACAATGAAAATGACCAATTTGTTTCTAAATCCCTTTTGCCAAAGTTCCATCCCTTATTCATATCCAAATGCTAAAAGATCACAGGACTGGCAAGCTCAAGACCCCACAGCAGCTAAATACACTCTCATTTCCTAGGAGTGCAGCTCATCCCAAATCACCTAGGACCTGAATCTAGTTATCAGGCTAGTGATTAAGGTTTCTTTGCATAAGTACACAACCCTTCCTCATTCTTTAATTTCATTGCTTCCTTTAAGTTGTGATTTAAAAAAAAAAGACTTTGAAATAAAGTACTAGAAGAAATTAAATATGAAGAATCTAGTATTCCAGGAACAAATCCCAAAAAGTGGTTAAAGTAAATGAGGTGTTAAGACTAATTTATTCAGGTTCAAAAGATATTATGAAAATAAGTCTTTGCCTCAATCATTTAGGTATACCAGATATGAGAACCATGGAAGTGTTATGAAAAGTTTGGGAAATAAGATGAAGGCCTACTTCTCTCATTTTTTCCTTTCTTCTTAATATTGCCATTTAGAGTCTTTGAGGTTCAGCCTCCTCTTTGTTTATGTGAAGAAAATAATGTCTCTATTTACCTTGCAGTAATGAGATCAATATGGAGTACTGTAACACATTATTAGTATTGTCTCTTTCTTTTTTCTTTCTTTTATTTTTTTGGGGGGGTCCAGTTGTGGGGCTTGAACTCTGGGCCTGGGCGCTGTCCCTCAGCTCTTGAGCTCAAGGCTACAGCTCTACCATTTGTGCCACAGCGCCACTTCTGGCTTTTTTCTTTTAGCTTATGTGGTGCTGAGGAATCGAACCCAGGGCCTCAGGCATGCAAGGCAAGCGCTCTACCACTGAGCCACCTTCCCAGCCCCAGTATTGTCTCTTTCTACGAGCTCATTTTTCTTTTTTTTAAATGTATTTTATTGTAAAAATGCTGTACAGAGGGGTTACAGTTATAAGAGCAAGGTAATGAGTACCTTTCCTATCAAGCATTGTTGCCTCCTCTTTTGTTTTTCCCCTATTCCCCTACCGTCCCTTCCCTCCCACCTTCACAACTACCCACTCCCCGCCAAAGTTGTAAAGTTCATTTTCAACATAGTGTCTTGTGGCTCATTTTTCTTAAAGTATTAAGTTTATACTATTTAGATCTTCTTAAAAAAGCAAAGCGGTTTAATTGAGCTAAGTAAATATTTATAAATTGGTGAGTAGTTACCTGTAGCAACATTTTAGTATGCTTGGCTATATAAGTATTTCATTGAAAGATTAATTGAAGGACCAATCTCTCTGTAACACTTGATATCTTGTAGACTTGCAGACTGATATCTTGATTGCTCCAAACATTGCTCCAACATTCGAGCATCAAGCCAGGTACCAGTTGCTCACACTTCAAATCCTGGCTACTCAGGAGGCTAAGATCTAAGGACCATGGTGTGAAACCACTGCAGGCAGGTAGGTCTATGGGACTTATCTCAAAGTAGTCAGCAAAAGTCCTGAAGAAGAGGTATGGCTCAGGTGGCAGAGCATCAGCATTAAGTGAAAAACCTAAATCAGAGACAGAGGCACTGATTTCACTCCCCAGCCTTTACCCCCATAAAAAAGTCAATTAACAAATAAGTCACATTTTTTCCAGCTGACTGATGTATTGGTAAAACAAGATAATAGTACCAAGAGACCAAAGTATTCACACATGGACACTTCTCATGCTATTCCCTTTAAGGCAGTGACACTTGTGCAGCAGGATCTTAGGGGGCTACAGAAGTGGAGAGCTAAAAGTTCATTAGCTGAACTTAGTTTGAGTTTGCTTATGGAAAAGTATTTATTCACTATTACAGCAAATTTACTATACATATATATATTATGTACTACATATAGTATGTTACAATAGTAAATATTAATAACAACAGTAAAAGTATAAATAAATATATTACATATTATAATATAGTATAATACAATATAATGGTAAATATTCAACAAATACCTGTTATGTATAAAAACATTCAGAAATTTAAACAACAGAGATTCATTTTCCCTTAGGAAGAAGCATATGTGAAATAAAACTACTCTCTGTGATGGATTACTTAGACCTTTCCTTAACCTGAACCTAACATATAATAGTACTAACATATAATAGAACTATTTACATCGAGCCCAAACCTGTCAATGTGACCTTTAGAAATAAAACCCTGGCAAATGTGTCATAATGCATTTAGAGATTCCCTAATTCAATATGTGTGGTTGATCTTTTCTTTAAATATTTTTTGCTGAGATTAAGTGAATACATAAATTTCACAAATTTCACAGTATTGTGTGGTCGTGATACTTAGTTAAACTCACAAACACGTTTTAACCTTCACAAGGCAAGTTGCCATTATCATGATCTATAAAGTGTGTGAATTCTATGAGCTTTGACAATACTACTATTTCTTCTACATCAGGTGATGTGCACATTTTTTTCTTTTGCTTAGTGTATGCTTTTCCCTCTTTCCCTCTCATTCCCTCCTTCCCATCACTGCCCTTGAGTTGCTTAGTTCATTTTCATCAATATCTAGTGCAGCTGATGGCCCCTCAGTTGTATATTTTCCTGTTTCTATCTGATTCTGAGCCCTCCTCCTAGCGTGTGTGTGTGCATGCACACTAAACACACACACACATATGTATATGTGTGGTCAAGAGTCATTTAGATATGATATGAAAAATTAAGTAGGGGTCCTTTGTTTCTTGAGTCCTGTTTACTTTGTCATATCTTCTTGCATTTTGGCTTTAGCATCCACATATCAGGGAGACCAAGTGCCATTTGTCTCTCTGATCTTGGCTTACCTTTCTCAAAATGATTTGTTCTAGTTCCATCCATTTCCCTGAAAGTGCAATTATTTCATCCTATCTAATGGCTGCATACTATTCCATTATATACAGTACTACAATTTTTGGATCCATTCATCTGTTGTAGGGCATCTGGGTTGTTTCCATAGTCTTGGCTATTATGAACAGTGCTGCAATGAACATGGAGGTACATGTGTCCCTGTATCCTGGTTCCTAATGCTCAGGGTAGATGCCTAAGAGTGGTATTGCTGGTTTATAAGGGAGGTCTATATTTAGCTTTCTGAGGTTCCTCCAGACTGCTTTCCAAAGTGGTTGTATTAGTGTAAATTCCCACCAGCAGTGCAGTAGGGTTCTTCTTTCTCCATATCCCCACCAGAATTTGTCATTGGCTGAATTTAGGATATGGGTCATTCTGACAGGGGTGTGGTGGTATCTCAGGGCTGTTTTTATTTGCATTTCCTTTACGGCCAGGGGTGATGAACATTTCCTCATGTGTTTCTTTGCCATTTTTATCTCTTCTTCTGAGAAGTCTCTCTTTAGTTCCCTTTCCCAGTTAATGATTGGTTTGTTAGATTTGGAAGGGGTTAGTTTCTTGAGTTCCCTATATATAATGGATATTAGGCCTTAGTCTGATATATTGCTGGTAAATATTTTTTCCCAATTGGTTGGCTGTGTTTCTGGTTTAATAGCAATGCCTTTAGCTGTGCAGAAACTTTTTGTTTATTTTAAGGTAGTCTCATTTGTCATCTCTCTCCAATTTGTTGTGACCCTGGGACTGTGTTTAGAAAGTTCTTGCCTGTGCCTATAAGTTCAAGTGTCTCTCTTACTCTGTCCTGCAGTAGTTTCAGAGTTTCAGGTTTGATATTAAGGTCTTTAATCCATTTTGAGTTGATGTCAGTACATGGTGACCAGCTGGAGTCCATTTTTAGTTTTCTGCATGTGGCTGTCCAGTTTTCCCAGCACCAGTAGTTGAAGAGGCTGTGCTTCTTCCACTGTATGTCTTTAGTTCCTTTGTCAAATATCAGCTGGCTTTAGGTATGTGATTTTATTTCTGGATCTTCTAATCAGTTCCATTGGTCTTTGGGTCTGTTTTTGTGGTAATACCAAGCTGTCTTTTTTATTATGGCTCTGTAGTAGAGCTTGAAATCTGGTATCATGATTCTCCCTGACTAGAATTGCTTTGGCTATTCTAGGTCTTTTGTTGTTCTATATGAATTTTTGGATTGTTTTCTCTATTTCAGTAAAGAAATTGGAATTTGATGGGAATTGCACTGTTTGTATATCATTTTTGGCAATATGGCCATTTTCACCATATTAATTCTGCCTATCAAAGAACATGGAAGGTCTTTCCATTTCCTGGTGTCCTCTTTGATTTCTTTATTGAGGCTTTTATGGTTTTCACTAAATAGGTCCTTTACATCTTTGGTTAGGTTAATTCCTAGATACTCTATTTTTTCGAGGTTATTGTGAATGGGGTTGCTTCCTTGATTTCCCTTTCTGCTTGTATACTGTTGGTGTACAGACAGGCAACTGATTTTTGTGGGTTAATTTTGTATCCTGCTACTTTGCCAAAGCAGTTTATAAGTTTTAGGAATTTGGAAGTGAAGTTTTGGGGGTGATTAAGGTATAATATGATGTCATCTGCAAATAAGGAAAGTTTGATTTCTTCCTTCCCTATGTGGATCTCTTTAATGTCCTTTTCTTGCCTTATTGCTCTGGCTAAGGATTCCACAACTACATTAAAGAGCAGTGGAAAGAGTGGTCATCCTTGCCTTGTTCCTGATTTTAGGAGAATTGGTTGTAGTTTTTCCCATTTAGTATAATATTGGGCTATTTGTGTATTGTTTATGGCTTTTATTGTTTTAAGGAATGCTCCTTATATTCCTAGTTTCTCCAGAGCTTTTAACATGAATGGGTGCTGCATTTTATCAAATTACATTAATGCTTTTTCTGCATCAAAGGAAATAATCATGTGGTTCTTAACCTTGGATCCGTTGATGTGATGGATTACATTAATTGATTTATGTATGTTAAACCATCCCTGCATCTCTGGGATGAAGCCTACTTGATCATAATGTATGGTTTTTTTGATATGTTTCTGGATTCTGTTGGCTAAAATTTTATTGAGGAGCTTTGCATCTGTGTTTATCAAAGAAATTGGTCTTTGGTTCTCTTTTTTTGTTAGATCTTTTCCTGTTTTGGGGATGAGTGTGATATTGGCTTTATAGAATGAGTTTGGGATTTCTAGCTCTGCTTCTATGTCATGGAAGAGCTTGAGGAGTAAGGGTATTAGTTTCTCCCTAAAAGTCTTAAAGAATTCCATAGTGAATCCATCTGGTCCTGGGCTTTTCCTTGTTGGAAGATTTTTTATTGTTTCCTCCATCTCATTGTCCGTTATTGGCTTATTTAATTGATTTATATTTTCTTGGTCCAGTTTGGGCAATTTGTATTTCTCTAAAAATGCTTCCATTTCTGCTAGGTTTTCCTTCCTTAGTGAGTATAGATTCTGGAACTAGTTCTTTGTAATTGTTTGGATTTCTTGGATGTTTGTTCTAATTTTTCCTGTGGCATCCCTGATCTTATTGATTTGGGTCTTTGGTCATTGCCTCTATCAACTCTTTTTTTTAATTGTGAAAATACCGTACAGAGGTGTTACAATTACATGGGCAAGATAATTAGTACATTTCTTATCAAGCATTGTTGCCTCCTCCTTTGTTTCCCCTTCCCATCCCTTCCCATCCCTCCCTCCTCCTGCCAAAGTTGTAAAGTTCGTTTTTCAACATAACCATTTGTAAATCTCATTGTTTCAATGGGTCCACCTGTATCCCTATTTAAACGATTTGTTTTTTCCCTTCCCCTCCACAAATTATACCAACATCAAATACAGTGGAGGCAGGGGATATACCATGGGGGAGGGACATACAAAGCAACATAGAAATTATCTTATAAATATGTTAGAAAAAATTGCATGAAAGCAAAAACATTTGAATACTTATCTTGGGGTTCATTTCACCTAATATCAACTTATCTGACCTTTTCTGCTTGTCTCAGACATATACTAGTAATTGCAAATAAGGGAAACCATGGGAACTATGTTTCTTTGGGCCTGGCTTACTTCACTTAATATAATTTTTTCCAAGTCTTTCCATTTTCTAACAAATAGGGCAATGTCATTCTTTCTGATGGAGGCACAGAATTCCATTGTGTATACATACCACATTTTCTTGATCCATTCATCTACTGAGGGGCATCTGGGTTGACTCCATTATCTTAGCTATGGTAAATAATGCTGCAATAAACATAGTTGTACTGGTAGCTTTAGTATGTTCTTGTTTGTGATCATTTGGGTAAATGCCCAAAAGTGGGATTGCTGGGTCATAAGGGAGCTCTCTGTGGAGTCTTTTGAGGAACCTCCATACTACTTTCCAAAGTGCTTGAACAAGTTTACACTCCCACCAATAATGCAGTAAGGTTCCCTTTTGTCCACATCCCCTCCATCCTCTGCTAAAAAAATAGAATGGAACTGAAGTAAGCCAGGCCCAAAGAAACATAGGTCCCATGGTTTCCCTTATTTGTAATAATTAGTATATGTCCGAGTCAAGGAGAAAAGGTCAGATAAGTTGATGTTAGGAGAATGAACCCCAAGATAAGGATTCAAATGTTTTTGTTTGTTTTTTTTCCTTTCATGCAATTGTTTCTAACATATTTATAAGATGATTTCTATGTTGTTTTGTATGTCCCTCCCCCACAGTATAACCCATACTTTCACTGTATTTTATGTTGGTATAATTAGTCGAGGGAAAGGGAAAAAAAAACAAACTGTTTAACTAGGGATACAGGTGGACCCATTGCAACAATGAGATGTACAAGTTATGTTGGAAAACGAACTTAACAACTTTGTTGGGGGGGGTGGAAGATCGAGTGGGGGGAGGGGAGGAGTATGGGAAGAGATAGAAAAGGAAAACAATGAGGAGGCAACAATGCTTGATAAGAAATGTACTCGTTATCTTGCCCATGTAATTGTAACTCCTCTGTATGGTATTCTCACAAATAAAAAAAAAAATAGAATGGAAGAAAGATGGTCTCTTCAGTAAATGGTGCTGGCAAAATTGGTTAATAGCTTGTAGAAAACTAAAGCTAGATCCTTATATATCACTCTGCACCAGACTCAACTCCAAATGGATCAAAGACCTTGGAGTCAAAGCAGACACTCTGAAAACATTACAGGATGGAATAGGAGAAACCCTAGGTCTCCTTGGCACAGGCCGAAATTTTCTTTTCTTTTTCTTTTTATTGTGAAAATACCATACAGAGGTGTTACAATTACATGGGCAAGGTAATGAGTACATTTCTTATCAAGCATTGTTGCCTCCTCCTTTGTTTCCCCTTCCCATCCCTTCCTATACCCCCCTCCCCGATATTCCCCTTCCCCAACCAAAATTGTAAAGTTCGTTTTTTGACATAATGACTTGTACATCTCATTGTTGCAGTAGGTCCACCTTTATCCCTATTTAAACAATTTGTTTTTTCCCTTCCCCTCCACAAATTATAACAACACCAAATACCGTGAAAGCAGGGGTTATACCATGGGGGAGGGACATACAAAGCAACAAAGAAACCAAACATCACAAGCAGACCAGAGACTCCACTATGAGACTGGTTATGGACACAAGGGAGATACAGGGTCTTCTCATTCCCCCTGCCCCCCGCTCAAAAAAAACCCCAAAGAACTCTTCTTTTTGCACCTTTTTAAAAAATTATTTTTTAATTTTTATTTTTTTTAAATTTGTCTTCTATTATTTTTTTCATCCTCATATAATTTTTATTTTAGGTGTATATGTGTGTGTGCTTTTCTTTTGTCTCTACTGATCTTTTGGTCTTTTTCTTTCTTTCTTTCTCATTCTTTTCACTTTTTCTTCTCATTCGTTCTTTTTTGTGTGACTTAATTGCTGTTGTGCTCATCCTCAGATATACCCATTGTTGATTATTAGACCTTATCCCCCATTGTGTACACACTTAATCCAGAAATTGATTACTCAATTCAAAACCTCTTAGACTTAAATTCCTTAATAGCAGTATTACCTCTTTTTTCTTTTCTTTTTTTTTTGGGGGGGGTCCAGTTATGGGGCCTGAACTCTGGGCCTGGGCACTGTCCCTCAGCTCTTCAGCTCAAGGCTAGCGCTCTACCACTTGAGCCACAGAGCCACTTCTGGCTTTTTTCTTTTTGTTTATATGGTGCTGAGGAATCGAACCCAGGGCCTCAGGTTTGCAAGGCAAGCACTCTACCACTGAGCCATCTTCCCAGCCCAGTATTACCTCTTTATACCCATATCATATTTTAAACATTTTAATGTTTAAAATATGTCTCCTTTCTATCCCTCACCTCCTCTCATCCCATCCCCATACTTCTCTAAATATTACTTCTTTAAACTTGCAGTTTTTAAGCGTTTCACTTTTTAATTTTAAATTTTTGTTTTTCCATTTTTTCTTGTCTCTCTTTTTCTTTTTCTTCTTTTTTTTCTTTTTTCTCTCTCTCTGTCCAATCCAGTTCCCTCTTAGAGATTAGGACTTGGTTAATTTCACTCTCCCTTTACCTTTCCACATCTCTCTAATCCTATTTTTCCCCACATTTCTCCCTAAACCTAATAATTTCTGGTTTGCCAAATTCTTCTTTGCTGTTCTTAGGCCATTAAAACATAGTTGTTTGATGTTGAATAGATTGTATCTCTTGAATCAGATTGTATCTGCAGAATTTTGACTCTGCAACTACGGACTTTGGTTGATGCTTGCCTTAAAATAGTGTTCTAGCACAAAATTGGTGTTACTTTCATCACAAAACTGTGTTACTTTCATCCCAAATGGGCAGAACAAGCCGGAAAAAAACACAAGAAAAATGGCAAGTCCAGGTATCTCAACTCCCACTCATAATCAGGGGACAGAACAGATAATGAATAATCCAGAGGAGAGTTCCCAAAATCCTCTACAAACACTATAGGTAAACATGGTAAATGAAAAGAGTAAAAACCTGCAATGGACTCAGTGTGAGCATGATAGGGAGAAAGAAGAGGCAAACCAAAGATCAATACAGGAATCTCATGAGCGTGAGGAAGCTATTCAAAGATTGATACAGGAATTGCGTGAGCAGATTGAGAACACTCAAAGAGAAATAAAGAAATTGCATGCCCAGGCTGAGATCAGTCAAAGAGATAGGAATTGTGTGAGCAGGCTGAGAACAGACAAAGAGAAAGTCAAAATTTTCTTAATAGAGACCCAGAAACACAACAAATCAAAGAAAGGTTGGACAAATGGGATATCATGAAATTGCAGAACTTCTACATGGTAAAGGACATAGCTAGCAAGATCAATAGAAAGCCATGGATTGGGAGAAGATCTTCATTAGCGATTCAGTGGATAAGGGTCTCATATTTAAAATATACCTGGAACTCAAAAAATTAAATCCCCCAACAACAAATCCTCAAAGAAACAACTGTCCAATAAATAAGTGGGCTAAAGACTTAAAGAGAAACTTCTCTGAAGAGGAAAAAAGGATGGCCAGTAGACACATGAAGAAATAAATACTCAACCTTTCTAGCCATAAAAGAAATGCAAATCAAAACAACATTGAGATACCACCTCACCCGAGTTAGAATGGCTATAATCAAGAACTCTATCAACTCTTGATGTAACTTTTGTCTTCCATTTCTTATTTGCTTTCACTGGAGTCCTTCCCTGCTGGCTTTGGGGGATGGGTTGCTTTCTTGGCTGTTGATATATCTTGTAATTTTTTGCTGATTTTTGCACCAAGATTCAGGAATTATTGGAGATAAATCCCGAACTCAGTTTTAGTCAATAGGTAGCTTCCTTGAGTTGGTTCCTGGGTCAGTTTTTGAAGCCTGTCTAGGCCCTGGGCTGGCTCAGATGGACTTTACCCAGCCTTAGTTCTGTTGGGTGGAGGGATCAACCTCCATCTGCTGACCCACTTAGGGCTCACTCTTGTTAGATTCTGGTGGGCAGACAGACTCCACCCACTGCTAAGGCATGTCATCAGTTCCTGACTTCAGTCAGGGTTAGGTAACTGGGGCAGCTCTGGCTCCGGCCAGGATACACAGGTGGGGATCATTCAGCCTCCTGCTGGAGTCTACAGGCAGTCCCCAACTTCCACCAAGGACTGGCAGCCTAGGCTGCATGTGCTCCCTCCCAGGGGTGCACTTTGCAAAACCTGGTGGGCTGGATGTATTCCACCAGTTGCTGGAGCCCACTCGCAGTTGCTGACATCGGCCAGGGACTGGTAACCTAGGTTGCTTGGGTTCTCTCCCAGGGGTACTCTGGCCCAAACATGGCGGGCTGGGTGTACTCCCTGGAGTTACTGCCAGCGCTAGTCTGGGGCTGGGGGTGTCCACCATGGGTAATCACCTTTCCTGGAACTGGCTGGGGGCTGTCCAGCAGTGCTGTGGCAGATCACTCTGTGTGCTGAAGATCGTTGGTCGCCACCACACTCTGTTGCGATGATTGTGGACTGAGCAGGGTGGTGCTGGGATCTCTGTGTTTGGGTTTCACGGTACCTTGTCTCCGGACTCTGGACTCTGTCTCTGTTGAAACTGTCTGGGTCTGGCACCGTGGAAGTTTTCTGCGCTGGAGTTCTATGGACCGCTGGGCAGCAGCATGCCGGGCCACTTACCTCTGTCTGGTTAATCTTAAAACAAGAGAGAAACCTGGAAGCAGAAGGTACAAGGGAGCAAGAGATGTGTAAAAATGGAAGAAGATACTAGAATTAATGCAACCACAAGAGCAGGAATGACACGGAGAGTATGCAATCACCCACACCTAGGAAAACGAAAGGTATTCGTGTAGTAACATATCATGACTTCAACCTTCCAGCTTCCAAAACTGTAGTCATATACATTTCTGTTTCGTAAAATTACTCAGTTTGGCTACACTAGGAGACTAATGCATTAGAGGAATAGAAACTTATTTTTTTCTTTTAGCGAAAATGTCACTTAGGCAGGGAAATGGGTTCACTAGATATCAATCTAGAATGAAAGAGGAACCATTGCCAGAAGGAATAGAGAGGAACAGAAAGGCCGGGGGGACAAGGAAATTACAGAATTGGATACTTGATTAAATCTAATTTGACAGGATTAATTAAACAAAGCTAAATCTAACTCACTTTACTAAGAAAATCTTTAGGAAATGTTAACCAAGCATAGCCAGTGCTTATATTTTGTGTAGGAAATATGCAATGCAGTAGTCAGTGCACTGCCTCAACTACCCATCTTCGTCCGGTCTAGCAACCCTACAGGAAGAAGGAAGATCCGCCATGATTTGGAAAAACTTACAAAAGGGTAGAACAACAAGGAAAGAAATAAAGTGTACAATGTCAGGCAACACTGTGAATTGCTTTTGCATACATGAGTTAGACATCCTTGAGGATACACCAGGTATGTCTTGCTTATTTTTCTGAACATTTCTTAAGTGCCTGCCATGAGACCCAATTATTAAGATTCAAATAGGACAAGAAAATAAGCATATATTTTATTGTTTTCCCACTTAAATTCAAAGTGTGTCAATCCTGAGAATTATATCTTGTTTGCTTGTTGGATTCTTGTGTGTTCTAGGTATCTAGTACTCAGGAGCAAATATTTCTTTTAATTTCATGTCCCCAACAGTTTTCTGGACAATAGGCCACACTTATATTTTTTACCTCATCATTGGATCTGACTTTTTCCTCTGACAATTTGCCTCTTTCTGGGGCTTGCTCTGGTATTTTCCTTAAGACATTCCTTAATTGTTGCATCACAGTTATTCCTTGGACATGCTAATGGCTGAGAATTCTTGAATGATAAATTTTGGTTCTCCTTCTAATATGCTACATTAGCTTAAATAATTCATTTTGTTTGCCAAGTATGCTTAAGTGTTTTTGTAGGATTCAGTATGGATTACACATCATTACAAAGATAGGATACGATTCTTCCATAATGATCCAGGGTCTACAGGTTGTATCTAGTAGACAGAAGAAAGTAAAAACTGATACACAGATTCAAAAAGCTACTATCAATATTTTTAACATAAGAACAAGAAGCTGAAAAAGAAGTAGAAAATGAGGTTGAGGAAGACCTCAAGATACCACTTAAACTCTATCAAAACAAAAAAAACTATTCTTTTAGTATCCATTTCATTAATTTCTTTTTTTATTGTGAAAATACTGTACAGAGGGGTTACAATTACAAGGGCAAGATACTGAGTACATTTCTTATCAAGCATTGTAGCCTCCTCCTTTGTTTTCCCTTCCCATCCCTTCCCATCCTCCCTCCCCACCCACCCAATCTGTTTTCTGCACTGGCCTTATTATTTCATTCCATCTACTGCTTTTGGATTTGGATTAATTTTTACTGCTGTTTTTCTAAGAGCTTGCATTGTATTGTTTCGCTTTTTGAAGTATCTTGTGTGTGTACTGGTTCTGTAGCTTGAACTCAGTGCCTCATGTTCTCAGTTGGCTTTTTTTTTTTTTACTATGTCTGACACTATGAACTACGCCTCAAGTTTTGGCTTTTTTATTTATTCATTAGAGACAAGAGAGTCTGTCAGATTTATCTACCGAGGCTAACTCAGAACCACAGTCGTTAAAAATCTCAACCTGTTGAGTAGAGGAGGAGATGAAAGGAGGGTGCCAGGAGGAGAAAAAGAGAGTGAAAATTCATCCACCATACTATTCATGACAATACTATCCCCTGAGGTTTATAATGGAAAGAAATGAAAGGAGAAGAATGGAGCGGGAAGGGTGTGGAAAGGAGAAAAGGAGGAGGGAAAGAGGAAAAATGAGGGAGGATTCTACATCATGTGTTTGTCTGTGACTGTTTCATCTGTGACCATAACATCTTACCATCTCTGAAGGACTATTCTAGAACTTCTAGGTTACATTTCTCCCTTCTGGGATATTGTTTGAAGCTTCTTTACTGCATTTAAATTCTAACTCTAGTTCTTATTTACATATTTTCTACTGTCACTATTAAAAATCCTACTATACCTTTAAAGTGAAATTTCTTCTGTTTCTCAAAGTGACTTCCAAATGAAGTAATCTCCCACCTAGCAACCACCTAATAATTAAAAATATGTGTCTAGATGCTCCAGACTTCCTAGAGCCATTGTGAAATGGAATGTTAGAAGAGACCAAGAAATATAGTTTGATGTCTTTTATCTAAATGTGGGAGGCCTCAATTTGAGATCTTGATGCAAAGCAGGAAGTAACAATTTAGTCAACAAAATCCTTCACATGACAAGGACACTTTCGAAAGAACACTGCTATTTTTCTACAGATAAAAATAACTATCTAATACTGACATGTTCTTGTCCTCATAGAGAGACTAATGAGTAAGTTTATGGCATCTCAGTGGTTATTCTGCATTCTGGGAGATTTTAAACAGCAGAAAAAAGATTAAATCGTTTTAAATCTACGAAATGATTTAATCTTATTTTTTGTAGATGACTAAGCCCTCAGCTATCTTTTCAGCTGATAAAATAAATTTGAGGTAATTGTACTTCCTTATTGTTAAAGAAAAATGAGTTGCTTTGATCATATTATAATAATAAACTATGTCCAGAGAATGACTGAAAACACTTTCTTCTATAAAATTGTAAAAGCTAAGCATCAAAATTTTTGGATGGTAGATCAGGGAGATTTGATTCAATCTCTAGTACCCATTAAGTCTTTGACCTTTCTTCCCAAATTCCTACAGTTCTCAATGACCATAAATTGTGAAGGTATTTGTTTTCGTCTATGCTATGAACTCAATTTAGAACAAACACTCATTTCATAAGATACCAAATAGGTAACAAAAGATAATGGCTTTCAATCAGTATTCAGATAGAAATAGATTTAAATCAAAGACATAAAAGTAAAATTCCATATTGTGTCTATTATGAGGCTCAGAGGCAGTTAATTTATGCTAAATGCAATTGTATATTTGAAAGGTGAAAAATTCTGAGTGACCATTAATCTTCAAGAAAGCATTTATCTATGACTTGTCATCCTGACAGCTTTTCCTTCAATCCACTTTGGAGAATGGTACCAGCAAAATGCTCCACATTAAGTGTGTGTGAGTATGTATCCTGGAATTAGCCAAGCACAATATGCTTTTATAGAACTCACTGCAGTAGAAATGCAAGGTACAATCTAATTCAAATCGCAGACACAAGATGGTATTACTCTTTTGATGGTTGAACATTACAATTTAATATTGTACTGATGTAATTTTTACAGGGATCATAATTTTATATTGCTCAATGTTTCTCAAATTATTTACCAGATCATGATAAATATATCTATGGAATTCAGTAAAGATTTTAAACAACGGGGATGGGAAGGTGGCTCAGTGGTAGAGCGCTTGCCTTGCATGCATGAGGCCCTGGATTTGATTCCTCAGCACCACATAAGCAAAAAGAGAAAAGCAGGAAGTGGCGCTGTGTCTCAAGTGGTAGAGCGCTAGCCTTGAGCTGAAGAGCTGAAGGACAGCACCCAGGCCCAGAGTTCGGGCCCCATGACCGGAACCCCCCCCCAAAAAAAAACCTATTTTAAACAACAAGGGTCTACTACTACTCTATGCTTTTCAAGATAACATAACCAGTGGATATATATCTGTATCTATATAAGTATAGATACAGATATATACATAATATTTGGGGTAGAAACTTGCCACATCTGATGTTTAAAAGTGTGAAAATCTCTATGTACAGAACAGAGACACTCACAAAATTGTTCTAGCTTGTAGAAACATCAAAATTCTCTGACCCAGTTTTTACAAATGAAAAAACTGATTCCCGAGGTATACTGTTTTGTTTATGCAGTCTACACTGTATTTTTAAAAATTAGGGACCATAGTACTTTTTGATTTAGCAGACTTTTTCACTCATATAACTCTCAGAATAAGAAACAGACTAGGTCAGTTAATCAAATACTATGAAAATTCTAAATGAAGTATTTTATATATGGATCCTTTGTTTATTAAATATCTTTGGCTCCTGTTGAACTTAATGTTTTCTACCAGACAAATTAACCCAATTGCCTATTGTTTCATTGATTATCTAACAATATGCTAGATGGCAAACATGGTAATTTGAGGGAAGACCCAGAAGTAAACATGGCATAACTTCTGCCCTTATAGAATTTAGGACAAATATAGGTCAGAAAATATTGTGACTAATAAAATCAGTACGGACACAGGAAGTTAAGGCTTAGAGGAAGAAGAAAACTGTGCCAAAAGATATTTTCAGTGTGAAATAAATTCATATTATTTTGAAATTAGAATTCAAACATATGGAAGAGATGTAACAGAAAAATCTTGGAAATCAAAATAACAAGGGAATAAAAGTAAAATCTACATTATACAGTGGAAATGATCCAAGGTATACAGAGGAAATGAAAAGTGTATTTTCTTTAGGAGAAAAAGATAGATGATCTCTTGGCCAAATCCTTTTGAATTTAGATCTTTGTTCATGGTTATACTTCCTACTTAAACACATCTGAAAACTGACTTTTTAGATGCTAGTAAAAGGTTAGGATTTGGAGTGTAATTCGGCGATGGGGCACTTGACCAGCATGGGCTCAATAGGTTCAATCCCTAGTACCAAAAAAATAAAATTGTAAACTGATTTTTTAAAAATGTTTAGCGTTTGAGCAAATAATGATTTGTGACTGGGGCAGCTCCAAACTGGAAAGGGTTCCTGGGGGTGATAACGAAGAGGTTTTTAATAGGACAGACAGAGAAGTAAAGCAAGGAAAACATTTGATTGGTTATAATTACACATTTTCCTATATGGCTTATCTCATTGCGAACTTCTTACTCTACATATTAATTGACTTCTGATTGTTTTTCTGTCTTTCTTCATTTTATTCTTTGTGTGTGTGTGTATGTGTGTGTGTGTGTGTGTTTGTGTGTGTGTGTGTGTGTATCTGTCCTGTCTGTCTGTCTGTCTGTCCTGGGGCCTGGCAATGTCATTGAGCTTTTGCAGCTCTACTTTCAGCTCTTTGCTGGCTAACTGGAGGTAGGCTCTCAAAGCCTTTCCTGCCCAGGATGGCTTCTAATTGTGATCCTTAGATCTCAGCATCTTGAGTTGCTAGAATTACAAGTATGAGTCACCAGCACCTGGTCTGTCTTTCTTTATTATAGGTGTTTATAAGAACTACAGAAAGCTAAGTTTACTTATATTTAAAAATCAAGCACAGTTTATCCTTCATATGAGGCCTAACTGGTTTTGATTGTTGAAGGATTCTTCAAGGCTGATTTGTATTTTAATTTACTTGAACAGCAATGCAATTTGCATTTATCACTTTGGTTTTACTGCTTCTTTCTGCTCACAGAAAAGAGTCCATTTTCATAAACTCAATTTCCAAATTGCATTTATTCACATGCTCAAAGCCAGGAATTTGGAGGAGGGCGCTGAAGTAAAATAATGAAGGATATAAACATGGCCCTAGCTATATCCCTTGTGGGAAAGCAACAATTGCAAAGACTACAATGTAGATGATAATATCTGTATAAGATAAAGACAGAACAGGATAGCATGATACAAGCTCATACCTGATACAAGCCCAAACATCCAGAAAAGTTTCTCAGATAAATTGAACTTCATTTACCAAAAGGTGCGTAGAAAGTGGCAGAAACAAAATCATTGCCATGAATATATGTAGTGAAATATTTCAGCAGACAGATTTTCAAGAACAGTGGGGCAATGACCCAGAGGTAAGAGATAACATGGGGAGTGTGAATTGCTGGGTTAAGTATGGAAGGTTGGGTCAAGATTCATAGAAGAGACTAGGAATAGGAATAGGCAGGAAGAAATCACAAAAGGAATTTAAAAGGTGAGATATGTGTTGCAATTGTTTTTTTTTTCTTTAAGAAGATAAAATTATTTTGAATAAGTCCTTGGGTCAATTTTCTTGTTAGGTTTGTACCAGCTCTATTAATGGAACCTATAAAAAGTTGGCCTTTCAAAGTGACAATGTTTTCTATGGCTCAAAAAGCCAAAGTAATGGATCTTTATCTTATAGCCAATGAGGGAAAGAGAATCATTGAATAGATGCCAAAATAAATGTGACATGAAGATAATGTTTCATGCATGTATCTAACATTGGTGCTAAAAATTGGAATCTAAAAGAACAAAGTGAGAAAAATTACATCATAAATTCAGTGTCTATTACATAGTTAACAATTGATACCACTAAAATCCAGTGCACTTTTGGAACAATAATTCAGATATTCCATAGATGGGCAGACTTTGAACATTGATCCTCAGTTCTCAGTCTCCTGAGTAGCTAGGATTACAAGGGTGAGCCACTGATCCCAGATCCTAAGTCCTATTTTGTAAGGCCTGTGCATTCATAGATGTAGTGATGCTAGCCTAACAGTATTGTGTTTTTCTAGCCAAGAATACTTTCTGAAATTGTTCATTTCTTTCTTGGTCTTTGCAGCCAAATGAATTCTGACAATGCTTATGTTAAAAGTAAATACTAAAGGAGCTGGGAAGGTGGCTCAGTGGTAGAGTGCTTCCCTTGCATGCATGAGGCCCTGGGTTCAATTCCTCAGCACCACATAAGCAGAAAAAGCCGGAAGTGGCACTGTGGCTCAAGTGGTACAGTGCTAGCCTTGAGCTAAAGAGCTGAGGGACAGTGTCCAGGCCCAGAGTTCAGGCCCATGACTGACAAAAAAAAAAGAAAGAAAATGGACACTACGCTGGGTGCCACTGGTTCATGCTGATAATTCCAGATACTTAGGAGGTTAAGATCTAAGGATAAAGAATCAATGTCAGCTTGAATAGATAAATCCACAATACTCTTATCTCTCCAATTAACCATAAAAAAAGCCAAAACTTAAGGGATGGTTCAAGTGATAGAGACCCAGAGTTCAAGCCCCAGAACCAAGACACAGACATACATACACACACACACACACACACACACACACACACACACACACACACAAGTGACACCCCACATGGCATACAATTAAAGGATGACACTACAAAACATGCAATTTGGATAGACTCACAATCTCTGTGTGCCATTTCTTCTTGCTTGGACCAAGGAATAGCATTTAACAATCCTTTGAAAATCATGTATTTGCTACTATTCTTAAGGTCGTACATAGGTAATCTAAATGTATAGTTCATTGATAGCACTTTCTAACATTCCCAAAGCTCTGCAGCTTACTCAAACTCTGCAACTGGAAATCTTACAACTCTCTTTGTGACCTCATGGGGGAAAAATAAATGCAAATCTAAATAATGCACTACGCTAAATAAAAGTCTTCTATGATTATTTGCTCAGATGTTCTGTGTTCTTTCCTTACTTCATGTTCTTTTTTTTAATGAGAGGTCTGTTGATGTCAGTCAAGTCATCCTATGATTCTTATGCCTCTTTAAGAATCTTCCTTCAACCACACCATGTGGTGAGCACACCTCCTCCACCAGGCACTCTTGCATGATGTAATATGTACTGAGGCTGGACTAGGACTTCTGAAACAGGGCCCAAACAAATCTTTCCTCCATACAGATTGATGATGGCAGACACTCTGTCACAGTAACAGAAAGCTGAGTAACACAAAGGAAACATGCGAAAGAGAAGATGAAGTCTGGAGGAATGATGCTATCAGAGCAGCTGCTGATAATGAGGAGAGTTGGGCTCACTTTTGTTGGACACATATCCATTATCTGGTTTACTTCTGTGTGTGTGTGTGTGTGTGTGTGTGTGTTCTGGGGCCTGAGTGCTATCCCTGAGTTATTTCACTCAAGCTAGTGCTCTCCCACTCAAGCCACAGCTCCACTTCCACCTTTTTAAGTAGTTAATTGGAAATAAGAGTCCACTGAACTTCTTGGCCAGGTTGGCTTCCAACTGCAATCCTCAGCTCTTAGCCTACTGAGTAGCTACGATTACAGGCATGGCCACTGGAGACCAGCTTAGGCTTTTTAATTATTACAGATCACATCGCTTTAGTAATAAACAATCTTAGATTTTTCAAGTAACTATTATTTATGCCTAGCAAAATCTACTTCTTTGACATGTCCAGAAGTCTACTAGCTCTTAGATATCAGTTTTCCTAAATTCACCTCTCTTGAATTCTTTCAGTAACAGAACTGTGGCAATAATAACACTTGGTTGTCTAGCAGTTTGCCTTGTCCCAAGATCTCACTCACTGAATGAACCACACACCTAATTGTCCTTCAATCTGAACATAACACTGTGTTTTTTTATGCTTCTGTGCAGTTAGAAGTTGGAAAAACAACATCAAACAACAAAAACAGAATCTTCCTTCCAATTTATCCTGATGCAAAAAGGCTTTCAAAATTTCAGTAGTTTAGTCTGGTCCAGAAAACTATCTTCAGAAAAAGTGAGTGGGGCAAGGGAGATAATCCTGACAAAATGTGAGGTGAGTGTTATGTAAACAATGTAAACAGAGGCCCACAATTCTTTTTGAGGAAGGAGTACTGGCCATGGCTAAACCGTCAGTGGATATAACCATGCCCACTTGTCGCTACCGCCTCGACCAGCAAGGAAGACGCGACACCGAACTCTTTTTTCTGTAGTTTATTCAGGACCTTTGAGCAATTTTCTGACCCCAACCCCGGGGAGAATTCCCCACAGCCTTAAGTACCCTCTGGGTAGCCAACCCTGATACGCCACGTGGGAACCACCAATTAGGTCCAGGTGAGCGGAAGCAAGCCAGATTCTATGCCTTAGCCATATAAGGAGTTGTTTACCACAGAGAGCACTCACCATCGGGAAGGCAGAGGGCGGAAGCCGGCGCCATCTTCCAGGTGCGGCCTCTCAGCAGCTCTCTACACCCACTGTCTTTCTCCCTTATACTCTCCACTTTTCACTCCTCTACTTTATTCTACCATCCACTCACTCTGATTTCTGGCTGCTGTCCTGTGATGCTCATCATAATCCTATTTATTGAGATGACTTCCCCACATAGCCCCACATGCCATATTCTTCACCTATCTCTTCTTTCTAATTCAATGTTTCCTCAAAATTCTGTTTTTTATAAACACTCAAGATTTCTCAATGAGCAAAAAAGTCACACAACTCTCAGAAAACTTGTAAATTTGGATTCTGAAATTCAAAATAATTTGAAATCCCATGGAATATTTATCCAGATATGTTAAACTAGACTACAATATGGCGCACCCACTTTAAAAATCAAATAATAACTTAGTAATAATAACAGTGCTAATATTTTCATGTACTTATTTCCATTGTCTGTGGCATTCTTGACAGTCTTCCTTCAAAAGGTCAAAAGATACAAAAGGGGCTGGGAAGGTGGCTCAGTGGTAAAGCACTTACCTTGCATGCATGAGGCCCTGGGTTCGATTCCTCAGCACCACATAAGCAAAAAGAAAAAGCCAGAAGTGGCGCTGTGCCTCAAGTGGTAGTGTGCTAGCCTTGAGCTGAAGAGCTGAGGGACAGCACCCACTCCCAGAGTTCAGGCCCCACGAACGGGACCCCCCCCCAAAAAAAAGATACAAAAGTACTTTAGCACTTTAACCTAAAGATTTATTTGACAGAACATGTATTCTTAAATTACTGCCACATCCTCTGCAGATAGGTAATATTTATCTTATTTGCACATGGTGCTTAGTGTTGAATTTCAGAGCTGAAGTTTTTACGCTGAAAGACATTATGTGTATATAGTCATATCTTCTGAAAGTTTAAAATTATAAGCATTCTAGTAATGCACCATTTGATTGCTATGTGCAATAGTAGAGATTGCCATCAATCAAGATGAAATAAAAAATTATTGTCCAAACTTGACTACATTTTTAGTCAGTTAATACTGTTTTTGATCAGCTCCACCAAACACAATGCAACGTTTTATTTCATATTGGACATCCTGACCATAGACCTCATAAAGATTCCACCTACCACTTAGAGACAGGAAGAACACAAACATCTTCAGGAAAACTAGTTAGAGGAGATGAATCGAGTCGGGAAAAGATTTAGCCTAAAAGCAAGAGTGATTTATACTGAAGAAGATCATAACAGAATTCTAAATGATGAAATAGCCTAAATGCAGCATAACAGGGATGTTGAGATTCAGTTAGAAATTGTGGTTTTATTTTATTTTATTTTGGTATGGAATTCATGCATTTAGTACAGTCATAGGCAATTCATAGGGTAGTTTTGGCAGAAATTCACATTAAGGGACTGAGCTTCCTGCCCTGAGGACCAGTAAAAAGCATAAGAAATGTGTTTATCAAAAAATTAATTAAAGTACTATCCACACATGAATGAGCTCAGTGGGCCCGAAGTGCTCAGAGCTATAGAATGATATCAGTCTTAGAAAGGACATGAGATATTCTAGAAGGCACATAGGAGAAGTGTATTGGTTGGTTGTCCTCCTCATTCGGCATGGGGAATTTGGCTGATGTCTAAATTATTTTCCATTTTCTATTGTGTATTTCTGATTACATATTATTCCCAAAATATATACAAATCACCACAACTTGTTACCCTTTTTACACATTCTTCCAGGTTTATTTTTGATCTGATAACACCTATACTTTTTTAAGGTATCTTGTCTTTTATTTAAACCATTTAGCTAAATATTTTAGAAACATCAATTACTCTCTTCAATGATTTTGTTTTAATATGCTCATTGCTACTTCTCCGCCCCTCAAACTTGGCTCACCCAAAGTTTGGTAGTAATTTTCCTGAACCATTGAAGATAAATACATGCAATTAGCTATCTGTCTATAGACACAGTCAATTCATTAGAATTGAAGTTTGCAAATAACCATTTTTTTCCTCACAATGTAGTAAAGAAGAATCTCCTTAATATTTTTGTATTTGGGTAATCCATTGAATTGCATTGCAACTTCTATGAACTAATAAACAGTATTTTCAAGGCACAGAATGTGTTTCCTCAAATCACTGAAGCCTACATGGTCTTTTAAGAAAGTCATGAGACTCTCATCTCTAATTAAACACCAAAAAGCCAGCAAAAAAAAGCTGAAGAACAGTGCCTAGGTCCTGAGTTCAAGCCTCAGGGCCATAAGATGTGTGTGTGTGTGTGTGTGTGTGTGTGTGTGTGTGTGTGTGTGTGTGTGTGACACAAATCACAGGAATATAGAATAAGTTCTGTTTGGAAACAATGGGAAGAAAGAGGATGGGATAGAGGATGGGAATATGAGAAAAGATAGAGATTAATCAGAATCGTGATCAGGGGGATGGATTTCATTGGGTCACATTGTATGCAAATAACGAGTTATCAAAGTGCCAACTGTGTGTAATTAATATGTTGTAATAAAATTTTTTTAATTAAATACTTAAGACACAAGGCGCAAACTACTTAAGACACAAACTCTATTCCCTAACACAGAGCCCGCAAATGAGCAGAACCGAAGAGTGCATAATACAGGAGTTTCATGAATTGATCTCATTGCAATCTGGACAGGAATTCACTGGTGAATTCAGTTTATGCTGAAAAAGAATAACTTGGATGAACACCCACAAAAAACAGGAAATTTTCTTGGGTAGACTATTTAAAACCAAAAGAAACAGGGGTTCAATGTTTCTGTTATATGACATACAAATCTGTTTATTCCAGTTATGATATTTCCCTCCATCAGACTAGTGACTACAAAAACTAAGGCAATTAGTTCTGTGTTTGTTTTGGAGCTGTCATGGTGCTTTCCTCAAGATGAAGCTCATCTTTTCACACTGATTCACTCTTACAGTTCCTAACTGGCACTGGTATGAACCAGATCCTTCTTGACTAATTTGAGTCCTCCCCATTCTCTCCTCAGGGACTTGCAGGTAAACCTGACAATCCTACCATCTTTCATTCTCTGCTGTATTTCTCAAGTGTCGTTCTCTCCACAACTCCTCCTAGATAATTTCTTCAAACAAATTCTAACACAAATTCGCCCTAGAAGTTACTGTTACCATGAGAGAAGTGGTTTAATTCATTGGTAAGAATAAGGCTCTGGATTACACAGTGTACTTTTATTTGTTGTAAGTTTTGTTTTTAGTTTTCATGTCATGGAAAAGAAATCAGAGTTACATTTTCATACACATGAAAATTAAGACAAATTTGTTATTTTTACCCCCAAAGAATTATAAGTCTCATATAAAAAGTTAAATGGGTGTCCCTAGAAATCAAGTATTTGTTTATTATGACTTTCAGTCCTTAGTCCTGAATATTATAAGATGGAAACTGAAGTTTTAACAGGATTGTAACATGATTAAACATGTTTATTCTTGCAATATTTACTGAAATGAAGGTAGGTTGCCCTGGGAACTTTGAAAGCAGAATTGAGGCTAAGAGAGGTTGGAAGCAGGATATTTTGGACATTTTCGCCTTGTTTATTCTCCATGAAAATGTATCTATTAAGGAAATACACATTTACATGTGGGTAAAATCATTTTTTAATATTTTAGAGGAAAATATTTTAGAGCTATGGAATTTAAAGAATTTCTCATAGATTTAAGAAACATAGAAAGGAAAAGGAATAAAGGAAGATAATGATATGGAAGGAATGAAGAAAGATGAAAAGAAAGAGGAAAGAAGGTTGGAAAGAGACAATGCTTTAGCTTTAGCATTTAGCTGAGTTACTGTAGTCATTGAACTTTTATGGATTTGATATCGCTAACTAAGAATTAAAAGGATATGGACTTAAAAGTAGCTGAGTTTTTCCTTCAAATCTACAGGAGATTCAGTCATTTTAATTCTGCTTTTGCACTCCAAAGAGCCATGAGCTACTCTTTGCTAGCCAATGCTCTAAAAGCACTATTATGAAGCATTGCTCTCCAATATAGTCTGTGACAATGAAGAGAAAAAGAGGGTCAAGGATACTTCTGCTACACAGTAAGGTTATCTACCAAATAGTTTTTCACCTTATTAAAAATGATCATGTCTTTCAGCACCAGGCTAATGTGCTGAATGGAGCCATTGAAGCTGTCTGCTAACCATTAAACTAAATAGAACACCATTTCATGCCTGACTTCCTTTAGCTATATGGAGACAGCAGTAGACAGCAGTGGCACGTTAGAAAAGGTGGTGGGCACTCATGGAAGTAAAGGATTCCTCTTTGTGACAGTTGACAGTCTTCTCTGATTTAAAATTCTTTTTAAGAGATCACCAATACCAACTCATAGAAGCAGAACACTGTCACAGATGGTATGCCCTGCTTGGATGGTAGCATAATTATTTGTCCTCTTCACAATAAAAGAGATAAGAATAAAATGGAATGGCAATGTAGAGCTTTATAGAGAATAAATATAGTGATGATACATTGGTCCCGGCAGACAGGCAGTTAAACATATAACCCCTTCCATTTCCTAAGTTCACACCAAAATTAAAAATCAGGTAAATCCAAAATTCCTTAAACACCAAGGCTTCACACTTCACTTTCGGCCTGTTTCCTCAACTTTTCCTTCCTTATTCTTTCTTTCTTTCCTTCCTTCTTTCCTTCCTTCTTTCTTTCTTTCCTTCCTTCTTTCCTTCCTTCCTTCCTTCCTTTCTTTTCTTTCATCTCCTTCTACCTTTTCTTTTTTCCTCTCCATATATATATGCATTTGTAGAAAGAGACAACAATACATAGAGATACACATACACAATCAAATGTCTTTTGTAGCTATTTTTTTCTTTTTTCCAGGGCTGAGGACTGAACCCAGGGCCTTGCACGTGCCGGTCGGGCACCCTTCCGCTGGGCTAAACCCCAGCCTCTCAAATGTCTTAATCTTGCCTCTTATCCCACAGTTTCTTTTGGCAGAATGTTTATACATTTTTATATTAATGCATGGAATACGTACTGTGTGGCTTCTGCTACAATTATTTATTATTGAATAAAATACTAACAAGAACATTTGGGTAAAGCCAAATGCAACATGACATGAGTAAAAACACAGAAGATAAACATTCAGAAGATTGCCTTAGGTTTGTGAGCAAGTACCTATGCAGCCCTAGGCAAATTCAGTCCTTCATCTTATCACCTGAAAATGTTTCTAGAGAAATTTGTGGTTCAAGAATCTAATGTGAAGGAAGACTTCAAAGCCTCAATGAAAGAAAATACTTGCAAATAACTTGAAAACAACATAAGCAAGATTTATTTTATCCTTAAATATATGACTGAGAACTCCACATTCTCCATATTCTCTTAGGAGCATGATTGGCTTCATCAGAAACCAGTGTAAGCATTATCTCACAATTGAAAATATAAGGTAACTTATTTAAAAATATTTACCTAAAGTGGTTGAACAAGTTTACACTCCCAGCAACAATGCAGTAGGGTTCCCTTCTGTCCACATCCCCTCCAGCATCTGTTGTTATTGGAGTTCTTGATTATAGCCATTCTAACTGGGGTGATGTGGTATCTCAATGTTGTTTTGATTTGCATTTCTTTTATGGCTAGAGAGGTTGAGTATTTTTTTCCATGTGTCTATTGGCCATCCTTCTTTCTTCTTCAGTGAAGTTTCTCTTTAAGTCTTTAGCCCACTTATTTATTGGGCAGTTGTTTCTTTGAGGATTTGCTGTTGGGGGATTTAATTTTCTGAGTTCCAGGTATATTTTAGATATAAGACCCTTGTCCCCTGAAAACTAATGAAGATCTTCTCCCAATCCATGGGCTTTCTATTGATCTTGCTAGCTATGTCCTTTGCCATGCAGAAGCTCTGCAATTTCATGCAATCCCATTTGTCCAACCTTTCTTTGATTTGTTGTGTTTCTGGGTCTCTATTAAGAAAATTTTGGTCTGTGCCAAGGAAACCTAGGGTTTCTCCTCTTCCTTCCTGTAATGTTTTCAGGGTGTCTGCTTTTACCTCGAGGTCTTTGATCCATTTGGAATTGATTCTGTTGCAGGGTACCACTTTGGAAAGCAATATAGAGGTTCCTCAAAAGACTCCACATAGATCTCCCCTATGACCCAGCAATTCCACTTTTGGGCCTTTACCCAAATGATCACAAACAAGACCATACTAAAGCTACCAGCAAAACTAGGTCTATTGCAGCATTATTTACCAAGGTATTATTATTTACCAAGATATTATTTACTAAGATATGGAACCAACCCAGATGCCCATATG
>NW_012267241.1:3410142-3420956 GCF_000151885.1 Dipodomys ordii
CATAGGTTGCATGGTTTCCCTTATTTGCAATAACTAGTATATGTCTGGGATAAATAGAAAAGGTCAAAAGCTCTGATCATATGAACAGATAAGATGAAATTAAGCGAAATGAACCCCAAGATAGGGACACAAGTGGTTTTTTCTTCCTTGCTATTGTTTCTAACGTATTTATAAAGTACCATGTGATTTTTTTGTTGTTGGTATGCATGTTCCTTCCCCACCGTATAAACCCTATTTTCACTGTATTTGATATCTGTCTAATTTGGGGAGGGGAAGGGAAAAAACAAAATGTTTTATAGGGATACAGGCTGACCCATTGTAACAATGAGATGTACAAGACACTGTTGAAAAACAAACGTTACAATTTAGGTGGGGGCAGGGGGGGTTGTGGAGATGGGAGGGAAGGGATGGTAAAGGCAAAACAAAGAAGGAGACAACAATGCGTGATAAGAAATGTACTCATTACCTTGCTCATGTAACTGTAATCCCTCTGTACAGTATTTTCACAATAAAAAACTTATTAAAAATTTACCTAAAGCTTTTTCCAACAGTTGGCAGCATAACTGCATAATGGTTGCATACAGCACTGTTCTCTTACTCAGACACAGCAATGTATCACTCGCTGAGACTGGCAAAAGTCCCCACTCTCTCTCCTCTCATTTTTATCCTGACAGTGTTAGTAAATCACTTAGGGCATAATTTCTTCCCAGCTCTCAAGTACTTGACAAAGTAATGGGTCAATATAATGTTGTGAGTCCATTGATGATGTCCTACAAATTAAACAAAATATGATAAGTTAGCTTTGAAAGTCCATTTAAATAAGGCCAATGAACCCCACTTTATCTCTGGAGAGAGGTTAATCTCAGGATAAATGGCTGGTGGAAAGGAGAGAGAATTCCCAGGTGGTATCTGAGGAGCTGTGAGCTATGGACTAGTAATTGGAGAATTCAGAGTATTGCATGAGAGGAGAAAGCCTGTTAGAAAAGATGAAGATAGATTCAGGGATATGGTACACAGACACAGACAAAGAGAAAAAATAATTCTGAAGTGCTTGTGGGAATTTAGTTCTAGAGCTGTGGCTTGCATGTGGGAAGACAGAGGAGATACTTACACTTGAAAGCCCTTATCATTTAGCGATCCTAAAGAAGTTTTGCAATCTATCTGCATATGCATAGGGCTGATACCCTTAGTTGCACAATGTGTACATTCTACAATGGCTCTCTGTCATGGGCAGGTGGATAGAGCTTGACACCCAGCCAATACTGCACTCATTAAGCCCTGCTTCTTGTTACAAGATTCTATCTACCCTGAGGAGGGAAGAGGATATAGTTTTCTCTAGTGTTACAAAGGTATCAGATAAGTTAGCAGAGGCTCTGCTTATCAGAATTTTGTTTGTTGGATTGATTGGTTTATTCTATGTATATCTTAAACTCATAGAAACAAAATATGTAATCATTAAGACTTATGCTAGTTATTTTAAAAGGTAACCATCTTCCAACTTTTTTCAGTTATATTTTCCCAAATATACTTTCCTTCCTTCCTTCCTTCCTTATTTTCCTCCTTTATTTTCTGTCTGTCTCTCTGTCTGTATGTCTGTCTCTCTCTCTCTCACACACACACATTCATCTCTACCTTCCTTATCTGTATATATTTTCCACATTCAAAAGTGAAGTACCTCACTAATCAATTAAAAGTAAATGTAATCTAAAATTAGATTCTTCTCTTGGAAAAGAACAGCTAATTTTTCATATTGGGAAAAAAGAAAAAAAATGAAACTCTATCAGGATAATCTTCTTCCTTGTTTGTCTTCTATATTTCCCCCTTCTTTCTGAGTGTTGCAATAAAGCTAGAATTACCATTTTAAAATATACTCCCTAAGATAAATTGAGAAAAAATCTGATGGAAGAATCACATAGTTGTGGAGATGGGAGGGAAGGGATAGTACAGGAAAAACAAAGGAGGAGGTAACAATGCTTGATAAGAAATGTACTCATTACCTTGCTCATGTAATTGTAACCCCTCTGTACAGTATTTTCACAATAAAAAACTTATTTAAAAAAAGGATTACACAGCAGAATATTCTTGCTTGGCTTACTCTTGTCTTTAAGAGAGAAAGTGAAAACATTTCTAAATTTTAGTTCTTTAGACAGATCTGCACGATAGCAAAGACCAAAAGAAATTTTAAAAAAACTTCCTAGAATCAAAGGTGTCTGGATATAACAAGTCTTCAGGAAACCAGTTCTGCCAATAAGAGACTGCATTGAAAAGCTGAGGTTGAGCCCACAAGAGGAAAATCTAATGATCTTATAAATCCTTAATACACTCTTCTTCCTAATACTTACTAGCACAAATCCTCTACCTAAAGTAAGTCTTCTAACTTACCAGTGTGAAGTTAAAACAAAACAAACAAAACTATAGATCTTTCAGTTCTTCAGAATTTCCAGATACAAATAGGAAAATATTAAGAACATTCACTTTTGAATATTAACTGATTCTGCCTGAATTGACAATGGGCTGGAATCTCTGAAGCCATGGGCCAAAATAAATCCTTCCTCCTTTTCAATTGTTCACAGGAAAAATGACTCACACACCTTGTCCGAACTCCCTATCTCCCTTCCAAAAAGAAGTCACTCTTACAGAAATTATATATCATCCCTAAACACTTCAACTTTCCCATCCTTATATTTTGAGTGAACATGCATTAATAGACATGAGGGAGAGAGAAAAGAGAGAGAATTGTAAGTCACAGAATTTCAAACTACTATTTCCGTACTGTCAGAATTGTGGTTTTCCCCATTATAGTCAGAACTAATTTTTTATGGCAGCTAAAATGCTTTTGCTCCTCTCTTTTCCATGTCTTCTACCATTATGTCATCTTAGGACAACATTTCTCTAGCTCAACTCTCGTCAATAGCCACCAATATAACTTCTATGATATAAGTTGACCTATGGTACTTCATCTAACTCTAATTATGGGATTTATTTTACTAATGTGAAAATATACAGTTCTAGGCTCTGAAGCTCAAGGCACTTTAAGGATGCCTACTGTGGAGCCATTGTTGTGTAAGAAGTGCAAATGACCCACACTTGTCATTCAACAATGTCTGGCCATTTACCATTCAATTTACTTTCATTTTCCTCATCACATGACATAAAACTCCAATGAATGGATAGCTCTTTCTCTAAATACAGCATGATTTATGAAGCCTTTCTTATAGTTTGTAGGACAACATGTGTCTCCATCTTGTGTGTGTGTGTATGTGTGCGCGCATGTCTGTCGGTTGGTCATGGAGCCTGAACTCTGGGCCTGGGTGCTCTCCCCAGCTCTTCAGCTCAAGGCAAGCGCTCTACCACTTAAGCCACAGCACCACTTCCAGCTTTTTTTTTAATTTTAATTTTTTTATTGTGAGAATACCGTACAGAGTAGTTACAATTACATGGGCAAGATAACGATTACATTTCTTATCAAGCATTGTTGCCTCCTCTTTGTTTCCCCTTCCCATCCCTTCCCACACTCCCCTCACCCCCCATCCTCCTCCTCCACAATCTTTAACTAGGGATACAGGTGGACCCATTGCAACAATGAGATGTACAAGTCATTATGTCGAAAAATGCACTTCCAGCTTTTTTCTGCTTATGTGGTGCTGAGGAATCAAACCCATGTCCTCATGCATGCGAGGCAAGCGCTCTACCACTGAGCCACCTTCCCAGCTCCATGTCCCCATCTTTTAACCTCTGCATTCTCCCCCTTTCCTACCATATCATTTTGCTTAAAGGACCACTGACCTTAATCTACATTACATTATGGTATTGGTTTTAAAGTACAATAGAATATTATTAGCTTCCTAGAGGAGCCAATGATGATGGATTAATAAGTAGGAGTCTACAAATTATCACTGCTCATGAGATGAATTTAATCATATTCTCACTTGGAACTACCTTTTCACTGGTATAGACCCCTCTTAGATTTCTGAAAACTGAAGCCCCATATGTTTATCTGTATCTTGTCTTATTTATTAGTATATATCTTATTATGTCTTATATATTAGTATATATTTTATTACTCATGCACTTGCTTATTTTCCTTTTGCTAGAATGTGTTTTAGTGCTCCTCAGCTTGTGAAAATATTATCTACTCTGCAGTTACATGTTTAAGTCATCACTATTCCATATTCCAAATTTTCAGAATTGGAAGTGATCTCAAATTATTTTATTTTTGTCAGTCATAGGCTTGTACCCAAGGTCTGGACACTGTCCCTGAGCTCTTTTGCTCAAGGCTAGTGCAGTACCACTTCCAGTTTTTGAGTGGTTCATTGGAGGTAAGAGTCTCATGAGGATATTTCTGACTGGGCTGGCTTTGGGTTGCAATTCTCAGATCTCAGCCTCCTGAGAAATTAGGATTACAGGTGTGAGCCACTGGCACCCAGCTTCATTTTAATTTTTAATTTGTCAAATTAATAGTCATTTGATGTATGGAATTACATAGATCCCTTTTTAATTATTTGTTTATTATTGCTTAAATTACCAAGTGGCTGTGAATTATCTGCCATGTGATCAATATACAAATTTATGTTGTTGTTGCTAAGAGTGTGGCACTATAGATCTTTATTGCTCGGGTTTCAGTCCTAGTTCTATGTATCTCTACTATGCAAGGCTCATCTCCACTTGTAGCTATGGAGTCTCAAAATTAAATAAATCTTAAGTACCTGTACTCATTTTCCACTTAAATTACAGGTTTTCCCCCCCAGATTATGACCATTGTATGAGGCACCTTCCTGTTGACATACCCAGGATAAATCAAATAACATTCTAAACATGCTGAAGAAATATTTTAAAAATGTGGAATTATTTGTATTATTTAGAGGTATTTTATCCATTATGATTCCCATGCTATTCATCTGTTAATTCTAACTATTTCACCATCTTTGTGCTTCTGACTATTCCTTTTTTTTCCTTTTCATTATTTTATTTTGAAGCATCTGTAAATACATCCTGTTTCTGTGCTTTTTTGACATAGCACAAATCTGTGAATTTGGAGTATTGCATAAAAATAATTAGCTGGGTGCCAGTGGTTCATGCTTGTAATCTTAGTTACTCAGGAGATCTGAGAATTGAGGTTACATGCCAACCTAGGCAGAAAAATTCATAAGACTCTTACCTCCAATTAACCACCAGAAAGCCGGATAGTTATTACTCTTACATTATAATGGGCCCACTAAAATATAAATTCATATATGTGACTCATATTTTATTTTTATTACATACACTATCCTAAGGGAATAGTTTAAAGAACAGTTACATTTTAAATTATAACCAACTGATATATGCCATTTAACTACATTCATAATTGAAATATGGTTGAAATCAAGTTTCTAACATCTTGAATACTCTTGAATAACCTCAAATGTGGTGTTCTAGATTCAGACAGTATTATGATTTATTCCATCATACTTAAGTAAAGTTTTGAAATTTATACTTATATAAATGTGTTTTATATATATTAGCATTATCCCCACCTCTGGTCCTAAGCTCCATCCAGACCTGACCTCCTCCCTGCCTTAGGGTTCCTACCAGATAGGTGGCCACTCCTTCTCTCTGCCCCGACCTACCTGCCACCTCCATAGGGGCAGACCATATGCTGCCTCTCCAGGGGGAGTATGGTCCCTCTAATAAACCTTATAATAATCTTTCTCCTGTGCCTGCCAGCCTCTGTATTGCCCTCTGTAATGGTCTCAATGGATATTATATATATATGTATATATATATATATATACACATATATATATATAATTTTCCTTCTTATCTCAGATTCCATTAATATTAAATAACACTTGAAATACTTTCTCTCTGACAAATTCATTAAGAATGGAATAAGTGAGGAAATTTTAATTGTATAATGTGGCAAAAGTGCATAGCCCTCAGCACAAATGCAAGAACTAGCAGGATAATCAATCAGATTGAAAACTGCAGAACATGTGCTGAATTCAGACAATTGCAGGGGTTTTGGGGATCTGTAATTTTCTCCTACAGTTGAAATGACTTGTCAGTCTCCTACAGTTGAGAGTGAAAAGCCTTTGACTGTCCTTCAGTGAGTTGACGGATGAACTTGAATGAACAAAAATGCTCCTCACAGATGACTTGAACCTTTAAAAAGGAACAGAAGTGGCATTGGGAGACAAAAAGGTTGGCTTTGGGACAGACTCATAATTGTCAGATGATATATATTAGATCTCTCCAAGATTGCTGGTCCCCACCAATCTTGTCAGGGAACATTTTGTTTAGCTTTTTTCATGCAAAAGAATAGAATGGCTTTACTCATCAAAATTACAAATTCCAGACTCAACAGATAGTCTATTAGATCTGCAAAGTCATTGCTATCGCCTTTTAATTATGTTAATGTATGTAGTCAGTGTCTCCCTGACAGAAAACCATGATAGAAGCATACAAATGGAAGGAGCTTCAAAATGTTTGCAGTTTCCACAAGAAAGTTCAAAGATGACAGGACATGAAGGCAGGCATGCTGGCTGATTTTCACACTAACTGTAAAGCCCTAGGCACTACATTTAGACATGAGACTTCAATTTCTTTATCTGCAGAACAGGGATAATAGAAGAAGAAATCTTCTTCAGTGACTGTGCATGTGGGTTGAGCAAATACATAACACGAAGGCATTGAGTGTACAATATTTAAACAAGACTCTGCTACTCAACAGCTTTAGAGAGATTCTGAGGTTTTCTCTAATAGATTTTATTGTGTATATTTAAGATCTACAACACAGTGTTTTAGAACATACACACATAGGTAGAGAACAAATATATCTGTCATCTCACAGTTACCTTCTATGTCAAAAACCGGTAAAAATCTACTTATTTTAACAAAGCCTCTAATACTATGCATGACTGTTGATTTTAGTTCTCTTGTGCATTAAATCACTAAAATTGTTCATCTTATATATCTGCTAATTTGTCATCTTTGACCTGCAGGTCCCATTTCCTCTTCTTCCACCTCTACCTTGGTAACCACCTATGGCTTCCATATCTATTTGTGTATATTTGATCACAGAAATATAGACATAGACATGTGATCCTTCTTTGCTTACTTTCAGTGTCCTACATCAGATGGAAAAGGTGCTTCCGAGTTAAGACCTTTTGGAGGAAATCAGCTATTCTGAGATAATCACAAACAAGTGTATACTTCACTATAAAGAATTCAAAGGAAACTGGGCTCCATTGGCTCATGCCTGTAATCATAACTGCTCAGGAGGCTGAGATCTAAGGATCATGGTTCAAAGCCAGCCCGGGCAGAAAAGTCTGTGAGACTCTGATTTCCAACAAATCACTAAAAAAACGGAAGTGGCGCTGTGGCTCAAGAAGTAGAGTGCTCGCCTTGAGCTGAAGAGCTCAGGGACAGCTCCCAGGCCCAGAGTTCAAGCCCCACGACCAACCAAAAAAAAAAAAAAGATTCAAAGGATTTTGTAATGATTAAGTAGTCCATTTCTCTTCTGCCTTGGAGAGAAAACAAATCCATTAGTTCATGATCTATATTTTGCTACTGGAGATAAAAATGGAATTGTGTTAAAAAAATAAAAGAAAATATAGACATAGACATATACATCCATATGTGCATATGTCTTTCACATATACGTGAGATAATGTAATATTTTCCTTTCTGCTTCTGGCTTTCTGACCTAGCATCATGCTGTAATATGGATTAAATGGTGAAGATAATACTACAGGTACAGTAGTGTTAAATATATGTCAACTTCTATTAAAAGAAAAACAGCTTTAGGGAGTACATATCTGTCCTCAAAGAAGAGTCAAAAATGTTAACTTTCTGAGGAAAACCTACCTGATGAGAGATGGCGGATAAATAATTCATTGAATAAAGCTGCCTATAATTTTGAGTTCTTTACCAGTGCTGAGAAATCCTTAAAAAAACCCACTTTTACCTGCTCTTCAGAGTTTATAGTTTAGTTTGCAACATGCAAATAAAATCAAACAAATGGAGGGCAAGTCTAAAAATCTATTTAAACAGCAGGATGTTAGTGTGAACTAGCTTAGTTCCTTTGGCACTTCGTCATAAGTAAGAGCAGACTTGGTGCTGTTTTGTTTTCAGCACTCTAGTAGGTATTAGGCAGGTGCTTACGAGGGGTTTGGATTTAATTGGGATGGGGAAGGCATAATAATAAAATTATATTGTATGGCTATTAGGACGTTATAAAAAACACCAAATAATCAGAAATCATAAATGGAAGCTTTCAGCGAGTTGCTCTGAGCATCCCGCTTGTCAGACAAGGAAGCTGGGCTTAGGTCACGTTCCATATGGAGATATAAAATCCCCAGAGTTGAGTCTCACTTTCAAAAAATAGAAGGACAAGCGTTGGAGGTATGGCTCAGTTGGTACAGTGCTTTCCAATGACTGAAAGTGGTAGGTACCGAATTCGAGTCCCAATCTCAGACCTAAAAGAAAAGATTAAAGAACATGATCTCTAGAATCAAATATTCAGGTGCTGGGCAAACCTTCTAAAGGAGATTTATGTTCAAAAGTCTGTAACATGAAAACTATTTTAGGATTCTATGATGGCATAATTAGAAACTAAAATTGTCTTCTATGCATGTGGATGTTTGATAAAGTAAATGTTATTTTACATTCAAATACAAATGGACATTTTAGAGAAGGCTAAGTATTTTCTCTTATATTATAAATCCAATCTTTGAAAGCTGAACCTTAGGGGAAAGGGATATACAAATAGGGAAGAGGAAACGATCTGTACGACTTGGGTGGGGGGAGCTGAGGTGGAATAAAATTGATGGAAGGGGTAACATGGTTAACAAGAAATATAGTCCTGACCAGGAGCTGGTGCTCATGCCTGTAATCTTAGCTACTCAGGAGGATGAGTACTGAGGATCATGGTTCATAG
Organism: Dipodomys ordii; assembly: GCF_000151885.1. Lineage (NCBI taxonomy): Eukaryota > Metazoa > Chordata > Mammalia > Rodentia > Heteromyidae > Dipodomys > Dipodomys ordii. The sequence continues at coordinate 3,419,063 of NW_012267241.1, forward strand.
CCAGCCCAAGCAGGAAAGTCCATGAGACTTTTATCTCCAATAAACCACCAGAAAACCGGAAGTGGCTCAAGTGGTAGAGTGCTTGCCTTGAGCTGAAGAGCTCAGGCCCAGAGTTCAAGTCCCACGACTGACAAAAACAACAACAACAAACAGAAATGTACTCATTACCTTAGTATGTAACTGAAACCTCTCTGTAGTACATCACCTTGACAATAAAAAAATACAAAAAAGAAGAGAAGAGGAGGGAAATGCATACAAGAATCCAATGTATATTCTACAAAATAGAGCAAGGGAAATGGTGAGCAGGGGAAGAATGGGTGAGAATAGTGAAAGGCATGACATCAATCAAGATCTATAGTAGTCATAAACTGTTTTGTTAACTCCCTTGTGTAACTAAAAATTAAAACAAACAGCTGAACCTTTTGGGGGTCAGCTACACATAAATAAATTGCTGGTAAATGATGGGAACCGAGTTGGTATTTGGTTGTCTCTCTTCCATTTACTTTTGGGGAGTCAGAGAGTAAATGCAGGAGAGTTTCATCAGTAGGTTGACCAAGATTTTGCACACATATTAAGAGGAGGCAACTGTTATTTTTCTACGTTGCCGATGAGAAACATTGACAACCAACTTGGGTAGACTGCAGGGGTAAGCTATAGCATACATGTAGTTCAGATGTATCTTAATGATGGGTGAATTTAGAACTTAACATCAGAGAGAAAGCAGATAAAAACAGAATGTAATGAGGAGAGTAAGTCAAAAACAGCATTTCAGCATCAGGAAAAATACCTGGCTGAGTAATGGAGAAAGTGGTGATAGAAATCTGGATGAAATTACTGACCAGAAATATGTCTATAAATGGGTGTTGATCCTACTCCAAATAAAATATTAATATTTTCAGGTGTGCATTCCACAAGGTATTGAGTAGTATTTTGTTATTGCAAGGATGCCCAAAAATTTCATGCTAGAAAACTTGTTAGATTAGAAAAGATTAAACAAATGATCCATATATTTATTTATTTGTCCACTTAGCACAAACATGTATTTGCTCTATCCTGGGATTCACACTAGGTACTTAGGATAAAAATATAGGGAAACTGGAGGAGTTCCGGGAAGATGGCGGAGGAGAAGCTGGAATCTGAACAAGCTCTCGCATAGAAAGCAGTTTTAGAGTTCCAGTGAACGGTCCTAAGCCAGAGAATCACACCAAGTGTTCCATCACAGGACAGAGAGTTAGACAAGAGAGGGGAAGCCAAGGCAAAAAGACACATCTGAGCGCTTGCCAGCAGCCGCGGCGGCGGCAGGGTCGCGGCGGAGAACGCAGCCGGGGGCCATAACTGAGCGCTCACATAGAGTCCGGGACGAAGGAGCCAGAGGCAGCGGGCGAGCAGATTCTACTCAACACCAGCAAGAACCGACAAGAAGCAGACATATTCATCCTGCAGTGTGCAGACCAGAGACGACCTAGGATCCAACACTCAGAGTGAGTAGAAGCCCGATGTCCTCACTCCTTCTCAGGGAGCAGAGGAGGGAAGGCCACCCCTCCCCCACCCAGCACCGGCTATCTCCATCTTGGATACCGACAAAGCTCGGAGGAGCTGCCAGCTCCAACCCAGGCCTTGGAATAAAACGAGTCATTTAGCAAGTCACAAGAACTTAACGGCAAAGTGACCTGCCAGACTCGGCTCCATCCAGGGAAAAGTCACCCAGCTCAGGCGCCAGCCATTGGAGTGGCTTTCCTCATTGGGTAACCACAGCCAGAGGCTGCCCCTCCCTCTAGCAGCCTCCACAATCAATTGAAAAACAGAAACCCTAAGAAGGCTCCAGGCTGGGCTCTGTGAGTTTTTTTCACAAAACAGCCCCAGGAAAAAGCTACTGATTGTTGAAAGGCCTCAA
>NW_012267241.1:3428152-3447088 GCF_000151885.1 Dipodomys ordii
AGATGTGAAGGGTAAACAAAAGGAGGATGCTGCAATGCTTGGTAAGAAATGTACGCATTATCCTGCCCATGTAATTGTAACCCCTCTGTACAGTATCTTCACAAATAAAATAAAAAAAAAGAAAAGAAAAAAAACTGCATTTTCTGCTTGTAAAAAAATATATATATAGGGAAACTGATCTTCCATTCAGTCTAGGAAACTTTCCCTTTCTAGTCTCTTGCTTTGGAGCTTGGTCAACATAATTGTTTCCTTTTCAGAGGCTTTCTAGCTCTGTCCTTTAATTGTGCAACAACAATTCTCTGCTTTAGAGAACTCTATGGTCTTTAAAAACATGTGGAAATGACAGGGCACAGGTAACTCGCAGTTGTAACCATAGCTACTTAGAAAGCCAAGCTAAGAGAGGGCCTCAGTACTGGCACACACACACACACACACACACACACACACACACACACACACACAATGTAGAAATCTTCCTGTATTCAGAACATTGATAAGGAGATTGTAGCTAAGGATTTTTTTAACCAGCAAGAATATAAATCCAGAGGATTGGAAATTAGGCTTCTGTTCCAAACTTGTACTCTATGGCCTGTTAACAGAAGTTCTGGGCTTACTTACAAATTGCAAAATAAACCCTGTTTCACCTACATGATAAAGGTGCTGTAAGGATGAAATGAGGTAATCTGTGTAAAAATAGTTGAATTCTCGTGCATGTGTGCATGTGTGTGTGTGTGTGTGTGTGTGTGTGTGTGTGTGTTTATGTGGAATATGTTGAAATTTAAGAGATATTTTAAGTATGAAAAGCATTTACCTAATTATTACCCATCATCCCTCAGTATTTCCTGCCAGATCACACATGACCTCACCACCACCAGTGACATGTGGAAATTCTGAAACTGTGTAACTAGATACAGATAGTCTGAGATCTGCTTGATCAGCGAGAGATATGTCCTTGGAGAAACACCATTTTGCATACTTAGGAGGTTTCTGGGAACAAACATCTCCATCTGTATATGAACACCTTATTAACCTGTGTTATGTGTATAATGTTTCTTTCACCTAGTAATGAAACATTAATGACAGTACACCTAGGCTGCCACAGTAGAACGGCCATCTTGGGAGCATGAGTTTCCTTAGATAGACATTATTCCTGCTATTCTCGGCCACAAGCTGCTCTTTCTGTCAGGTGGAGGGGAAAGGACAGTTTTAAAATATTTTAAATGAAAAGAAAAAATGTTTATTGGCTCCCTGTCCCAGAAATTACTTTGAGTCAGAAGAGTGTGAAAAGGTAGCATTGACAAGCTAAGTGAAGACAGAAAAAAACACAGGTTTTTGAGATACCAGACCTAGGCAGAAATTTATTCAAGTGTTTTATTCACTCCTGACAGGTGATGTGAGCAAGCTATCTTGCCTGTCTTCATATATCTGACTTTATTTATTTCGTACATGGTATAGAAAAACTTGCACAGATATGCATTATTCTATAAATACACAGAATTAGAAAGTGTTGGAATATAGTACCATCTTCCCATCATCCCAAAGAGTCTACAACACAGTAAGTTGTTATTTAGTCATTTTTCAGAAGTTATGTTGCATTTTTTCTAAAAAGGAAGAGATTTAATCATTTGTAGCAATGAACAGATGATCCTTACTCATAAATCTTTAGGCTTATTTCAGTATGGCTCCCTTTTGCTATGTCCTACTATTCTTTATAGGATTAGTGCCAAGCTAAGGATAAGATTCAAGTTTTCTTCACAGCTCTCCTCATTATGGGATCCAAGATTGAACATATTGGATAGCTTGACCGCACGCATATTCCATTGTTAAAAATAAAACACGTGGCCTGGTTTAGTATCAATAAACATGGAGTGAATATGGATATGTCCTGATTGATATAATCTATCATAATCACTTTCTTATTCGCCATGTTTATCTCATTCATTTTAAATGCAAATATCTTAACCCTATCACCAAAGAAGAATCACAGAAGTTGCATTCAGTCAGATCCTCAGGCTTAAAATCTTGGATCTTAACAAAGTTTTAGCACTAGTAATTCTATATGTGGCTTTTCTAAATATGGAAAATTTTTAAAGAGATGTAAATGGAAAAAGTAGATATTAGAGATAAATATGGAGGATAAAGCTAAGAAAGGGGAGAAAAGGAAAGGAGAATGAGGAAAAAGAAGGGGGTGAAAATGTAACAAGGAAAATGATTGCTGTAGGCTCAAGATTTGCAATTCTTTGTTAATATAATCATTTACAATCTCTAGTCTATTTTCCCCTATTCTCCTCCCCCACTCAATCTTCCCCAACCATACTGACCATTTGTTCCTAGAGGGTTCTAAAGCATAATGACACTCAACCCTCTGTCCCAGAGCCTAGAATGCTCTTAGGTTTGATCGTTGCATTCTTTTGCTTTTGTATTATTCAGGCACCTGCTCAATTGCTCCCTTTGGGAGGTCTGACTACCATTTCACATGACCCTTCCCATATCCTTCCATTCACTTCTGCTTATTTCTTTGTCCCACATTTATATGCAGTGTCTGACTTTTTGTATCTTCTCATTATTTCCATCTTACCACTCTCTGTAAAAGCTCCATGAGTTCAGGGACTCTTACTTTTCCAGTAACTCAGACCAGAAGAGTCCTCTCATAAATAGATGTATAAGAACCACATTTTGAATGGACTGGATGATAAATTAATGTGTCTTTATGTGTCTTTATTTGTACTTATGCATATTGTCTCATTTAATTTTATATCAAATTCAAGATGCTGGTTCTATCACAACCCCTATTCATGATGAAAAATCTGAGTCACAGTGGTTTAATAACTTTTTTCTATGTCACACAACTAGACACTAGTACAGCTAAGATACAAAACTATCCCCTTTATTCCTTGTTAAGATAGACAAATACGGGCCAATAACTATATGATGAAAAACAGATGTACAGACATATCAAAGGAGATGGCCATAGTCAAACTACCCTCTTTCTATTGCTGGTAAGAGTGGAGGACTAAGTCAGGCCTTTTCAGGCTTAGTTAGAAGGCCACTTTGCAAGGCAGACAAAGAATATCACATTGAAAGAATTGCTTCCTGGTATAAATCCCCAAGTATCCTTAATAGGCCGAATAGGATAAGGTAGATGGGAACTATAAACTCTAGGGACAGGGAGTCCCTGGAGCAGCAGTCCACAGCAGCAGTCTACTTGTGGAGTAGACAGCAGCATCTGTAGTAGCATTACATCTCATACTCACTGCCTTCTATCTATACTCACAGATATTTAAATAGTGATAAGCAACGGGCCTCCAGACAAGACAGAAATACTCTATGCTCTTAGTCATACAATTTTGAAATAACAGTGTCTGAGCAAAGATGTTACTAATATTTATGATCCTCTTCATTTTGCCTAACTTAAAAATAACTCTGTTCTGTTGGACATATGTATGCATGTATGTGAACATGTGCGTGTTACATGTGGTGCCCCTCCCAGCAGCCTTATCTCAAACTGAAAGGCATAAGAACCCACTTAGCTACTCAACACACTTGAACTTTTAGGAAATGCACATTGCAATTATGTATATTTTATCTAAGAAGGTTAATCCAGTCTATTCTTAGGGCAATCATTAGCATCAGTAATTACAAGCATGCATAGGGCTTCTGTCTCCACAAAATTCTTGGAGAACTCAACATACAAAAGCAATATACCATAGTTATAATAGTAAGGCTAGGAGAATCACTGTATCAAGAAGAGATCTAACTTGCTTGACTTATGGTAGAGACTTCTATATGTTACAAGAGAGCAGATGAGCATTATGTATCAGGAAGTAACATAGAAAGGGGTTCAGAATGGAAGATGCTAAAAAATGATAGAATTTTGGGACATTGTGAACATATTACCCCCTAGAATTTGGCCTGTCTGGTCATGTTGATAGTAGCCATTCAATATTTTTATGCCCACCATCCAATAACTTACATTGATTATGTATTCACTCCAGAGAACAGATTTGAGGGAGCCAAATACCAGGAATATCTTTTTTAAATTATACATTTTGTAATCCTTAAGTCATTGTACAAGGGGTCTCAGTCCAACATGTTAGGTTTTGGGGTTATTTTGTTTTTTTGTTTTATTTGTTTTTTGTTTTTGTCAGTCATAGGACATGGGCACGGTCCTTCAGCTCTTCAGCTCAAGGCTAGCATTCTTCCACTTGAGCCACAGCACCATTTCTGGTTTTCTGGTGGCTTATTGGAGATAAGAGTCTCATGGACTTTCCTGCCCAGGTGGGCTTTGAACTGTGATGCTCAGATCTCAGCCTCCTGAGTTGCTAGAATTACAGGCGTGAGCCACCAGCTCCCGGCAGCATGTCAGTGTTGTAAATGCAATGCATCTTGATGTGTATCCCCCCTTTTGCCATTCTCCATCCTTCTCAACATCACCTATCTAATCAGATCTTACATTAGCTGTCCTAAACAAGAGAATGTTTGGTCTTCTATGAACTGTTTTGCACTTATAGGACTATGTTTTGCTTATTATATCTAGAAACACACTACTGACAGCTAGTGGGTAGAAGCCTGACACAATGCTCACATCCTGTAATCCTCAGGACAGTCCTCACAATCAATAAATATTTCCTAACCTATCATGTCCATAAGTGCCTGGGATGAGAAACCTTCCTTAAAGCAGGAACAAATAACACTAAGATTGGTCCATAGCAGAAAGCAATATCAGAAATGTGTGTTCATTCACTAGCTCTTTGTTTGATGTTCTATCCTAGAAACTTCAATCTTGTGGGCAGCCAGTCTGCCCCCAGTGGAGTCTGAAATATCACTGATTCATCACCCACTATCCATCTCACAATAGGAAGGAAATTTAAGACTAGTTCTATCATAGGAAGTATAAATCTGCCCTTGCTGTTCTTTCCTAAAGAAACTGAATTTAATGATCTCAGCTGGGGCTTAATGAGCCAATGTCCACATCACAAAGCTGCTCTGTTTTTGACATGTTTGACAGAACATTAGGGGGGAATGGGAGGGTGTATACTGAAAGACTAATTGAGCACTGTAGCTGAGCAATTCGTGAACGTCTTGTCCTCTAGCTAAAGGTTGTTCTGCTTCGGTGAAGCTACAGACAGACTCTGCCATGAGGATGTCACTCTTCTAAAAGATATATATATATATATATATATATGATTTTGAACATTATAAAAACTGAGAGTATTTGAGAGGAATAATGGTAGTTGCTGAATTGCTGTGAAAGAGAACCACCTAGCTGCAACTAATGGTCTGGCTTAGTGAGAAGGTACCAGATGTCAAAGGGCACCAAAGACGTATATTCTACTTTGGAGCTGAAAAAGCAGGTCTGTGATTTGTGGAGCCATCAACAGAAAGATGTCTGAGACAGTATTAGAGATCAGATCTCCACTGCATCATTTCTGATATGGTCAGGGTTCCCAGCACAGGGACTGTACCTGATAAAGCTATTCCAGGTAGCACCTGACTGCAGGAGAGATAGAAGGAAACATCAACCACCGGCGTATAAAGGGAGACATAAAAGTCTGCTCTATCCTTCAGCAGTATCCCCTAGTTCTGGGGAGTCTGGGAAATGAATGAGACCAGGAGTAGTCAAAAATGATACAAGCATTTCCTTGCACAGATTAAGTCAGACATTAGTGTGAAGATTTTAGTGCCAGGTATTTAAAAGTCTGATTAATTCACATGTCTCAATCTCAGGTATCATAACTTAAAAAAGAAGATATCAACAACATCCAAAGAGTTAAACATAAGTGAACTTGTAAGTATAAATTATGTGTGAAAAATCCCTGTCGTAAGTATGCCCAACAATCGAGCATGTGATACAATCTTTCTATGTAGTATTTGTGAACATATGTCCAAAGAATTATGCCTAAGTAACTCATAAGTATAAATTATGTGTGAAAATTCCCTATCCTAAGTGTGTCCAACCATCTAGCATGCGGTACAAACTGTCTATGCAATATTTGTGAACACATGATTGGAAGTGGCTGAGATTATAAGGAAGTCTAGAACCTGACACAGACAACAGTCCAACTGTGTGAGAGCAGGAAGTTCCATCACCATTATCTGATCTAGTGTTGTAGTTTGAGTGTGCTATCCCAAAGCATGAGTTGTTACATTTGTCTCCAATGTAACAATGTTAAGAGGAGGGACCTAATAGGAGGCTTTTAGATTTTGTTTCTTTCTTTTTTTTTTTTTTGGTTGGTCGTGGGGCCTGAACTCTGGGCCTGGGCACTGTCCCTCAGCTCTTCAGCTCAAGGCTAGCACTCTACCACTTGAGCTACAGCACCACTTCTGGTTTCCTGGTGGTTTCTTGGAGATAAGAATCTCATGGACTTTCCTGCCTGGGCTGGCTTTGAGCCACGATCCTCAGATCGCAGCCTCCTGAGTAGCTAGGATTACAGGCGTGAGCCACCTGACCTCTTGCCCTCTCTGCAGCTGTGTTTTGCCCCTCTGCCTGCTACTATAGCATGACACAGCAAGAAGGCTTTCACCAAATGCTGGCATTCCAGGCATGAACCTCCCAGTCATCAGAAGAAATGCATCTACTCTTTATACATTACCCAGTGTGAGTTATTCTTTTACAGCAACACAAAATAGACCAGGCACATAGCCAGGACACTTAAAGTAACTTCTTTGAATAAAATTAGTTAAGGTCATGCTTAACATGTAAGCATCCCTAAGATTCCTACTGTCACTGTCAGAGACTATCAAAAGTTATTTTTACATAAATTGTGAAATTGTGGTGAAAAGCAAGATATTTATTTGGCATCTTCAGATAAGTATAGCTGGCTAGATTACTTTGGCCAAATACTTTCATATAAATCTCTATTATCTGCAGCTGAATGTAATCCTGATTCCCCAATTTGTAAAGGCATTGAAGAATCAAGAAATAGTTAACAATATATAAGCATACTACAATTTCAAGGTACACTAAAACAAACAAATGACAATATTACTGGTCCTATTATCCATGAGTTTTACACACACACACACACACACACACACACACACACACACACACACATACTATAGAGAAGTAGGGATTGCTTTAAATAGAAACTCATCTTAAATCTTTAAACATCCAGTGTTAGGTTGAGGAAAAGAGCAATATAAAACAACCATTTAGAATATCTTGAACAAAAAATAGTATAGGATGACAGAGACGATTGGACAAAATTTCCCAGATGCAAATGTCAAGTATTGCAGGCAAACACTGACCCAGGAAGTTGTATTTCTTTTCCTCATAAAATGCCTATCATAAACTGGAGGAGGGAGCTCAAATGATCACTTTCTACTTTTATTGGTGTATTTTGTATGCTTCTCTCAGCTGGATTTGGCAGGGAGATAAAAAGAAACTTGGATCAGGGGCTATAAATGGGAAGGGCAGGACATGGAATCCAGGCTGGAAGCAGATTGTATAAGAAACAAGAAGGGGGTTGGGGTGAAGATGTATCTAACAAATTGGTGGAGAGGTAATGGTGAGTCTGATAAGTAGCTGAAGAATAGGAAAGTACACTACAAATTTAAAAAAAATCTGCACTTGTAGATTCACTGCTTGTAGAAGTCTGGGGTTTGGACCACAAAATCCATCCAATCCCTGCAATGCCAGAACCTCATGTAGGGACTTAGTTTTATGGCAAGAGCAAAAATGCTAGTATTTATTAAGTGCCAGCCTTGCCATATGTTGGTTCAGCTGCTATGCCATCAGCACACTGGAATCTGATAAAATGCTATCACCCTCAGTTTGCAAATAAAGATAGGCAAGCTCAAGAAACTCAGGTGAAAAGTGGCAAAGCCCATGGTCTTTCGTATGTATCTCCAAGTACCTTATGATTAGCAGATTTTCTTAGTTAATGCCAATTTACCAAGGAAACATTGAATGAATGTTCCTAACCATACTTGCAGGAATAAAGACATATGTGGTGCACCATGTCTTCTAACAAGACTGGGAAATCAGCACCTTCTCTTACATCTATTAGCAAAAGGAAGAAACAAAATGAAAAGCAGATAGAATTTACATAAGCACATAGAGTTTTAATAACACTCATTGAAAACATAGACATGCCCTTCAATATGTAAATATTTCAGAAAAATGTTTTCCTGTGAAACATTCCCAATATACGCCCCCCTCCCAAAACATCTATACCAAATTTTAAAAGATGATTGGAGCTACACAGTAAGCAATCCTTTCTCTCACTTATGAAAATGATATTTTATTTTTAACGTACAAAGTGCTTCCCTGGCATTTTCCATCATCCCTGATGCTACCTTTGCTTCACAATCATTTCTCCATCCAGTGTGTATGAAGATGGCTGGCCATTCTACACAGGCAACTACCCTAACCATCTCCACATATCTACACACACACACACATACACACACACACACACACACACACACACACACACACACACACACACAGGAAGTTCGTGCACACTGTGAAACTAGTAAGACACACAAGGAAATGGCAGGGAAAGACCGTTGCTGACACTGCTGCAAGCTATTCAGTCTTGAACTTGAAGGCAAAGCACGGGACAGCCAATGGATAACATCCAACATTTCTCTTCATTAACTGGAAAGGCAAGGATTGATCACAGACATAAATAAACAAAAAGAAACCCATTTGGTAATACAACAAGTCCTGAACTTGAAAGTTCCACAGAATTGAACCATTTGTTTCATCACTCAGATTCTCTTTTACAACTGATGTCATGTGGCTTTTTGGCCTTGTACAGTGCTATATCAAATAAAAGAAAATAGATGCTGCCCAAGAGATCTGAATCAGCACAGAAAGTTCATTGATTTGATACTTTTAATCACACTAAATGGAAAAGAACCGCATAGCTCCTCACAGGCAACCAGGATTTTCTTTCTGCTTTCTGAATGTATATAAATGCACTACAACAAACAGTGGCATGTGTTCACATTTCTGCATGCAATGTATTTCACACTCAGTTTAATGAACCCTACTGGGCATTTGCATTCTTTTTCTGAGCTAAAATTAGACTAGAAAGAAGGCCGCTCAAAACATCAATCAATAGATTGTGTATCCACTGATAACTAGCCTCTAAATATACCTCCTTCTCTCTCCATGTGTTATTTCCATAAACTTCATATCACAAGTTGGAGTGGTTATATGTATAGAATGTCTCATAGTTCATTTCAAGTCTTCTTTTGTTCTGAAAGCCCTTCCTGGTCTTTCTGTTCACACTAAATGGCAAATTGATTATATTTGTGAATGTTCTATTTGCATGGACTATGTACTTATTACACCATTTATTTCATCCTACTCACATCTCTCCATCTTTAATCCTCATGATTTCTATCCACCTTGCTGCACCATTCACCCACACAGAGAGACACAAAACTGAGCTCCGATTGAACAAAGGCCATATTTTTTTGTTTCTGACTTTAACCTATGGCACAATATCCACCTTTACCCCCCCCCCCCCAGTAACAGGTGCTTCCAAAGCTGTGGAATAATACATTTACATTTATTTCTTTATGAGAGTAGATGATGTTCTCAAAATAAAACAGAAAAAATATAGTCTAGCTAAATTTCAGCATAGGTAAGGTGTGGAATTTGGAGAGGAAATAAAAAATTGAGGCTATTTTCTTATTGGACTGGCAGGAGTTAAGAATTATAAACATGGTCAGATACTGGTACTTCACAAGTATAATCCTACTTATTCAGGAACATCAGAGGATCTCAGTTTGATGCTAGCCTGGGGCATAAATGTTTGAGAGACCCTTATCTCCAATTAACCAGCAAAAAGCCAGAAGTGGAATTGTGGTTCAAGTAGTAGAGTATCTTTCTAGCAATCATGATGCCCTAAGTTAAAAACTCAATACCATTCAAAAAAATTTTTTAAAGAGTTTAAGCTATGTATGTTTAAACAGACTATTAAGTATCTAGACTGTTAGGGGAGAAAGTGAAACAAGGAACTGTAAAACTAAACATTTTAGGCAAACTTCATCTTAGGCACTGACATTTCTTGGTGTTCCAAAACCTCTAGCCTACCACTTAAATCACCTTCAAGTTAGAAAAACTGAACTGCCCTTCACCCCAGCCTCAATCCTGTACAATAGGGGTCAGAGCCTCAGTGTGTTTTCAGACCAGCCGACCTTGCAACATAACACAGCAAGAAGCAGAGACCACTGAAGCAGCTGAAACTACTTACAGTCCCTGCAAGTTTCATGACAAATAGAAAGATTTTCTTGTAAGAAAATTAAAATGCAAATTGCAATGTCTGCTTAATATCCTTTCGAGAATCCTAATGCTATAAATACACTACACCTTGATGTGTGCCTAGGTGCATAATTGTGTTAATATGCACAAGGGCAGATCATCTTGCTTGTTAGATCTCCCCCTACATTTTACAGCTTTACAAATGTCAGGCTGTTAGGCCATAATTCTCCTGTTGAGGACCTCATTACCTATAAAGCATTCATATCTGTCACATAAAAGATGCAGGTGAGATGCAGGTTTGGCAATTAACCCATATATCTTCATCCAAATGGCTGGTCTTGCTTACTTTTAAAAATAAGTATATTTTCCTGAGTACCTGTTACAAAGTGCTATTGTTTTCCTATATGTTCAACCTTAGAGGTGAGGCTCTAAGTCAAAAAAAGGTATATTTGTTTCCTCTTGCAGGTGATCCAGTTGCAATCTTCCTAACTATATAGATATATCCAAGAGTAGTCTATATCCAGGTATATAGTTCCCAAATGGGGTGGGGAGAGGGGAAGGGTACAGAACTAGAAGGAGAAAGAATGAAAAAGTACAGTATAGGAGCTCACTGGACATTGGTGCAAGTGAACTATATAACTTGTGAGTGGAGATGGGAGAGAAGGACTGGGAGAGAATGGTAGAACAGAAGACACTGTTACCAAAGGAAATGTACGCATTACCTGACTCATGTAATTGTAATCCCTTTGTACATCACCTCTATAATAACAATACAATAAATTAATTAAAATTTAAAAATTGCAGCAGATCAAGAGCAGAACATCCCCAACTTTCTTTACTTCACTGCAGTGTAGAGAACAATTGGCATAGATGGACCCCTTTCCCTTGCTCTTGTGATTCACCCATTCTTGCCACAAAGCGGGCTATTTGGATAGCCAAGACTTATCCCCACTGCTCTGGGCAATCATTTTATCACTCGATGATTTATTTTTGTGTCTTCTGTTCTTTCTCTGAGCAGATTATTTCTGTAGAAATAAAGGATAATGTATCCTTTGGCATTAATAAGTAAAACCTCTGTGAGTTGGCTAGAGGAGTTACCTTGCTTGGCAATCTGTGCTTTGTACTGTACTGCTTGACTGTGAACTCACTGAATCATTATCATCAGCCCAGAAAGTAGTGTTTCATTTGTATTTCAAATCAGGAACTGGGACACCAAGACTGAAGGACCGGTATAATACTGCCCAGTAGTCTATGGTACCTCACATCTAACAAGCATTCTATGAAGCATTTTTCACCCCTCCTTCAAAGAAAGGTCCAGTATTTCTCAGGAGCATATGGTTTGTCACCCTAGTAACTATTTTGTGGTTCATTTCTTCTGTGGCGTAAGACATTAACCTAAAGGGGAAAAAAGTATTGAACGTGATAGGTTTGGATATTTTTCTCATGACACATGAGCCTCCCTTACCCGTACCTCCTCAGAATAATAGTCAAACTCTTAGCTATTCTTATGCTGGGGATGGTAGGGAAAGTATACCACTGCATATTGTGGAACTGCATAAACACATGATTGTGTTCAATATACATTATCTTAGAGGAATTAGCCAGGTTCACTTTTTATTCAGCCTGAATGTGAATAGGTTAATTCCTAATAGAACACTTACAACCAGTCCTCAGAGAAATTAGAACCTGTGTGCCCATTTTATGATTAGTCCCCAGAACAAAATCTATAATGTCTTACATCTATTAAGGCAATTTATTACCATCCTGCTTCACTTACTCAGGATTTTTAGGTTCGTGAAGGACAACTTTCAGTCACTTTGTCAAAAATATTTTATCTGAAGCCAATATTCTATATTTTTCTCTGTGAAGTGGTAGTTAGTCAGGCAAGCCAACCATCTGCACTTTAATATTACTGAAAATAACCCTACTTAATGTTCCAAGCCCTTTCAAAATCACTAAACATTTGTTATAGGTCATGCACTTGCACAAGTGATCATTTAGATAATCCATAGTTTGAGATGAAATAAAACTGCCTCCAAGTTTGCTTAGCATTTTCAAAATACTATTAAGAAAAGATGCAACTATTTTTGAGTTGAACATTTTTAAAAGGTCATTTCCCTTTTTCATTGTATCCAATTTTGTAAGTTACTGTCATTTGCTGCATCTTGAACTGGTGGAGATATTTGTGTGCCTTGTAGACAGACTTGGGTTTTTGTTTGCTTGTTTTTGTTTTGTCAGTCATGGGTCTTGAACTCTGGGCCTGGGCACTGTCCCTGAGCTCTTCAGTTCAAGGAGAGTGCTCTACCACTTGATCCACAGCACCACTTTTGGTTTTCTGGTTAATTAGAGATAAGTGTCTCATGTACATTCCTGCCCAGGCTGCTTTGAACAGAGATCCTCGGATCTCAGCCTCCTGAGTATCTAACATTAAACGCAAGAACCACCAGCACCTGGCAGACTCGGGTTTTGAAGGAAGTTCCTCTCATTCTCATTCTCAAGTCCTTGTTTGTCATTCTGCGTGTTCATAAAACTGACTTATAAGGGTGACATGTTTCTCAAGATAAGCCAGTAAGAGTCACGTAAGAGTAAGTTGTTGTCTTCATCCAGCATATAAGAAAGCTGAACACAGACATAACTGATCTGTGTTCTCTAATGGGTGAGTGAGAGAACACAGGAAAATCTCCAGGACTTATGACTCCAAGACATGAGTGCTCCTCTCCAAATGGGACCATCAAGTGATGAGTGACTTGGGAAGAGAAAGAAAAGGAAATGGGAAAGGGAAGACAAAGGACTTCTTTGCATTTGCAATTCTGGTTGGGTTCCTTTGCAAGACCATTAACACCTGAAGAGTCCTGGCTACAAGTTCATCATTCTGGAAGCTGGAAATTTCCCATAGTTAGTACCTAGTGATACTCCTTATGCCCCATACTCCTGTCTCCTTTCTGAAAATTGCCATTCTACTTGGCTACTCCATATCATCCCCATTTTTTAGTCATGCCTCATGCAGAGTCAGTGAACTGCAAATAGATTACTGTGTTGTCTTTGAGTAGAAGGGCTGAATTTCAGGAAATCACACTGCCTCTTCAGCTTCCTCTCTAATAGTCCAATGAGGAATCTGACTAGGAAAAGAAAGTGTGCTTAAGAGAGAGAATTAATGATAGAGGAGGAGGAGGAAGAGAAGGAAGAAGCCACAAGAGAAGAAAAGCAAACAATTCACTTTGTTTCCCTCTGTGTGTGGCATGCAGCCTCCTGAACCTCTCTGGAGGACCAGAGGTCCTGTTCATTTGTCATCTCTCCTTCCTTAATTGCCTGGGCCTCTCCTTCCTAGAAGCCAATATTTCCAAAGGACCCATCTAATACTGTCACCTCCAGAGGAGATGGTTGCTAATTGCCACAAATACAGGTAAGAAACAAATACATCTAGGAGCTTGGAATATCATTAATTTTCAAGAACACTAGGACACCCATTTCCAATTAGAGGAGCAGATTTGAGGGAGCCCTACCAGTGAGCCCTGCTGGGTATCAAACTTCCATCCTGTATATCCCAGATCCAATAGCTAGAATGCAGGGGCCACTTAACCTTGTGGCTTCTGTTTTCACATCTGTGTAACAGTGGATAATAAAATCTCTCTCCTTTTCACCAGGTTTTATGGGAGTGAACTAATTAATGATTGCATAAAGCCTAATACAATGCAACATGTAATTGAAAAGTTTAATCATAGATGTAATGGTCCAATAATAGTAAGCTGCAGATAAATAGTGCTTTCAAATGAAGATATTACCATTTTGATATTTTCTCTCTGATCTGCATTTTCAAATTAGAGGCATATATAATTTCGGTTTTATTCTTATTACAATAATATTGTTGAATTCTGCAAAGCTGCTTCCTATGTTGCTTTCATTATAATATTTCAACCAAGCAGGGATCTCAGTAGATTCCAGTCATAATTGGGCATTCTAATTAAATGTTTTGAGGCCTATCAGTGCAAATACAAAAATAGATGGTCAAAGACTCAAACTATCTCTTGCACAGTTGGAGAACTCAGTTTCTTCATTTGCTTCTCCCAAATCAGATAAAATTAGATTCTCACAGTCATATTCTTAACCCTTCAGCTACCTTACTATTCCAGAAAGTTCGTCACTCGCCTTTCCCTACATCTAACTCTTCACATAAGTCTCAACTGTTTTATGTAACAACGTTTCTTTATGAAAAACCCCTATTCCAAAGGAGGAAATAAACTGTTGTTCTTTAGCTGGTGCCTTATTCTATAGCATTTTTAACACCATCCAGGAAGTTTAGGATCCAAGTTTTAAATTCTTTTTGCACTTTTAGGCTTGTCCGTTATTGGAATGTATTGTTTTGATTTGTTAACTATTACTCCATCACTAGATGCCTAAGCAACTTAAAGAATTCTCTTCTCCCTTCCCTAGTACTACAAATGTTACAAGTAAGTGTTGAAAACCTTTTAGCAGTGACTTTGTAAAAAAGTATAAATTCTTCTAAGTACATCATTAAATTAACTATAACTTGTGACACTATATATTTTCTCAATAGTAAATGCTGTCGTGTGAATCAGAAAATATGACACCATGAAACTTTAAGAAGAATTCCACTTGTTGCAGGTGAAAACTGATGATCAAATCCACAGCCTTACAAAAATGATCTTTTATAAATCCCTGTGTGCTACTTTTCTAACATCAAAACTTCACTGGTCTCAGAACTACTCCTATTGGAATTGCACCAAACATCTGCCCTTCCTACATTACCCAGGCTGCATGGTGCTTATGCCCAAACTGCTGACACATGTCTGGAGTGGCAGTCACTTTTCACCTCTGTGTAGATACCCTTGACACTTTAGGTCTCACCTTAAAGATGAGTGCTTTCAAGTATGAAATTATGTCTTTTGCAAGGAAATGAATGCAACTGGAAAATGCCATATTAAGCAAAGAAAAGCAGGTTCAAAAGGGCAAAGGTTGAATGTTTTCTCTCATATGTGGATGCTAACCATAAAGGTCAAACCTGTTTATAGGCACATACAGACATATCATATAACAGGTTTTTGGGTGCTTTAAGAAGGCAGGAAGAGAAATGGATATTAGAAGACTGACAATACCAAAATACACAACATCTTCTAAACCAAGATAACAAAAACACATTCACTAAAAGCTATTGAATCACAGGGGATCCAAGGGATGGGGAAAGAGAGTCAACAAGGGTTCCTGACCAAAATATCATATGTACATGTGTGAAATTTCACAGCGAAACTCCTTTGAACAAGTAACATACACACAAAAATAATTGAATAATTAAAAATAATTAAAATAAAACAAAAATAATTAAAAGAGTCCTAACTATGTTCAGGTGCTAGTCCTAACTATGTTCAGGGAGAGGAGAGGCTAAATGGGAGGGTAGAAGAGGGTGGATATGGTCAACTTACTGTATTACATGTGGGACTAGGGAACAATAAAGCTTGTTGAGAGTTTGGGAAGAAAATGAAGGAAGATGCGGGAGAATGATAGAGGTGATGATTCTGATCAAGGTGCATTGTATATGTGAAATGAAATCCCATTGTACAAATAACTGACACTAATAAAAATATAAACATTTTAATATACCCCTCCACAAGATAAGTTCCTTTATTCTTTGTGCTCACCTGGGTCTTTTCAAGTCAGTACCTCACACTTCCCTAACTACCCTGTGTGCATCTATCTCTTCTCCTATAAGCGGATGGCTCCATGAAGATTGCGGACCGTGTTTTATTTTCTGTAAAATAGTAGATCTTATGGCAGGCCCTTGCTAATACTTGAAGATCAATTAGTAGTTGTCAAATGAATGAATTGGTGATAGCTCTGCCTATCATGCAGACTGACTAGAAGGGAAAGAAAATTAGAGTCCTGAATTTTTACTCATTAAGCCACAAAGTATCTTTTAAATGTCTTTTACTTTCTAAGATATACTTGAACGAAAGCTGTTCTTTTTAAAATAAATTTCTTTTAATTATTTTCCTCAAACAAATTATTTCTGTATAGCACCCTTCCTTTGTCCTTGAATCTGAAAGGCCACCCTATAGACAACCTCGGGGGCTACTTTCTATGCTAAAGTTTGAGGATAATTTTCTAGGTAATTTTGAAAAGTTTTTCTTGCCTTCACTACAATAGCCAATAAATGGAAATTTCTCAACCACACATGAGAATTTTCAAGGTTACCTGTAGCACATAGGACTTGGAGAAGAATAAGAATGACTACTACTTCGCTTTTTCATAAGAGCATACCCAGCACATGGTAAAGTTTAAAGACTTCTAAAGATTTAGAAAAGAAGTCAGGCGCCCATGGCTCATGCCTATAATCCTAGCTACTCAGGAGGCTGAGATCTGAGGATTGCGGTTCAAAGCCAGCCCGGGCAGGAAAGTTCGTGAGACTCTTAGCTCCAATAAACCCGCTAGAAAACCGGAAGTGGTGCTGTGGCTCAAGTGGTAGAGCGCTCGCCTTGAGCTGAAGAGCACAAGGACAGCGCCCAAGCCCAGAGTTCAAGCCCCACGGAAAAAAAAAAAAAAGATTTAGAAAAGATGTATGACTTGGATTTTAAAAAAAAAACAGTTTAAACTGTACTATTTCAATGAAGTATTAAAATATTTTTGGCCCACAATGATGGACTCATAAATTTGCATCCCCTTTGCAAAAGCTTTTATCTGTGAAGCTCAGAAATGATGGCTACTACTACTAGTGCCTACATTGAACATACAACACAAGATCAGATAGCCTGAAAACAGGAAGGACTAGGAGAAACACTAGGACTCCTTGGGAGAGGTTGAAACTTCCTAAAAGAAGATCCAGAAACACAACAAATCAAAGAAAGGTTGAATAAATGGGAATGCATTAAATTGCATGGCAAAGGACATAGCTACCAAGATCAATAGAAAGCCCACTGAATGGGAGAAGATCTTTACTAGCCATACAACAGAAAAAGGCCCCATATCTAAAATATACTTAGAACTCAAAAAATTAAATTCCCCAACAACAAATCCTCAAAGAAACAGCAAAACCATTCATAAGTGGGCTAAAGACTTAGAGACTCCTCTGAAGAAGAAATAAGAATGGTCAATAGATACATGGAGTAATGCTCAACATCTCTGACCATAAAAGAAATGCAAATCAAAATCACATTGAGATTCCACCTCACCCCAGTAAGAATAGACATTGTCTAGAGCTTCCCTAAGACCCAGAAATACTACTCCTGGGCATTTACCCAAATGACCACACAAGGCCAAACTAAGCCTTCAAGTATAACTATGTTCATTGCAGCATTGCTAAGATAGGATTCAACCCAGATGCCTCTCAGTAGATGAATGGATCAGGAAAATGGATCAGGAGAATGTACACAATGGAATTCTGTGTTTCCATCAGAAAGAATGGCATTGCCTCATTCATAAGAAAATTGAAAGACTTGGAAAAAAATATATTAAGCCAAGCAAGCCAGAAACAAATTCAGCATGATCTCCCTCCTTTGCAACAACTAGAATGTCCAGGATATTCTTAGCAGAGGACACAATAGCTAACTAGCTATGTGCATATGGCCATATAAAATGATGATTATCGAAATGAACTCTAAGAAATGGAAACAGGTGGATTTTCAGTGAGCTGTTTGCAGTTATGTGTTCTGGAATTTGAATACAGAAACTGAGAAACTAAAAGAAGTATTTAATAGAGTGTAAAGGGCAACATCTACAGTTTTAAGTTTTTACTCAAAGCTAAATACAATTTGAAATGTATTTCACCCCTTTATACTTATTTTTAAATCAAAGTAAGACCACCACCATCACCAACACCACCATTATTATCAACATTACCATTTACCAAATACCCAATATCAATAATCTTCTGGACAAGGTTGTATTTCCCTTGTAAGAAAATAACTAAATAGGAATGCATGGCTTCTCTGAAGAAAATGTTCAAGGAACATTCCTGGAATAAACCTATAAAGTGTTTGTTATCAATATCAACCAGTGTCTGAGTTCCACAGAGATACCCAGAGCTCTTTTGACATCATGGGAAAGAAAAGAAAACAATTTCATCACAGAAAAACACTTATCAATTATTTATAAGCACCCCAGAGTATCATATAATACAGTCAAGCCATAAGCGCATTTTATGCCTTGTACCTCTAGCTATGTCTCCTCTACATCAGAACTAGAAAATTTGTCAAAGACACATAGTTAAATGTTTACAGCCCAGCTTGGTGTTATTGGGCTGTGACAGAATGTTTAAGAGGTGGGTCTTGAAAGGCACAGTGGGCTTATATAGCCTCTGCCTCTCCTCTCCCCCCCCACCCCGCCTTTCTCTCCCCTTTCTTTTTACTTCTGGTTATAGGATGAGTGAATTTGTTCTGCCATGTGCCATGAAATCCTACCTTGCCACAGACACAAAGCAACAATGAACTAAAATAACAGTGGACCAAAATAAACCTTTTCTATTGATGAGTTGATTTGCATTAATTATTTGTTATAGTTATGGAAAGTTGACAAACAATGTGTGCATTAAATATACCTTATTCTATTATATCCTGGATCCAAAAGAGACTCCAAGACACCCAGTTAAAGGAGATAGGAACTTTATTACCACCATGCAGGGACTGCTTCATACCACCGGGAAAGTAGGAAAATGGCATTGAGCTCAGGGTAGGATGGTTTTTTTTTTTTTTTTTTTTTTTTGTCGT
>NW_012267241.1:3449813-3493274 GCF_000151885.1 Dipodomys ordii
TACTGAGGGGCATCTGGGTTGGTTCCATATCTTAGCTATGGTAAATAATGCTGCAATAAACATAGTTGTGCTGGTAGCTTTAGTGTGGTCTTGTTTGTGATCATTTGGGTAAATGTCTGAAAGTGGGATTGCTGGGTCATAGGGGAGATCTATGTGGAGTCTTTTGAGGAACCTCCATACTGCTTTCCAAAGTGGTTGAACAACTTTACACTCCCACCAACAATGCAGTAAGGTTCTCTTCTGTCCACATCCCCTCCAGCATCTGTTGTTGTTGGAGTTCTTGATTTTAGCCATTCTAACTGGGGTGAGGTGGTATCTCAATGTCATTTTGATTTGCACTTCTTTTATGGCTAGGGAGGTTGAGCATTTCTTCATGTGTCTATGGGCCATCCTTCTTTCCTCTTCAGAGAAGTCTCTCTTTACATCTTTAGCCCACTTATTTATCAGGCAGCTGCCTCCTTGAAGATTTGTTGATGGGAGATTTAATTTTTTGAGTTCTAGGTATATTTTAGATATGAGACCGTTGTCTATTGTGGCTAGTGAAGATATTTTCCCAATCCGTGGGCTTTCTATTGATCTGGCTAGCTATGTCCTTTGCCATGCAGAAGTTCTGCAATTTCATGCAATCCCATTTGTCCAACCTTTCTTTGATTTGTTGTGTTTCTGGGTCTCTATTAAGAAAATTTCATTCTGTGCCAAGGAGACCTAGTGTTTCTCCTATTCCATCCTGTAATGTTTTCAGAGTGTCTGCTTTGACTCCGAGGTTTTTGATCCATTTGGAGTTGATTCTGGTGCAGGGTGATATATACGGATCTAGCTTTAGTTTTCTACAAGTAGTTAACCAATTTAAGTGGCGATTTTTTTTTATCACTACTAACCACCAACAGTCAAATTCTTCTATTGCTGCCTTGGTGGCACCCACATGTAAAGAATCCCTTCAGCCTTTCATCTCTGTAGAGATGAAATCCATGAGCTTAAGTTCCTCTTCAATAATATGGATGCCTTTTAACTTTAACCCTTCCAAACAGAGTTCTGTTGGAAGCCTTTAATCATGCTGAAATATAAGTATAATATAATCTTCCATATGAATTCTGTCAAGATATTGTTACTTGGCATAAAGGATATAAACAAGTATCAGAATTTTATCTTGATTCAGTTTTTCCTTGGTTCATTATAAATGGTTTTGTGTGAATTTCACATTATACTTCTGATTTATTATTGCATGCAGTCTTGATATACATAGAATTTGATCTCATTTTTAGCAAGCATTTCAATCCTTATTTTGAAAAGTTGATCATTTCTATCATAAAACTTAGAGCTTGAATATATGAGTTTATAAGATACATTTTGTGGTCTGGAAATACTAGGAATATCAGTCCCTGTTGTCACATCCACAAATATTTTAGATATTGGAAGTTTTAGTAGAATAAGTATGCGACTACCCTAGCTGAGCATTTATATGAAAGTAATATTGATCTGGATTATGAATTCACTAACTTAAAATCATAAGAGTGTTGGGAGGAAGGGGACCTTAGAGATACTGCTTGTATATTAGAAGCTGTAGGAAACATTCTTCCAATAAATCTGAAAGATTTTTTTATCAGCCCTATGTGAGTTTAAGATAAAAATTTCATTTCTTTTCTTTGAATGCAAGATTTAATTTCCTGGGGGTGACATTCTCTGCTAGTCATTGCCACAAAACTTTAATTTGCAAGCACTTAAACAAAAGCCAATTATCAAGCCTTCTCATGATGATAATGAAGATGATAACCTACAGAAATTACTCCTGCTCTATTGTGTCTTTCCCTCCACTGCCACTCATTCATTGAGACCATTTATTGAGTATCTACTATATAGCTGTCAGTATTCATGGTGTGGTAGATTATAGTGGTGAATATCTGTAGCCCAGGATTAGCAAGCATACTATTTTTTCTTTCGTCCAAGGGAGTCACATTATAAGCAAGCAAACATTTGTGGGTGAAGGATAAACAAGAGACAAAGGTAGTGAAATGTATTACAGTGAGGATAAGATAATGCCATGGAAAAGAAAATCGTTGAAGCATTTTGCAGCAACAAGATTTTGAAGACAATTAAGAAAATAGCTACCCATGTAACACAGTAGAAGAAGCATGACAGATGGAAGCATCAAGTGCTGAAATGACCTTGAAAAAAGTGTGTACAGGGACCCAGGAGAGGCCAGGCATGGTGCATCAGCCAGACCTCTTCTCCCCAAGGTTTCTCTCACCCTTCCTCCCTGGGCTGCCTCTGTTTAAAGCCACTAACTAGAACTTTACACAGTGTCATCAATCTTACAGAGTCTGTGCTTTCATGTTCTTGTATATCAAAGTTCTAATGACTTTCCCGGCTCTGAGCAGGGATTAAGCATTGAGTCAGCCCAACCCTTCAAACTTAGTTTTGATTACCTTCCATTTCTGATCCAAATGTTAATGTTTCCATTGCACACCTTCTATGATGGACATGCACGCATCTTTAATTCTCAAAGGTTTTTGAGGGCATTCACGAACAGCCACCTTATGTCTTGTTTCCCTTTATCCCAGATCTTACACATACATAAAACATGTATTTATAACAATAAGATCTAAAACCAGGCTCTTCTTCAAGATCCTCCTAATTTAGTATGGCCTCACATAACCCATTTTCCCTTCAAAGGCCAATGTAATTTCTTTATGTATAATTCATTTCTCTCTTACTTAAGTTCTACTTTGCAATATACTTTTTGCATGAGGAAGAAATATTATTTCTTTTATTTAAAAAACCCTTATTCACTTGCTGGCTTTTAGCTTGTATTTAGTTTCCTCATTAGTATAAATACCTTGGAAGCAAACCCAAGGGTTATGATCTTCCTTTCCTCTCCACAGTCCAGCAGTGTCCAGCACCCTGTAGTGCTCAAAAGCTGTTTATGGTTTTTAATGGACTGAATATAACAGTCTTCACTTAATAATCTTGTTTCAAATCTAAGCTTTCTTTTCATAAATACTTATAGAAGGGAAGTGAACTATTATAGGACATCTTATAATAAAAGGTAAAGTGTCTCCACTTCATGCTCCAAGCTCCTTCCAAGCAATATTTGTACATTACACATTAGCTCTCAGCTCTATTGACTCAGAAACAGAAAACCTCGAGAGGCAATGCTACTCTGGCAAATTAATGAATTTGTGAGTGATGAATGCAATGGCACAGGACTAGATGACAGACCCTGAGGAGACTTGCCTAGCAGGCATGGAAAGGAGCAGTCAAGAAACAAAACCATTTAAATAAACGTCATACCTCATATAAGATCCTAATTCCCTATTAAAACACTAAAAATCAAATAATAAGAAAACCAGAGCTCCCAACAATGAAAATTACTTGCTGATGCAAATCTAATTTATATGCAATTAACCAATTACAAACTCGAGGTATAATGAAGGGAGTTATCTATATTAATTTAGGGGATAATTTGACTACTGATTTTAAAGATGAGGAACTTGAACCTAGGTGAGGGGACTCTTGCCAGCGATCACCCTGGAAAGAGGACAATGATCCCCACATCAACACCTCTCACTGGAGGGGCTGTACTAGTGCATATGACATTCATGACTGGCTTCCATTGTCACTGTCATTGCTGTAAGCAGAACACACCTTAACTCCAAGTCATGAGTATTATGCTTTGAATCTAAAAAATCATCCCCAAAGACTCATGTATTGAAAGGCTGGTACCACGCTAGTGGTAACAATTTTTGCTAGACTCAGAGAACTTAAGGAAGTAGGACCTACCTGGAGAATAAAGGTGACTGTCACTGGAGGCTTTAATCTTGTCTTGGGTCCCTCTCCATTTCTTTGCTTCATTTTCTTTCTGCCTTTACACTATGTTTCCTGTCTGTCAGGATGTTAGCTTCTCTTTCATGCTCTACTACCTTTTTGAAAATTACTATATATACATGTTTATTACAATAAATACCATAAGATAGCAACTTAGAGTGTGCAAGGAGCTTTTTTTTTAATTGTGAAGATATCATAGAGAGGGGTTACAATTACATGGGCAAGGTAATAAGTGCATTTCCTATCAAACATTGTTACCTCCTCCTTTGTTTCCCCTATCTATCCCTTCCCATCTCCCCCCCACCCCTCACTCCACTTCCACCCCCACCCCCCATGCCATAGTTGTAAAGTTCATTTTTGACATAACATCTTGAAAATCTCGTTGTTCCAATGGGTCCACCTGTATCCCTATTTAAACAATTTGTTTTTTCCCTTCACCTCAACAAATTATACCAACATTAAATATAGTGAAAACAGGGGTTATACTGTGGGGGAGGGACATGCAAATCAACAAAGAAATATCTCATAAATATGTTAGAAACAATAGCAAGAAAGAAAAATATATTTGAATCCTTATCTTGCGGTTCATTTCACTTAATATCAACTTATCTGACCATTTCTGTTGTCTCAGACATATACTAGTTATTGAAAATAAGAGAAACCATGGGACCTGTGTTTCTTTGGGCCTGACTTATGTCACTTAATATAATTTTTTCCAAGTGTTTCCATTTCCTAACAAATGGGGCCATGTCATTCTTTCTGATTGAGGCATAGAATTCCATTGTATACATATACCACATTTTCTTGATCCACTCATCTACTGAAGGGCATCTGGGTTGGTTCCATATCTTAGCTATGGCAAATAATGCTGCAATAAACATACTTGTGCTGGTAGCTATAGTACAGTCTTGTTTGTGATCATTTGGGTAAATGCCCAAAAGTGGGATTGCTGGGTCATAGGAGAGCTCTATGTGGAGTCTTTTGCAGAACCTCCATACCACTTTCCAAAGTGGTTGAACAAGTTTACACTCCCACCAACAATGCAGTAGGGTTCCCTTCTGTCCACATCTTCTCCTTCATAACAGAAGGGCAAATAAAAACCTTCCATAGCAAAGAAAAATTGAAACAATACATCTCCACCAAACCAGCCCTACAAAAGATACTTAAAGATGTCCTACACATAGAAAACCAACAAGACCACAATAAAGGCCAAGAAACTGTACCCAAACTAAGAATCCAAGAGCCATAGGAAGAACCCAGTTGCCACAGCCCCCAAGAAGGTGGATAACATGGCAGAAGCTCCCAAACACCTCTCAGTCTTAACTATCAACATTAAGGGACTTAACTCTCCAATTAAGCTACATAGACTGTCTAGTTGGATTAAAAAGGAAGATCCTTCTATCTGTTACCTTCAGGAGTCACACCTTGCCCATAAATAAAAACACATTTTGCTGGGAAGGGATGGTAAGGGTAAACAAAGGAGGAGGCTGCAATGCTTGGTAAGAAATGTATGCATTATCCTGCCCATGTAATTGTAACCCCTCTGTACAGTATGTTCACAAATAAAATAAAATAAAATTAAAAAAAAAAACACATTTTGAAAGTGATAGGCTGGAACAAAATCTACCAAGCAAACAGCCCCCATAAACAGGCAGGAATTGCAATCCTAATATGAGATAAAACAGACTCCAAATTAAAATTAGTGAGAAGAGATAAAGAAGGTCGCTACATACTAATTAAGGGATCTCTCCTTCAGGAAGATAATACAATTCTAAATATCTATTTGCCAAACAATGGAGCACCCAAATTTATCCAAGAAACACTTTTTTCCCTCAAATCTCACATAGATCCAAAGACATTAATTGTTCGGGACTTTATCACACCACTATCCCCACTAGATAGATCAACTCGGCAAAAACTCGACAGAGAAACCGGAGATCTAAACAAACTGCATAGATCAACTAGATTTAACAGACATCTACTAGCTTGATGGTCCAAAATCTCTGAAACTCTACACAAACTAAGTGTTTTTTCCTTTTCAATTTTTGTCTTACAGTGCTACTACTGTCTTGGGCAACAGAAGGAATAATAATGGCACAGTCAAGTGACCTTCTAAACCTTCTAATTCCTTATTTTCCTAGCAATGGTCTTTGTAGATCTTTCTTCCTTACTCCACTGCCCCCAACTGTGAGTGTTTCCATGGAGGCCCCCAATCATTTCCTTCCATTTAATCCCATTCTTCACTTTTTCATGAATTATTCTGTCTCTTCCCAGTCTCCACAGATACCTAAGTGTTTGAGTAATAATATTGATAATAAATATGTATCAAGTACTAGTTTATTTTCTGCTGCCATAATCTTTGGAACCAAAGCAGATATTATATTCCTTATTCCCCCTGAAGTGCTACTTCAGGAACAAATAGAAAGAAAGAAAGCCCTTATGCTCATTCCACCATTCTGAAGCATGATTTAAGGTCATTATTTAATATATACACACATTCATATATGCATATAAGAGTCTATAAAATATGTTGTTAGCTTTATGCTAATAATTACCATTCATCAACTTTTATATTCATTATAAATATATATTTAGATCTGTGTACAATTATATATCTGAAACTTTTACATTTTTCAAGTATTTGCATAATGTCTGAGAGGGTTTTAAACTTTAGTGACTTTCATATTTTATAGGTAGATTTTCTAATTAGTTTCCATGACTCATGCATAAATATTTTTCATCTCAACTCAATTACATTATTTCACATTCTTAATGCAGTTATTTCTTTTCTTATCTCATGCTATTATATTTAATACTCATAAAAATTTCTACTACAGTGTAAAGTTGACAACAACAATGTAATGAACTAGATCTCAGAGGAATTAAGTAATTTGTACAAGGTCTCCTCACCATTAAATGCAATAGCTGAGACTCCAAAGGACCTGAAGACTTCCATAGATGCTGTACCACCTCCATAAGAAAACAATTTATTTTGGCAGCCCTCACTTGGCTGAATTGAGTAAATAATAATGGTTGGGCCAGGAAATACATAGGAGCAATATGTAAAGGTTTAGAGACACTCATATCTCAATGTACAAAGTTAAGTCACATCAAAAGTAAGATGACTATTATGCCTTATCCTCCAAAGAGTACCCGTATTCTCTACTCTATTCACCAGCTGTAAGTCACTTATTTATGTTCAATACAAAGAAATGTGTCTCTAGCACAGAGATCAGCAGGTATGGTTTGTAGATGGTCAAACAGTAAATATGTTTGGTTTTGCAAGCCATATGGTCTCTTGTCACATCAACTGAATCTGCTGTCTCAACATTAAAACAGCTATTAGCAGTCAGCTAATGAATGAAAGTAGCCATGTGACACTAACATTACAAGAAAAATGACACTGGATCATATGGTCTACTGGCTATGCTTTGCCATCCTGTTTTTATAGAACTTACTAGACATTGTTACAGGCAGATGTTAAAGAAACCCTTGAAAAAGTAGACATCCCATGCTAACCCTCACCGATCTTCAGTGTTGCCCTTAGGTTTGCTAGTTTGTCCTTAGGTTTCCAGCTATAGCTTCAAGACACCTCAGCTGTGTTAAGGGAGTCATGTGACAATACATATGCTAGTGCCTCGTAGCATATGTGGTCCTTGTAATTATCCCAATATCTTCTTCTGAGGTAAACATCAGCAGGGATCTTGAGAATGATTGTTCCTCCAAGCAAGCTAGTACATGTCTGTAATCTCCCCATAAGACAACTAGATTCAGAAGGATCATGGTTAAGGCCAACTTTAGGCATAAAGCCTAAGATACTGTCTGAAATAATAAATGCAAAGAAGACCACAGTGTAGTGGTTCAACTTACCTAGCATTACAGATCTGAGTTCAACTCCAACATCCTAACAAACAATGTCAACTTCCTGCAGCCTATAAAATTTCAAGAGTACCATAGCAGTGAAAACACTTCTGTAATACATCACATGTGAATTTTAAATTCAGGTATTTTGACTTAAAGATAATTTTCAGTTATTTGCTACCTATACACACATCTCAAGTACCTGGCTATTCATATTGTAGTTACTTATATTCTTCTTACTCTATTATTATTTGCCCCAAAAGAGGGAATACATACTTTTCACATTCATATATTCAGTCCATCTGTGTTGGATAACATTATCAGCACTCTCTCTTCACCCTTGTATTTCTACTTTTTGATGTGAGGTTGCATTTCTTTCCATAAGAAGGCTAAGGTTGATTTTGGGCTAGCCATGCAAAGTGATCAATAAAATAAACTGGTGTGGTATATGCATGCTCCATTCTGAGGTTTAGTGTGTTTTTTACATGTCCTTTTGTGTGTCTAGCAATGTGAGAAAAGTTTTACACAGGTAGGTATTGAGTCAATAATCTGGATCTAAGAATGAACAGAAATGGAAAAGTCCTGAGACCAATATTTTTTATGGATGCAGACAAGAGCAACAAAATTCTTCCTGAACTGAAGTCTGGAACAATAATAAATGGTTGGTGTTTAAAGTTACTGTTTTGTAGTTGTTTTGCAATAAGTGATTTTCCAAGCCCAGTTCCTTGCCTAACAAAGAGCATGGTCCATAGTAGTACTCCATAAGTATTAAAATGAAAAAGAAAACTACCTGAAAGCCTAAAAGATCTTCCAGCTATATACTATCAACCACCTCTCCTCATCTTGTCTGTCCTTGATCATCTGAACAATAAGTTCTCAATTGTTTACTAGCCTCAAAGATCTTTCAACAATGTAAGTTTAAAAAATCATTCCTAGAAGTTTATAAGGAGGAGGAGGATAAAGAGAAGGATAAGAAGAAAAGCAATGTCAAAAGAGCTTATGAAATATGACCACTTCTCAGTCCAGATTTGTACCATTCTCCATTTTTTTTACTGAGCATTTCAGTAATGCAGGCTTTCTCTTTTCTCTATGTTTTTAGCTTGAATTGCAACACTGTCATACCTGTCTTGAAAGGTATGAAAGAAGTCATTGTAAAAAGTATATTCTGGTTGTTCAGAGTAAAATTCAGTAACATTATTTATTACAGGGCCACAGATTTCTTGGTGATTTCTGATGATTTCTTGGGAAAAGTTTCAGTCTTGACGTTTCTCAATAGGTTATCCTCTTTATTTCTTTGTGTGTGTGTGTGTGTGTTTGTGTGTGTGTGTGTGTGTGTGTGTGTGTTTAAGGGTTATTAACAGACAGTAATTCATGTTGCAGGATAAAGAATAAGAATGGATATCCATTACACAATGCTGGCTCTGATAATGAACATTCAACTGATCAGAGCAACCACCCCTAAAAACCAATCAGTAAATTAACCTTGCAGTAAAATTGTGTGGGCTGTCAAGTGAGTTTTCTTTCCGCTCTGCTAATCAATGTCCATATATTTAATAGTTTTAAAATATTAGTATGCATTTAATACAGAAACCCTCCCATAACCTTTATTTCTTATCAATACTTGTTATCAAAGAAAAACAAAAAGAAAGAACCTTCATGGTTAGAGGAAAAAAATGTGTCTTTCCACCCCCTTTCCAAACTTCTTTAAAATGAGCAATGCTGAAGAAACAAATTCGATTAAGACATTTAACATCTTAATTTCTGATGTCTATCTGTTTTGTAAGACAAATGGGAAGAGGAAGGTTGTTATATGAAGTAAATATAGTCTTAAAAAATAGTATTTACACTTAGTGGTCCACATTAATTTCTACTCTGGCCTGCTATATATATGAAGAAGTAACTATAGGAAATTCCAATCAAGTCAGTCAAATAGTATGCCACTCAGCATCTTTCAGGTTAGTTTAGTTTACTATAATTAGATTCATGTTGCTAAAGTACACAGATATTGGCAAAATATTTATAACTATTGTAAGATGAGCCTGGATTCAAGAATCCATTCTCCTCATCAAAGTTATATTCATATATCAAGTAAGTGTTTGAATTTATACTGAGCACAAAGTGTTAGCCAAACTCAGATATTGATGGTTTTCTGTTTGTTTTTAACCAAACAGATTTCTATTCACTTATTTTCCATTGTGGTTGGCTTTGTTTTTAATGACACTGGAGATTGAATTCAGAGCCTAGAACTTGCTAAGCAAGTGCACTAACCCAGTTTGTTGGTTTGCCTTTTTGTTTTGTTTTTCAGATAATCTCTCTAGCCAACCTCAGACCTCGTCTCTATTATCTTGATTGAACTCCTGAGTATCTGGGATTATAGACATGATCTGCCAGGCAGATTGAAGGGTCAGTGTGTAGGACTGGGAGTTTTTTGAGTTGCTATTGTTCATTGTTTGTACAGCACTTGCTGGCCTATAAAACTGGTTACAAAAATATTTCTTATAATTACAGAAAAGATATGAGAGGAGCCAGGCGCCGTGGCTCATGACTGTAATTCTAGATACTTAGACTGAGATCTGAGGATCACGGTTCAAAGCCAGCCCAGGCAGGAAAGTCCATGAGACTCTTATCTCCAATAAACCACCAGAAAACCAGAAGTGGTGCTGTAGCTCAAGTGGTAGAGCGCTCGCCTTGAGCTGAAGAGCTGAGGGATAGAGCCCAAGCTCAGAGTTCAAGCCCCATGATCAACAACAACAACAAAAAGATGAGAGGACACAGGAATTAGCATATGGCTTAAAATAGAATTGTTAAAGGCAGAGAATATGTATTGAACATCCATTATGGATCAGGTTCATTGCATCTATTATGGATCAGACTCTTACTAAATTATTACAAGCCCTTATTGAAGAATAACTTCACAGAGGAAACTGTAACACAAGGTGAGGGGTTGAGCAGGAAAGCTTTGACTTGTGCAAATAGAAGGTACAAAATACAAGGTTAGGTTTGCCTAACCTAAAGCAAAAACTAATGGCAAAATCAACTCATTTGATACAACATAATCAACTAGTTTCTATATTCTATTTCTTTTTTTCTTTTCTTTTTTTTTTTGTGAAAATACCGTACAGAGGGGTTACAATTACATGGGCAAGATAACGAGTACATTTCTTATCAAGCATTGTTGTGTCCTCCATTGTTTCCCCTTACCATCCCTTCCCATAACTCCACCCGCGCCCCCCTACTCAATCCTCCCCCCCACCAAAGTTGTAAAGTTTTTTTTTCCACATAACATCTTGTACATCTCATTGTTGCAATGGGTCCACCTGTATCCCTATTTAAACGATTTGTTTTTCCCCTTCCCCTCCACAAATTATACCGACATCAAATACAGTGAAAACAGGGGTTATACTGTGGGGGAGAGACATACAAAGCAACAAAGAAATAATCTTATAAATGTGTTAGAAACAATCACATGAAAGAAAAAAAACATTTGAATACTTATATTGGGGTTCATTTCCCTAGCATCAATTTATCTGACCTTTTCTGCTTGACTCAGACATACACTGGTTACTGTAAATAAGGGAAACCATGGGACCTATGTTTCTTTGGGCTTGGCTTACTTCACTTAATATAATTTTTTCCAAGTCTTTCCATTTCCTAACAAGTGTGGCAATGTCATTTTTTCTGATGGAGGCATAGAATTCCATTGTGCATATATACCATGTTTTCTTGATCCAGTCATCTATTGAGAAGTATCTGGGTTGGTTCCATATCTATTTCCAAATTCTGTTGAGGGAGGGTTTCATAATTACTGTCAAAATTCCAACAATGTCACCTCATGACCTTTTATGACATTTTACTGTTTCTACTTAAATGATAAAACTAGTATATTAAATTATACTGATTTCAGACCAACAACCCTCTTGTCTTGTGATGATTTTTGTGGACAAAATGAAAATATATAAATTTAATGTTGTCAAAAACAAATGAAAAATATGTGCTTAAATGATCAGACACTCAGAAGTGTTTGATGAAAAATTATATAGAAATTTCATCCAATATATTTGCATACATTTTCAACAGGAATGGAATCTCCTGAACTCACAGGATGTAGGATGACCAACTATCTCTCTTCCTCTGGGATATGAAAGAGATCCCGGAATGTGCTGATTTTCATTCTAATCTAGACAATCTTAGGTAAATTGGGACACGTTTTTCACTTTATCAGAGTAACATATGTGCATTCTGCTTATCAGCAGGGTATATCTGCCCTGGTGTTTTGGCTCTGTTACTAAGTAATTAACTACAGTTCCAAGATAGAGATAATACACAGATGTATTCATTATTAATTAGGACAAGAGTTACTATGTTTGCTTCAATTATTGCTCTTGATTAATACATGTGCGATCTAACCTCCCTACTTTTCCCTTAAATGCTACTCTGCCTCTGCACAGTACTGGAACAGAACAAATAGTCTCCAATCCAATGAAAAACTATCCCCATTCCCTTAATGAGCAGCTGTTATCACTGACGTTTGTGGATGACTAAGAACTTGTTGAGAATGTCAGTCTCATTCCTAAATGAGTCACATAGTGAAGGTTTACCAAGGTCCGATGGTCAGTGTCACAATGTACAGGTTGTATCACCAGCCATGGGTGAATCTTGTTAATTTTTTGGCTGTGGATCTGAAAGCAGAGAAACCAGTAATAGAAAGGAAGTCAAGAGAGCATTTCCATGAGAGTAAACAGACACTTGGGGCTGGAATTGTCCAATGATGGACATGTACAATATTGCTGTCAAAATGTGTAAACTTTTCAGTTAAAAGTAATAAGTCACTTTTGTTCAAATAGAAGTTGGTTGAATTGATTTGCTTTTTGTTTTTGTTTTTGTTTTTGGTCATGGGGGCTAGAACTCAGGGCCTGGGCACTCTCCCTGAGCTCTTTTCTTTCAAGCTAGCATGCTAACACTTTGAGCCATAGCACCACTTTAGGTTTTCTGGTGATTAATGAAAGATAAGAGTTTCACAGACCTTCCTGCCCTGGCTGGCTTTGAACTGTGATCCTCAGCTCTCAGCCTCCTGAATTACAAGCGTGAGCTACAAGCACCCAGCTGATTTGTTTTTTTTTTTTTAACAAACTCCAAAAAGGGAAAAAGAAACACATTTGAATATTATTTACAATCATGAAGGAGACAAAACTGGCTTATATATATTTTAACACACATTAAATGGGCATAAATCTGGGATATGATCCCTAGTGACGTTATTCCAGAGAGTCCAGTTTATCAGACTAGATCATTTTCCTCCAAACACAAACAAAAAAATGGTAATAGTGTATTTAGAAGATAAGAGAGATCTGTGTCCTGAGTCTTAAGGGACACAAGCTAAGAAGAGCTCTAAGCCATGAGTCAGATTATGTCATTTCAGGGAAATGAATAGATCTGGGGGAAAAAAATCACAAGTTGTTAGCACCGAAAGGACAATCTAATTCACATCAACAGGTGATTGTTTCAGCCAAGGGAGGCAGCCTCTGTTCCCACATAACTGCTCAGAGTTAGAAGGGGCGGGATGGGGGAAGAGATGCTGTCTCATCCTGGAGGATCTGTCTATAGACTTCAGTGTTATTGGCAGGTTTAGAACAATGGCTGGAGACTTGCTTGCTTCCAGAGATGTGGAGTAAGATGACTTAAAAAGTTGATATCTTCCATCTCAAAGTGGGAAGATTATCAGCTTTATGTGATGATTGACATGCCCATAAGCAGAATGGAGGTGAAATATGAGAGAGAAGCAAAATGAAGGAAAGGATTTCAAGGTTCACCTTACTTTTAATCACCCACTGGTGATGTTTTGGGCAAATGCAACCTCTAAGTCCTTTAATGTCATGCTGCAAGGCTCAATATTTAAGTATTGTCTTCTTACTAAATTTCTTGTGGTGGTAGTGGTTGTTTTGCTTATGAAAATGTTAGTCTCATCGGTGATTGACTGACCTAGGAGAGGAAAACCTCTTAAAAAGAGACAAAGTCAGTAATGTCTCTATATCAGCCCTTAAACCTATCAAGTGGTAAAATTTTAAAAATTTTGAAGCTAGTTTATCAAAGCCCTGGTAGACTGAAATCAGCACTGGGGAGAATATACC
The DNA here is from genome assembly GCF_000151885.1 of Dipodomys ordii. Taxonomy (NCBI): domain Eukaryota; kingdom Metazoa; phylum Chordata; class Mammalia; order Rodentia; family Heteromyidae; genus Dipodomys; species Dipodomys ordii. Next base: position 3,463,625 of record NW_012267241.1, read on the forward strand.
AAAGATAATGTCAAACATGAAAAAAAAAATCAAAGTTTTTCATTTCTTGTTTTTCTTTTCTTCTGAGAGCCAACTGTTAAACACTTGCCAACAAAATGGTCCTCAAAATTGCCACTGGCAATTAAGCCTACGACCAGAAGGATAACATCTCACCTGTATCCCTTTTCTTGCATCTTTAGTTTGAGGAGATAATCTCTATTTCCTAGAACTGTACATATTACCTCAGATAATAAAAGCTAGGCTTCACAAAGAAGCTGGCTTGTGTAGAGCTAAGGAACAACGGAGCAAAAGTGTTAACATGAAGCATGAAATGGTTATGAATGCCTAGCGCCATTTATTTTAGCTGAAAGCACATAATTTATTAAGAATGGACCAAAAAAAGAAAAGTCATCACTTTTCCTCCAGTTAATAATGCCTCATACTTCCCCTGTCTCTGAATGCTTTTTTGTTCACTGAAGTTCAGAGGCAAGAAAAAAAAAATCCTGATACAGCTTTTCTATCCAGAGGTCTTGTTAAAAGCTTATGAATCTTTCCTTAGATTAAACTAACTTCAAAAGCATCAACTGTGGTCTCTGTTTGTCACTGTGAGAAGGAATTAATCACTGCAGAGTGAAAATCCTAGAGTGATGCTTCTTTTTCTCTTTTTTCCCCCTCCCCCAAAACATTCTTTCAAAGCAAAAGCCTGGACAAGCAGCCCATAAAAAAGGCTTAGGAAGAATGATTTTTGCATTTTTTACATATGTTATAGATCTCAGCATTCCAAGGTGAGTTCCAGCGGTTTTCCTTTCATCAATCCAGAGGATTTGTCACAACACACCAAAATGTGGCTCATTTATTTCTCCTTTTCCTTTCAGTATATTTATAGATCTGTGTAGTGGTTTCATGCTGTGGGGATTTGCATTCTCTGGCATTAGTCAAGGTCAAAGAACAGGAGCCTTTATGTACATTTTAAGTCTTTTCAAATATGTGTTCACCCCCTCCTGTGAAGCATTAAAAAAAAGATACCTTGCTCAGAATGGACCCACAGCCTTCTGCATTTTGTTTGCCTTCTATTAAAGACTGAGAAGCTACATTTTCTTTCAAATTCCACATAAATGCTTTAAGAATAGCTTAAATCTGAAGTTATGTAAATACAAGAAAGGTATTAGATGACATCTCAGAATCTCTCTAGGTTTTTCAATTTTAGACATTGCAATGACTTCACCTTCTGTATGCCCACAACTGCTCTGACTTGGAACTAAAGCTCACAGGGTTTATTACCTTTTCCGTTCTCTAAAATATAATCATCTTCCATGAGCTTTGAAATCTCCATCTCCTGTATCCAGATCTACCTTATTCTCTATAAAGGTAAAATAATATGTGAATATATTTATATATATGCACATATATATTCATTATATCTATATATATTGTGAATATATTCACCTTACAAATATCCAATTAAGGTGATGTAAACATATAAAGAATTAGGATAGACCTCATGCAACATGGCTGAGCCCGATGATGTGCTGGACAGGAAGCCTCTTTAGGTGCTTCCCTGGCCAAGAGCAGAGAGAAGAGTGCCCTGGTCAAGTGGCCCAAAGGTGGGTCAGAACCAGTTGCCATTTTAGTCAAAGGACTGAGGAGTCACTGCCGCCCCAAGTCCCTGCAACAGGTATTTCACAGTGGCCTTCTGGAGACAATGCCTTAATCCAAAGAAGTGACTTTAACAGAGACCTGAAGGGGTGTACCACCCCAACCAGCATAAGTTTTCATTGGAAGGAAAAACTGGCCACACACAATGAACTTACCAATCACTTCAGCAAATTTCTGAAGGCAAACCAATCACTCCCATGTTGAAATAGATGTCCAAGGGCTCTGGAGTGGTAGAGGGCTGCCCCAGAACCTGGATTCTGGACATAACATCATTTGAATGTGGCTGGGTAAGAAGCCTGCTTGGCTACCAGATTTGTTTTCAATCATGTGCAAGTTATTCTTCTTTTTGTGCTGGTGTGGATTTCACATACACCTGAGCAGCAGCAGCATGGACTACTTGGTCATTCTCATTTCTCCCATGATTATCTTTCTGATTCCTCTGAGATCACCAGCCAACATATGTAAAACATGTACTGTGCTAGGCCTGGCCTAGGTGAGCAGCATGGCCAATACTTATGGAAAGGAGCCCTGGACCTGTGAGTCCTTCCAGTTCTTCTGGGACTAGAAGAACAGGTTATAGCAAAAACATTATAGGGCAATGTCATTCTTTCTGATGGAGGCATAGAATTCCATTGTGTATATATACCACATTTTCTTGATCCATTCATCTACTGAGGGGCATCTGGGTTGGTTCCATATCTTAGCTATGGTAAATAATGCTGCAATAAACATTGTTGTGCTGGTAGCTTTAGTGTGGTCTTGTTTGTAAACATTTGGGTAAATGCCCAAAAGTGGGATTGCTGGGTCATAGGGGAGTTCTATGTGAAGTCTTTTGAGGAACCTCCATACTGCTTTCCAAAGTGGTTGAACAAGTTTACATTCCCACCAACAATGAAGTAAGGTTCCTTTCTGTCCACATCCCCTCCAGCATCTGTTGTTGTTAGAGTTCTTGATTTTTGCCGTTCTAACTAGGGTGAGGTGATATCTCAATGTTGTTTTGATTTGCATTTCTTTTATGGCTAGGGATGTTGCCCATTTGTTAGGAAATGGAAAAACTTGGAAAAAATTATATTAAGTGAAGTAAACCAGGCCCAAAGAAACATAGGTCCCATGGTTTCCCTTATTTGCAATATCTAGTATATGGTTGAGTCAAGCAGAAAAGGTCAGATAATGTGATGCCAGGAAAATGAACCCTTAGATATGTATTTTAATGTTTTTTTCTTTCATGCATGTGTTTCTAACACATTTATAAGATTATCTCTTTGTTGCTTTGTATGTCCCTTCCCCACAGTATAACCCCTGCTTTCACTATATTTGATGTCAGTATAACTTGTGGAGGAGATGGGGAAAAACCAGTTGTTTAAGGATACAGGTGGACCTGTTGCAACAATGAGAAGTACAAGTTGTCATGTCCAAAATGAGCTTTACAACGTCGGTGGGGGGAGGGGAAGGAGAAGGATTGGGATTGGGGGGGAGGGGGAGGCTGGGAAGGGATATGAAGGGTAAACCAAAGGAGGAGGCTGCAATGCTTGGTAAGAAATGTACGCATTTCCTGCCCATGTAATTGTAACCCCTCTGTACAGTATGTTCACAAATAAAATTAAATTAAATTATAAAAAAAACATTATGGGGGCTGGGAAGGTGGCTCAGTGGTACAGCGCTTGCCTTGCATGCCTGAGGCCCTGGGTTCGATTCCTCTGTACCACATAAGCAAAAAGAAAAAAGCCAGAAGTGGCACTGTGGCTCAAGTGGTAGAGCACTAGCCTTGAGCTGAAGAGCTGAGGGACAGCACCCAGGCCCAGAGTACAGGCCCCACAACCAGACCCTCCCCCCCAAAAAAAGAGCATTATGAACATCAATGACTACCTGATCAGAATACAATAGAGTTACTCTGCATGGAGTGACAACAGGAAGACATTGGATGTGGGCAAATAGCTGTGTTTCTTGGTGCCACATCCTGGAGGACAATTGAAAGCCTGGGGGAAACTCTGGTGGTCAAAGGTGTGTGAGGCAAGCCAGGAAAGGTACATGCACAACTGTTCACCTATCCAGCTAAAGCAGAGCAGGTCCCACTCTTGCCCCAACCAAACTACAGAGTTAGATGGTATGGGGCTGCAGGAGCAGCTGTCATTATGACTCCACCCATTCTACCTGGATCACATGATCCTGGCCATACCCCTTATTATTTCATGCTTCTCTCTGACAAATGAGTTACAAGAATTGGGACCACACCCACATTCCATGCTTCCTAATAGCACTGGTATTCCCTCTGTTGTCTTATACCACTACCAGCTATTGAGGAAGGTAGAGATGGCTGAGTGGAGAATGACAGAATGGAGGTAACTTTGGAGATACAGTAGGAAATAGACATCGTTGTTAGTGATTGCGAGAATAGAGATGATTTCAAAGAGCCTGGGAATGTGGTCTGCGTATCTTACCCATCCCAGCGCTCAAATGTCTGAACCAAAAGTTGAAATAAAAATAGCTGGAGGAAAGAAACTACTGCAAGAATACCAGCAGAGCAATTACTGATGGACCTGAAAAATTCAAGAAAAAGAAGACAACTAAAAAGAAGACAAACACCACTGGGGACTGTACTTCACCTGGGGATACAACCGAAGATCACGCTGACCCTGAGCCTCCCCTGCCTTTGGACACAGACAGAGCTGCCAGGGTCAAGAGTGTCACAGGTCCCAATAACACTGAGGATCTGGACAGGCGCTACCAACACTTGGTGCTTTCCCTATACTCCAGCAAAATAAGAAACCAACAACTCTGCAGTGATATCAAATAACTGAAGCAGGAAAAGAAAGACCTGCAGAATCAACAGGAGAAAGAGAATGAGAGGATAGCCCATGTGCAAGAAGCACTGAAAACAGAGCCGGAAATCCATCAATGCAGATGTTAGTTTTAGAAGAATGTGATTTACTGTCTGCCCTGGCCCACATGCAACAAGTGGCCAGTGAAAGAGAAATGGAGCATGAAGGTCTCACCAGCTGCCTGCAGGCTTCACAGCACCATGTCCCAGAGCTACAGAATGAGACTGATAAGGAAGAACCTATAGCTCATCGAAGACCTGAATAATGTGAAACTTCAGGAAAAGATCAGAAGCTATAATGACTCAGAGGAAGTGAACACTGAGATGCAGAAGAAGTTAGAAGTGCTCTGGACACAGAAGATCAGCATGAAGAACAGAATTCCCAAGTTTCAACAAGTACTAGTGGAGCAGGCAGCACTGAAAAGACAACTAAACAACATGACGAGGCAGGCGACAACATTAAAGTTGGAGAGAAACACCTTTGTGGAGGACCTGAGGGTAGAGAGGTCCATGTGGGAGGAGAAAGTCCATCAGCTCTCAGAGCAGACGAACCAACTGAGAGAGGAGAAGGAGCAAGGGGTGAGGCAGGTGTTGGACCTCGAGACCAACCAGGTGGAACTGAGAAAAGAAGCTGTCAGAGTTGCAACCCTCTGCAGGACATCTCAAGGCCGAGCAGCAGCTGCAGGCCCAGGACTACCAGGTACAAGAAAACCAGAGTCTCGGTCTCCAGAACGTGGAGCAGCAGGAGCACCTGTGAACACTGGAGAAGAAGGTTGAGGAATGGGATCAGCATGCCAAGGATCAGCACAAAATCCTTGAGACGATGAGATGCATACATATGCACAACAGACAGTGAAAGGTCAGCTGGCCCAGCTGCAGGATGCTTTTCACAGGGTGACTGGGGAGAAGGAAGAGTTCACCAGCATCTGAACTCAGAGCAGTGGGTGAAGTACCATCTGCAGGAGAAGCTGGACCAATAAAAAGTTAGAAGAATGGAAAGAGGTGGCTTAGAGAAAGAGTCAACCAGCTCAGGATCTGCAGGAACTGCATGACCATTCCCTGGCCCAGCTGCAGGAGCTCAGAGCCACTTGTGGTCAGCACACGGCCTCCAATCAGCAGCTGACCTCAGAGGAGGAGGCCCTGCAGCAGCACCTGCTGAGGCAGACCCAGCTGCTGGGAGAAGCAAGTGCAAATGCAGACCAAGTTGGGGGACCAGATGGTGCCTCCAAAGTTGTAAGACACTCTGAAGTGTCTGGAAGCAAGTAAGCAACAGAGGGAGCAACTGCAGGCCTAGCTGAGCTTTTCCTGGCTTTCCCTAGGGAAGGTTAAGGAATGAGCAATGAAGAAGAAAAGGGTATGGGATGACTCCTCCTGACATGACTGTCCCAGAGGATGTAGACAACCCACAAACCATGAGGGATTTTTACCTTAAAGTGCTATCAGTTGCTCAATCCAAAACAAAGGTAAAACAGCAAGAGGCTACAGGAGAAGCAGGCCCCGCTTCAGGTGGCTGGCTAACCTGGAAGCCCAGTGCCAGACAAAGCTGAGCACCAGGCCCTCTTGCCCAAGAGCTGCAACCATGACATGTCTGGAGAGAGGAAGCAGGACCCTCAGGTGCCCAAGAAGAAGCTGAAAATCTGCTTCATCTATGACCTGCCTGACAAGATGGACTTCCAGATTCAAGTGGATGACCTCTAACATGGATGCAGCCAGCTGTCAGAACATAGCAGCATTGAAGAGTCCGTAGTTTTCGGTAAAGAACAGATGGAAGTCCTGGATGAGCTGTAGCAGGAGAAAGATGAGTGCATCCACAGGTCATCCCAGGAGAAGGTGGAGAGGAGAGCACTGCAGGGGCTGCTGTTGCCATTTGCAGATGAAGGCATGGAGTGCCAGGGTAAGATATCAGCACACACTGAGACCACTGCTGCTGATGCCACTTCAGACGTGTCATGAATTAAGGGAGGAGCAGAAAGTGTTTGAAGAAGTGCAACTTAAAGATAGTGTGGAACCTGCCCAGGTAGAGGCTGGGGTGTCTTGCCCCCTAGAGGACTCCTGCACAGAGCACATTTTGCTGCTGATGCCTGACGTCCAGCACCAGCAAGAACTTGTAGGCTTGGGCTTTCTATCCCTTTCTTCTCCAGACAAATGAAGAGTTTGAAATGACTGTCTAAAGACTTGGCAGTCACCACCTAGAGAAGTAGGCAGCGGGATGGCATTCTCTCAGGCCTTGATATATTGGGTGATGAGAAGGGTTAACTCCAGGCCAGATAGGGCAGAGACTGCTGGGATGTGGCCTACATTGTAGGGACATCTAATAGTCCATTGGTTGCCAGGGAAGGGGCCCCTGTTATGGTTATTACAAAGAATAAAGTATTTACAAAAGAAGAAAAAGAATCAGAATAATTTAGATAAAATGCTCTGAACAGGGCAAAGTCTACACATAGAAAAGAGTTAAGTGGTCTCTTAGACCTGGAAAACGGTAGAACTGATTGCTAGGCAGCTAATGGTCATAGAGAACATGCTTTCTTTTGATGTATTCTGCAAGTAACTTTGGTAATTTTTATACATATCTGTGCATATAAATTTTAAAGCTACTAATCTGTATACTTTAAATGGGTAAAGTGTATGCCATGTGAATCATATCTAAATAAAGCTACTGAACATGTTAAAAAAAAAAAGAATCAGGGTAGTGATCACTGAATAAGGTAGCTTGGAAAGAGAGACTTATTGTGAAATTCCTTACAAATTCCTTTGTGAACACAGATAATTTTCTGAGCACCTCTAGGGATATCCCCCAATAGATGAAACTAAAAAATAAAATTTGCTACTTTCTAGGTTTGTTGTGAGAATTGAATTGTGAGATGTATACGAAGCATTTGCTGGCATTTAGCAGGTATGTGAAAAATGTAAGTAATATTTTGGCAGTTGTTCCATTACCTTTATCATGAAAATCTCAGCTCACTAAAAAAATCAGGATATTAAGTTCAGCCGGATTCCACTAACCTTAATGTCAAACCCAAGTAACTGGCCTAGGGCATCGTACGTGGTCTACTAGAAAAGCCTAGATGCTCAGAGAAAATAGTCACAAAAGAAATGGAGGTCAAATTAAAAACTTGCCTCAGGTTCCCTGTTTGACCCATGATTTTCATCCCCCTTCTTATTTCAGCTTTCCTAGATGGACAATGTACTCTCATATCCTTAGGGCTAATACACACAGCGTATTGTGGACATGTCATTTTTCTTTCATTCTTCATTCTTAAATCTATCTTAGCTTTGATTTAACACACTGACTTGTAGTAAGAGATTTTCAAAAGAAAGCATATTTTTTTCCACACTAAATACAAGTAGAAACTATAGCACAACTTGATTTAAGAGACAAAATAAAATAGAAAACTAAAGTGTCCTTTTCAGGACAAAGGAAATATAATAGAAAATTAAAAATTAAGGTCCAATCTATGAGACTAGTCTTACTTACCATTTTCTTTATCTTTTACTGGTGTTTTGAGTACTGAGATTGGTGTTGAACAATCCTATGTCAGGTCAAGTGCACATGAAGTCCAGAAGAGTAACTAAGCCACAGGTTGGAAACTCAGTTCAAGGAGGTATGAAAGCAAAAATAATTACCATAAGTACCCCATTTTCAACTTGACACTCTAACACTAAACCACGGTATTGACCCACAGAGCTCATATATCAGACCCACAAAGGCTCATATCTATCTAGTTATGCAAATTGCCTTCAGTCCTCCTTCAAGAGTCTGCTTAATCTTAGCAGTTCCAATATTATTCAAAAGTCCAAATTCAAATTCAAATTCCTCTCTGAGACTGAGTCTCTGCACACTTGGTTATAAGCCTCTGTAAATTCAAAAAGGACATTACATGTTTGAAGTATACAGAGACACAGAATAAACTTTCCCATTCAAAACAAAACAACAACAAAACCTATTATGAGTGGGGTCTCAATACATCTTTCCTATCGTTTCAATGCAATATGTCTACAGAAAGGAGGAATGGGACCAAAGACAGATTGAAATTCAGCAGGGCAATGTAGCTTCATTGGCCAGTATCCAGAGGACGTCCGAGGTCTTCAACAGCCTTACTTCCATGGCCTTGCTAATTTGAGGCCAAACAAGTCCTCTATCCTAAGCTGGCTCTGCATATTGCCTGTAAATGTTGCACATTTCTTGCCTTTCCAGCTTCCTGGGGAATGCATTGCATCTTCACATTCACTCTCACAACTTCATGCCTGTATTCTCAGGTGTTACACCTGGGAATCAAGACACACTAGGCTTTCCTTTGCACTCTGGGTGGAACTCTCCATGGCACTATAATGCTTTTATTTTGCACACTGTACACTAGCCTCAAGTGTGTGACGATTAATTTCACTGCCAACTCAAGGAGTAACTGAATCACCTTGGACCTGAGTTGCTGTCATTTTTGCATGCCTGTACAACTGAGCATGGTGCAATAAATGCTTGGAAAACTATTCCTTAGGTGGCATTTTGCTCCCAAGGTGACCCAAGGGTACTTGTTTCTTAAAGGAATGTTCTATTTATTTATTTAGTTTTTACTCCTTCATACTCTTACCTATTATGTGTGGAGTCTGGTCTATGACTGATATAACCTCAAGGCATCTTTCCTACTTATTCAATGCAAATTATCAGCCTCCTTTTAAATGACCCTGACATCCAGAAGACATGACTTCCTTAAAGCTTTACACAAGCGTTTCTGACCAACATACATGTTTTTCAAAAAATTTCTACTCTGTATTTTGCTACTGAGTCTCATTGTCAACCTGATTCACAATAACCATGCCATATCACCAATTGCTGGGCTACTTGGAAATGTCCAGCACCAAACAAAGTTTTCTATTACCTTTAAATTTAACTCCCACAAAGTCCGAGATCCTGGACAAAATATAAACAAGTCTTATTTTGATAGAATGAAAAATGTATGTCATCAAATCCCCCTATAAATCACTCAGGCCCAACTGAAACCTGTCCATCGCACAGTCCAAGTTCCTGTTACTATTCTGGTCTTTTGAGATTTCCATCCGAATCACCAATAAACAGCTTCTTACAATATAATTGGACATCTCTACACCAAGATCTACAAACTTTTCTAAACTGCCTCCCCACAGTGCTTCTGAACGTCTTTGTTAGAGAGTCACATCAATAATGCCAGTCCTGTGTTAGCCATTTTTTTGTATTAGTCAAATTTTTGGTCACTGTGACAAAATACTGTTTAAACAACTTAAGAAAGAGAATAATTATAATGATTTTTTGCTCAGGGTTTCATCCATTGTTGTAACGTGGGCAAAGCTCAGAAGAGCAGATGACAACATGGCAGCCATGAAGCCTATAGGAATAGCGTGCTTTCTTCCTCTATATACCACCTGGACCCAAAGCCTGTAGAATGGTGTCACTGTGATGCATTATGAATCTCCTTCCACTTATTTAATCCTTTCTGAAAACATCTTCACTGACACCGAGATGTATTTTTTACCCAATTAGGTTGACAAGCAGATTAAATTATCATACCTTGAATGATAATATGCAACCTCAGACACTGGATAAGATCTTGTTTTCAAGTTTTAGTGTCCTCCTGTGTGATAAGTCTGTAGTTCCTCTCATGTGGAACATTTATTGCCTCTCGCTGCATGTGAGCTAGAAGGAAGTGGTTCTCAGCAGCCATAATAATACTTCGATCTGAATGCCATTGATACACAGAACCGTGTTCTCAAAATCCCCTTCTGGAGAATGATGAAAGGGGTAGGGATGACACTGATCAAGATGCATTGTATTATAAACACATTGAGTTAGACCCCTCTGTACAACTACCTAAAGATAATTTCAAAATATACAATACAAAATGAAAAAATCATTCATAAATATAAAGACATCTTGTATTCCATTGTCATTAGCTTTTGCCATAACAAATATAATATGTTTTGGAACTAAGTTTCTATACTTTTTAATTTAATAAAAAATTTCAAGATGATATTACCCCCCCAATGGAATGTTTTGTAAATGCCTCATGTCTGGCAGTAACAATGCATGAAAATATATCACAGTGACTGTCACAATAAGAACACAAGTGAGGTATAGGAGGAGTTTGGAGGAGGATACACACAAACCCAGGCAATAGGATAGGGATCAGGCTTCATAAGGAAGATTTATCCTGAAAGATGACTTAAAACCAACTATCGTAAGATTCCAATATAAGACACATCAGAAGAAAGGGCAAAAGTATATGTAAATGTGTCTACATTTAGGTGTTCATGAGTTTGCATGCATGGGAATCCCACCTTTTAAATTCCCTGTGAAGTCAACCTGAAACCAATAAACTTTAACCCAGTATGTGCTCTGGGTCAAAGATTTTGCATTTTTAAACTAAGCTTTAACAACAGTCATAAATATTTGCTCCCTCAAAAAGGAATTTCAGACACTGATATCATACAAATGTCTACATACACACACATACACACACACACACACACACACACACACACACTCTATGTATATATATATATACATATATATATATATATATAGTCCTTACATAATCTGCTCCTTCATATAAAAGCAGGTTCTACATTTTGCTTTGGCAGCATCATAGACTCCCAAGATGGTGCATAGCTGGGAAGCCACTTCCCACTACAGCAATAGCATCCAGTACTCAATGACCATGTGGCTTCTCTCCTGCCCTGGCCAAATTCCAGGCTATTTCCCTCTGTGAGATATGCTGCTCAAGACACAAATGGGTCATGCCACAACAGTGTGATGCTTCTGGGGACCATGCCATTTCTTTTCCTTCCTAAGCCCACTCACTGTTCAATCGACAGCATAGAAACAAGGAATAACAATGGTAAAGGATGAGCCATGCCATGATGATGGTAAAGAATACCCTGATGTCCAAGGCCTTCAAGTCTGAAAGGTAATGCTTTCTAGATCCCTTTTATTCTCATGAAGTAATATCACCCTTTAAGATACTATGCAATCAGACAGTTTCAACTTGTTTTAAAGGCAACACAAGGGAGAACACAGCCCTGGACATTGGAGACCTGCAGTTCAGAACTGCAGGAGAGCAGATTAACTGTTACTTCACACCAGTCTTCATACCTGCCCCTGTGCTTTCCCCTGGGGGCAAATAACCATGCTCACTCATCTCTGGCTGCCAGAATTGCCTGATATTTGAAAGACAAAAGCACTTAAAAAACTTTGAAAAGCCAAAATAATAGTAAATGAAGGCAGGAAGTTGTTCATCCACAACATTTGTAGAGACCACTGAAAGCAAGCAGGTTCATTTTTCTAGGCAGGTGGGTCAATTGCAGCTGTCATACTTTTTATCCATACAAGATATGTGACCTAATTCAGAAGGAAGTCTGGGATCAGAGAAGTTAAGTTCATTCCATCTAATGCTAAATATTCATTGAGAGTCTATCAAGCACAATATACTATGCTATATTTTTTAATTTTAGTCATTTGTCCAAGGTCAGAGAGCTGGTTATTGTAGGGCTAAATTAGTTGCCCTCATTCCCAACTATGCTATCCATCATCCCATGCCATCACATGTTCTACAACCAGTCCCTTTCAGCTGAGCAAATAACATAAGCTTTTCTGCCTTATGTAGACAACTATTCCATCAAAATTCTATAAAAGATCACCAGTTATTCTAGAAAAGTCTCAGTGTATGTATCCTGGTTTAAAAAAGAATACATATATTAGTGATAATTAGAAAGAATCTGGGATAAGACACAGGTTCCTAGAGAAAAGCAGGATGACAAAAACAGTTACATAGTACCAATACACACACACACACACACACACGTTTTGTGATTATCGACAGCCCTCAATTCACTGTCTGTCATCTGGAAAGAAAAGGATGTCAGACCAGATGTCCAGGGTTTAGGAATATGAACCAAATGATCATCTGCCACTCATTTGAATCATTGCTCCCCATTACTAGAATGATCTCTATAAACTGTGACCCTAACTGCATGGAAATAAAGAAGGAGACAGAAATTTGACTCCTGTCACAAAATACATCATGCTGATTTATCAACCTAAAATATGGTTTAATCTGCATAAAAATGGAGTCTTGGAAGCTGACTTGGATGAATAGGCTCAGCGTTAATTCCTTCTGGTGGTCTCATTTAAATAGCCTATTCATCATTGTGACCTCTTTTGATAATAGTCTTACTGTAATATTTAATTTCACCTTAATTCTGTGGAAACTTAGCCAATGTTTATTTGAAAAAAATCACTAAGAAATTGACTGTATTTCTTTCTTTCCCTTTTACCAGAATTCTCACAAATGCCCAAACAATTAATAGTTCATTCCATTATTTGCTGAAATGTATTGTCTAAGAATCACAAACATATTGGAATAGGGTTGGGCATAAGTAACAGTGAACATTAAGTCTCTTTCCTGGACTAGAAGGTATAACATTTATTTTGAGCTAAATCAGACATAAATATACTCAAGGAAAACAGGCTGACAGGTCAATTGCCATGAGTTTATTTCTATTTCTGCTGGGGCCTGTCAACATTATGCATGTGATTACCACTTTTTAGTCAGATTAGGCATAGTCTGGAGGGACATTATAGATTCTAATAAATTGAATTCATTACAGTATAGAGTGTTTATAAAGTATGAATTATATGCTGCCTCTATATTATGAAATTAGGAACTAGCTGTCCTCAAGAGGTTTACATACGTTTTGTGGATAAAAGAGTCTATGGCCATATCTTGGTCATATTACAAGGGAAGCCAGTACTTCTGCCACTTTGACCATGAGCAGTGTTAAGTAAGTCATGGATCCTGAACTCTAGGCCTAGTCACTGTCCCTGAGTTAGCTCAAGGCTAACACGCTACCACTTGAGCCACAACACCACTTCTGGTTTTCTGGTGGTTAATAGGAGATGAGAGTCTTATGGATGTTCCTTCCTGGGCTGGCTTTGAACCACAATTCTCAGATCTCAGTCTCCTGAGTAGCTAGGATTATAGGTGTGAGCCACTGGCACCTGTCCAGGGGGTATATTTTCATTATATTGTTTCTCATTTTCCCTGCATACTTGTTTGTTTTGGTGGTACTGGCGATTGAACTCATGATTGAGCTCTATTACTTTAGTCATCCCCCAGCCTTTTTACATTGTTTTTGATGTGTATCTGGTCCAGCCTGGATTACTGCCCTCCTACTTGTGTTTCCCTTTTTACTGATCATGATAGAGTATACGACCTCACACATCCATTGGTAGAATGGAGTCTCATAAACTTTTATGCCTGGACTGACTTCAAATTGTAATCCCCCAGTCTCAGTCTCCCAAGTAGCTACAACTGTAGGCTTGAACATACCCTGAAATTATGTCTAAAGAATATGTGACTGGTATACCAGAGCTGCAATCCAATGATTTTTTTTTCTGACATCCCTGGGATGGCAGGCATGGTGGAGACAGAATTTCATGGATTTTTTCCAGGCTGTTCTGGTACCATGATTCTCCCAATCATGGCATCTGAGGTACCTTGGAATGATAGATACATACCATGGCACTCAGTTATGAGTTGAGAGAGGTCTTGTAAACTTTTCTCTCCAGGATAGTGAACCTCTATCCTCCCTTTCTCTGCCTTCCAGGCAGCTTAGATTAGATTACAGATATGAGCCTCCAATACTAGATTCTTATGGAATCTTATAATGTTGTTTTCTTTTATCTCCTATTTCCCCATCAAATTTTCCTTTCCTTCCTTTTCTTTCCTTAGTTTAAAATAATGGCCTTGCTTCTTCTTTCTCTAGGTGAAACATAAAGCAATGAGAAAAGAAATAACTCAAATCTGCACACAGTTTCTGAAAGTCTTCCATGTACTCAGCCATGAAGAATCAAGACTCCAATTATATGCTTCATATCTTAGGCCAACTCAGCTTCAGTAATCACCCCTCTCTCCAATATAGCAACCATGTTTCCCCTTCTACTGGGTCAATCTCATCAGTATCATGCTCAATATTGTACCATTTTGAAATAATTTCTCTTAGATCTATATTCGTCTCACTCTCTGAAACAATATATTCCCCTTTTGTAATTCTTGATTGTCTCTTAAAATATCTTTACTCTGCCATCCACCCTTACCACTTCACAGAAATAAATCTTGTCAGAATCAAGAATGATCTTTATGCTGTCCATTTCACATTAAGCTCTCAGTCTTCTTCTTGTAAAAATTTGGTGTAATATTAGTCACATTGACTGTCTCTTTTATTCATAAAACATATCTCTCACTTGGTTTACAAGACATCCCTCTCTTCATTTGTCTTCCTCTGCACTGGTTGCTCCTTCTCAGTTTTTTCTTTTGATGTTTCCTAATTTTTCCAGCCTGATATTTAAGAAGTCCCTATGGCTTAACACTTGAACTTCTTCTGTAGCTCTCTTAGCTGTCTAGACAATCTCACAAAGTCAAGTGGAAGTAATATAAAAAATATGCTCTGAAAAACTCTTAAATAAGTAGGTCAGTAATTATTTTTCCTCAAACATGTTTTAAATGTTACATTAACAGACAAGTACTTATTAAACACCCCATACAAAATAGCATCCTGTGATCCTTTGCCTTTCCAACATACCCACCTTTACTGATGAATTCCAAATTCATACATCCAATAGCATACTGGTAAAGGTGAATTAGATGTCTAATAGACAGCTCGAACTTTAGCACATCTAAATTTGAACATCTTCCTTTGACACTGATTCATCAGTTCTATATTTGTTCGTAAGTGATAATCCTGGCTTGCAAAAGAGGATTTACTGTTTGTACCTCTCTATAAGTCTCAATTACAAATTAAACACACACACACACTCACACACAAGTGCTACTCAAATCCTTAATATCCAACTAGCTCTCACACTCAAACTGACAGTAACTCTCTGTCCCAACTCCAAAATATGTCTAGAGTCTCACTTTGATCTTAACCCTCGTTGTCTTTCTTCTAGTCTCTTCCTGATCCTTTCCCTTACCATCTGTTCATTATTTTGCCAAAGGTATAGTTTACATTTGATCATACCATTCTGCTGTACACAAACATCTGGCAGTTCTCAAATCATTTAAAACAAAAGCCAAAATACTGGCTAAGCCCTCCAAGACCTGCCTGACCTCTCTCTACTACTTTAGGGCTGCCAGAACATTTTCAGAAACACACAGATTAAGAAAAAAGAGAGAAAACACCAGGTATGTGTATAGGAGAAACCCTACAGATTCTGGTCATTGTGAGCTGCAAAGATTTTCCCTTTCCAAGCTGAAATATTTAAATGCTGAAAATTACAGCATTTCTTTCTTTCTTTTTTTTTTTTGTCGGTCGTGGGGCCTGAACTCTGAGCCTGGGCGCTGTCCCTCAGCTCTTCAGCTGTAGACTAGCGCTCTATCACTTGAACCTCAGCACCACTTCCGGCTTTTTCTGCTTATGTGGTGCTGAGGAATCAAACTGAGGGTCTCATGCATGCAAGGCAAGCACTCTACCACTGAGCCACCTTCCCAGCCCCAAAGTACAGTATTTCTTTACCAAAACCCAAACCTGTAAGGACTCCACAGTATTCATTATATTGCCACTTCCATTTGTGAAAACAAAATCTTCAGAAAGGGACCTAAATTTTTACCCTTGTTTTAAAGGATACTATCCCGGACATGATAGGGAATCACCTAAACAGATAATGGTTTCTACTCAAAAGTTTCTGCACAGCGTGAATTGTCATAGAAATGCAAGATCAGCCACTAATGTTTGAACTATACCTGTTAACTTGCTCTGAATAAATTGCAGCGGTACTCGTGCTTTCATTCGACTTGATTTGAGGGGTTTCTTGGAATTGTTTCTCAACATCAAGAGTTTTCTAATAACTCTGAGGCTTCTAGGATGCATAGAATCTCAGTCTTTAGGAAAAGTAGTACCTCAGAAAGTCTGTGGTTTTTAAGAGAAGTAAATAAAAGAAATAAGTGGTGTTGATTTTGACCACAGACATAACTTCACAATAAAACAGCTCTAAGGAAGTGGCGCTGTAGCTCAAGTGGTAGAGCATTCGCCTTGAGCTGAAGAGCTCAGGGACAGAGCCGAAGCCCAGAGTTCAAGCCCGATGACCGACAAAACAACAACAACAACAAAAAAAAAAAAACAGCTCTAAGTATTCATTTGCATTCACTTCAAGTTTTTATTTAATTGAAAAAAATTGAATCGCATCAGTTGTTACTATACTATTCATAAGGCATAAGATGACAGTGTATTTAGTTGCAGTGTAGAAGTAATATTATATTTACTACCTAATTTAATTACATCACCACCACATGACCTCATTTTATACATAAGGCACCCAGATCAAAATATTGAAGTGCCAATTCAAAGCCAGAATACATATTGATCTTTAAATTTGGACTCATTTATCAAGCATCCGTTCACAGGACTCCTTATATTGTATTCTTTTTTTCAGACTCCTATTCTGTTCATCCAATTTACAAACAGATCCTTTCCTGTGAAGGCAAACAAATGCAATTATGTTTGTAAGTAGCTACAATCCAGTCAAATTGTCATTTATCTTTAGCAAAATGGTTGAAAAAGTACAAATAAAATAATCGGGTACTTGGCAATAATGAAAATGTGAAGGCCTGACCATTCAATTATTTGACTGAATTTAATTGTTTCCCTTCAATTTAGGAGATTCTCAAAAAACAAAGTTTTTCTTCACAAGAATCCTTGGAATACAGGTTTGTCTGGATATTAGAGAATTTTCCACAAATATCTAAGTATAGCAGAATCAATATCCATTATACAGACACTCTGTCAAAACTCTACAAGTAAATCAAATGTTTGTAATTTCACTTTCTCCACTAGAACTTTTTAATCAACTAAATTATTTCACCATTTTAAGTGACTTTTAAACATTTTTAAGCGACTTTGAAGCATTTTTAAGCATTTAAGAGGAACCAATGTATAGACTTATTTCCATCAAGTGCAAATTTTTAAAAAATATGTTGATTAGTACTGAATATCTATAGAAAATTTCCTTGTCAATAGTCTCTAAACAATATAGTTTTGACAATCATTTAGTTAGCATTTACATTTTGCTAGCCATTATAAATAATCAGAAATGATTTTAAGAATAAAAGAAGGTTACACATATTACTGTAGATTACAATATATGCAAATACTATGCCATTTTGCATGGAATTTAAGCACTTATGGATTTTGATATTCATAGGGGAAAATGACACTGTGGATACCAAGCAATAAATGTTTTAATCAGTGAAGCAATTAAATGATCAATATTCATAATTATAGAATTTGATATGTTCATAAATATTCAGCTTATTAAATGTGTAATGAGTAAATATTTTAAAATATTATTTCAAGATCTAAAAAATGGTACATTTGTCTAAAATATTTAAGCCATACACCCAGAACAGAAAAGTTCAGGGAATTTTCAGAAAACTATTTTCAAATTTCATTTTGGCCTTCACTGTAAAGGAAAATTTCTTTTTTAAATTCTTTTAAAAAAGAAGTTAGCCATAGTTTTCATATTGTGGTAGAATTATATAGTCAACATGGATAATTTGGAAAATATAAGCCAATCTTTCTGATGGAAGCATAGAATTCCAGTGTGTGTGTGTGTGTGTGTGTGTGTGTGTGTTTCTGTCTGTGTGTGTGTGTCTGTGTGTGTGTGTGTGTGTGTGTGTGTACTCTATATTTTCTTAATCCATTCATCTACTGAGGGGCTTATGGGTCGGTTCCATATCTTAGCTATGATGAATAATGCTGAGATAAGCATAGTTGTGCTGGTAGGTTTAGTATGGCTTTGTAATCATTGGGGTAAATGCACTGAAGTAGGATTGCTGGGTTATATGGAGCTATATGTGTAATCTTTTGAGAAACTTCCATACTGCTTTCCAGAGTGGTTGAGCAAGTTCACACTCCCACTATCAGTGCAATAGGGTTCTCTTTAGGCCACATCCCCTCCAGCATCTGTTGTTATTAGATCTCTTGATCATATCCATTCTAAATGGGGTGAGTTGGAATCTCAATGTTGTTGTGATTTACATTTTTTTTAGGGCCAGAGAAATTGAGCAATTTTTCATGTGTCTACTGGCAATTCTTATTTCCTCTTCAGAGAAGTCTCTCTTTAAGTCTTTAATCCACTTATTAATGGGGTGATTGTTTCTTTGAGGATTTGTTTTTTGAGGATTTAAATTTTTGAGTTCTAAGTATATTTTAGATATGAGGCCCTTGTCATATGGCTAATGAAGATCTTCTCCCAATCTATGGGCTTTCTATTGACCTTGCTAGCTATGTCTTTTGCTGTGAAGAAACTCTGAAGATTCATGCAATTCCATTTGCTCAACCCTTCTTTAATTTCTTATGTTAGTGGGTCTTTATTAAGGAAATTTCGGCCTGTGCCAAAGAGCCCTAGAATTTCTCCTATTGCTTCCTGTAATGTTTTCAGGGCCTCTGCTTATACACTGTCCCATTTGTTAGGAAATGGAAAGACTTGGAAAAATCACATTAAGTGAAGTAAGCCAGACCAAAAGAAGTATAGGTCCTATGGTTTCCCTTATGATACAATAATTAGTATATGTCTAGGATAATTTTATCAGATGAGCAGAAAAGCTCAAAAGCTATGTGTATATATAATGATATAAGATAATACTAAACAAAATGAACTCTAAGATATAGACACAGGAGGTTTTCCTTTACTGTTTTTGTTTTTAATGTACTATGTGATTTTCTTTTATTTCTTTTTGATTTTGGTACTCTGTATTTTGTATATACATTTATTTAATTTGGGGAGGGGAAGGGGTTGAAGTAAGGACACCCATTGCAACAGTGAGACTCACAAGACACTATGTTGGAAATGAACTTTAGAACTTTGGGGGAGGGAGAATGAGTGGGGGAGTTGGGGGAGGAAAGGGATAGTAGGGAAAAAATAAAGGAGGAGATAACAATGCTCAACAAGAAATGTACTCATTATGTTATGTAACTGTAACCTCTCTGTATAGCATCTTTACAATAAAATAAAAAAATCATCACCACTCAATAAAAGAAACTATAACTAATACATAGCATAATTAATATATAACTTGATATGGATGTCTCACACCTTTAAGTATGCTTATGTCTCCATTCTTGTTTTCAAGTATTCTTATTTAATCTCTGCTAAACACTTCATAAAATTGTGATCATTTACCCACGTTCAGTCCTTATATATAATATTCCAAACTCTGGCCTGAAAACACTATTATTCTTTAAAATGGTCCCTGCCTTTCTTACATCACGTATGCTTTACATTCTAACATCACTTATATTTTTCTTCTTTCAGTTGCCATAATAGACTCCTTGCCTGGATTTACAAGTTATTCTCTTTTACATCTGGTTCCATTCACAGTGTTATCAACAGAGTTCAGAACTCTATCATCCCATATTTTGTTAATTTGGTATCATTTGTCTGTCCAATCTTCTACCTGCTATTTCAGTCCATCATATGCTGCATCCCGAGTAGACTACACTCTAATGTAATTTTACACTTATTTTCTGGACAAAATCATGATTCTTCTTTCTTAATGTATCCAACTACTACTTCTAGTTATACCTGCACAGTTTATCCTTAGAGAAATATTTCCTTCTCCCACCACCCTTTGCTTCCCATATTCATAACTTTTTCACTATTTATGACAAGAGTTTATGTTTATCAACTTTCATATCAGGCTATCATTTTAGTCACTCGCTCCTTGAATATTTCATCCTTTATAACTGAAGCCATTCAACCCCCTCAAGTGTTAGAACTTTACGTCTAGGCTTCAAGACAGTTGACACTAAGGACTCCTAGATACTAGCATTTTCAAAGTATATTTTGTTGCATACTAATTCTGTGAAAAGTTGACAGGTGTATATTGGAATCACATGCACACACACACAATCACATATGATTGGTAAAGATTAGTTTGGGAATACAGGGTTAAGGAAAGAAGTCAGTTTTTTCTTTATGCTGGAATTTAACTAGATGGTATACGGTGTATTCTCTAGGATTGTCCTATATCTACATATAGAGAGAGTATGGCAATTCCTAACTGGATGAATATTCTTCTTCAGCCCCAGCAACCGTACATCTGTCTTATTGTGGACATATGTAGTTACCATGAGGCCCTCAATAGATACTTGCTTCTTTTAAACTGGGTCCCACTCTTACTCTCTATGCTAGTTTTCATCACTACAAGGAAATACCTGAGATATTTTTAATAAGATTTTATTGGGAAAATACTGTACAAAGGGGTTACAATCACGTGAGCAAGGTAATGAGTACATTTCTTATCAAGCATTGTTGCCTCCTCCTTTGTTTTTCCCCTACCATCCCTTCCCCCCATCTCCACAACTACATTCCACCCCATCCCCTGCCTAAATTGTAAAGTTCATTTTTTGACATAACACCTTGTACATCTCATTGTTGCAATGGGTTAATCTGTATCCCTATTTAAACAATTTGTTTTTTCCCTTCTGCTCCCCAAATTATACCAATATTAAGTACAGTGAAAACAGAGGTTATACCATGAGGGAGGGACTTATTTTGTCTCAAAAATTTGGAAGTGCTAATCCAAGACAGAATAGGATCATTCATTCGATCTTCAGGTAGGTTGACCAGATGGCAATTTCCAGGAGCACATGGTGAAGTGAATTGGTTAGAAAGGGGTTGGGTTTCCAGGGTCTCCTTCAAGATAAAACCCAGAATGACCTATCTGCCTCTAACTTGATCCCCACCTCTCAAATATTCTACTTTCTTTCAATGGTACCACTCTTAGAAATCAGCCTTTAACACATAGAGCCTTTGTGAATATTCAGCATACAAACTATAACACATGCATTTCTCTTCCAAGAACTCGAACTCTACTGGGAATCACTACCCAATCCACATGCTCCAAAAATTCCTTGGTATTCATTCCTCATTTATGGGGGGCTGTCTTTTAATTTCTACTTTTGGCACCTTGATCACATTTGATTCATATTTGTCACTAATCCCTTTCCATTTTGCTATACTTATTTTGGCACATCCTAATCATTCACTTCATAAATTTCTAATATTGATTTAAAAAATACTGTGTGAGAGATGGAGGATGTGTAAGCCTTCTCCATCACTAAAGAATCAGCACAAATCCATTCTCCATTAATAAAGAGTAGACATTTTCCTTTTCTATATGAAGGAGTTTGTTCATTCATCACCCCAACCCTGACAGTGAGAAACGAAGATGTAAACACATTCTTATACCTTAGACAAGGGAAGTCTATGAACTGACATTTCTCAGTTATACATGATCAACTCATTTACAACTTCAACAGTTAGTGCATACTAAGATATGAATCTATGGCCTTGGTTGTTCGGTATTACCTAGATATGTAATTCAACAAGTATTGACATTAGAAAATAGCCTTACAATTAAAAATAATAAACAATTTGAAACAAAGGAGGAGGCAACAATGCTTGATAAGAAATGTACTCATTATCTTGCCTATGTAATTGTAACCTCTCTGTATGGTATTTTCACAATTAAAAAAAACAATTTGAAACTCAGAACAAATAAATAATCTTGATTTTGAACGTGACCATATAAAATATCTTACTAGATCAAGTCACCAATATCTGCCATGATTATTAACAAAACACAGACCTGTAAGGTGCCAAAAGACGCCATGAATAAAAATGCATACAAGTTTTCTGAACTGGAGAATTAGGACATGCAGTAGGAAGTAGAAGGTTGAACACATAGGATGGTGTTGGATTATAGAGACAAGGAATTTTTCTTCTTTCTGTTTCTTTTTGTCCTTACAAACTCCTTTTATTCAGAAAATAAAATCTGTCACTGTAGGCAACATTTTCATCCCTCCCTCAAGTTACTTTTTTTTATTTTTTTGCATTCCCAACATGCTCAATGCCATCGCTTCACATCTGTAGCATTTAACTTTAATGCCTCTGCCCCTGAGGAGGTACTGAGCACATTTCACTGCAACAGTCATGGATATTGCCTGAAGAACTAGCCATTTGGCAGCGAATCAGCGGGTGACCTTTCCTATTGACACTGTCTGCAGAGCAGCTTGGCCACACAGATAGGGATAAATCTCTTCCTGAGCCTAGCTTCAGATGAGAGATGGAAATTGCACACTCAATCAACAGTATCCGATTTATTAAGGAGAACGACTGTCCATGACAGAGGGAGTGGAAATGGTGAAAATGGATCCAGAGAACAACTCCTCCCCACTGAGAAAGCTGCATGGGCTACATTCAGCTGTGGCTTCGCTTGAGAACAAGTCACTGTGTGTGTACAATGATTTTCCCCAGAAATCAGAATTGCAATCAGAATGTATGACTTTCCCCTTGTCTTCCTTCCTCCTCTTGTGATCTGTTGGTCAGTTTTCCACCTCACCTCTCAAGCTACTCTAAGCCCAACCTGTGTTAATACTGGAAGTCACAAAAATATCTTATAATTCAATCTTATGAGTTTTACTTCTGGGAATAGTTTGGCATGTTATACCAACTTTGAATATTAATGTATGCTAATGACAACTTTTAAACACCCCTCCAAAAAGAATATTCATATTTAAAACATGTTGCTTATTTGTTGATGGCTTAAGAATGAAATGATATTTTATCTTTTTGATTACTGTTTTTTGTGAGAATTAACATGTGAATTAACTTCAACTAACTACTTGAAGCATTTTATGTATCATTAAATGGTATAAATTCTCTTAACCTCTAATGAGACCCATGATATCCTTTTGTGCTTTGGTTGATATAGAATATTTTCAAGATGTAAATATTTATATGTAATATTTATTAATGTTTAACATTTTATGTAATTAAAATGTAAGTTAATCCAAATGTTTGTAGTGTTTTTCCCTGAGTCAAGTTAAAGACAAGTTGACCAAAATAAGGAAGATACATTTCATAGAACATGAAATTAAATATTTTGAATCACATAATTTGTTCTTACAATGCAAAACTTCAAAGAATCCCAATATAAGAGATAAACAGAAATATTGTTTATCTGGTTAAAAAGCATTAATGCCAAAGTTTCCCAAAGTAGCCTTAGGGGCAGATATGGGCATCCTAAACCACAGAGAGTCCTGTTCTTTAGAAAGAGGTTACACTATGTGTTTTTCATTTTAATCAGAATAAGAAGACAATTATCCAGACCATGGAAAGGGAGGAACAGGTTGATCCCAGGGTATTACCTTATAATTATAATGGAGGAACAAGTTCTGGTATGTTATTGAATAGTATAGGCACTAAAGGTAATGAAAATATACTGTATACATTTAAAAAGCTGGAAGATACAATTTTGAGTGTTTTGAACATAAAGAAATGATGAATGTTTAAGGAGGTAACCACACTTAAACACTTCATCTCTCTACTGTCATCCAAACCAGTCTTACAAAGCTCTGTCGTTCCACTTCATACATATACATAAGGATTTTAAACACATTTGTCCACTGTATCCTCTCTATTGACCTCCTTCCCTTCCACTAGGCCCAAATCCCAACTGGATCTACTTCAATTTCTGTCATTCAATTTTTTTAAGTGAGTGTTAACTGTTCAAAAAACTTTCACCTTAGTGATTCCTTTATGCATATACAACACCTTATTCCTGCTTGAGAAGTGAGAAACCCGAGGCACTGAGAAATAAATTTACCAAAGTCTAGAACCCCTTAGCAGTGTTGTAGGTATATGAGAACTCCAGGAGATTTGACTGGTGATGAGGCAGACATGAACATTGTGCGATTTGATGACATAACACAAGGAAGTGGCCAAAATTAATTCTAAGATTTCTAGACTGAGAGATCAAAATTCCATTTTTAAGTGGGAAGGTGGGGGGGGGGCTTGGAGGGAGGGAAAATTGGAGAAAAATGAGGGAGAGGGTAATAATGCTCAACAATAAATGTACTCTTTACCTTATGTGTATAATGTAACTCCTCTGTACATCATTGATAATAAAATTAACTTGATAATAAAATTAACTTTTTTAAAAAAAACAAAGTTACTGTTAAATAGCTTGTTTGAGAGCAATTTTGTGACCCTTTTAGGATCCTGAATTTATGGTGTAGGGGATATATTATACCACTTCCTTAAAGAGGACAGGTACATCTTGCCACACTTCATAGATTTTTTTCCCTACCTTAATATTTTGTCCAGAACTATGGTTTCCAATCACATTCCTAATAAATATATATTCATGTGATTTGAAATCTGTCATGAAAATCCCAGCCTTTGTAGCTCTCAAAGAACAGAAAATATTTGTATTTCATTTTTGTTTATGCATTACCTATCCAAGAGCATGAAAAAATAATAGGAATGCAACATATTTATTGATATACTTGGCCTCTGCATGATTTAGTATACTGTACAGAACAAATTTTGCATAAGTATGCTTCAAAGAAAAAGACTATTCCAACTGTGACAGAGACAGCCCTATATTATTTTAATAGTTTCTTAATTACTCCTCTAAATGAAAACATGGGTAAATTAGGATATGTTAGATTCATTCAGTAATATACAATTGGGTAGTTTTGTCTTACACTCACATTTCACTGAGAAATGTTATCTTTCTTCCATCTCTAAGCATGGCACTTCCATTTTTCTCTCCTCTCTAAGCCCAGCTATTTATTTACATCCTGGGATCTTGGAAGATAACTCTACACTTGTATTTCCTTATTCATTGTTTATTGTAGTGAACACTCATAAAACACTGTGTTGACATTTGAAGTTGCAGATTCTGTATAATGGAGAAGGCCCACTTAAAATACAAAATGTATTAAAACCTAAAAAGCAATCTGCTTGGACATAAGATTGCCAAAAACTGAAGCACTCTGAATTCCCATCCCAAGAAGGATTTAGGTATGTTGGGAAGGAGTGAGGGCCGTGTGCACACAATCTCACTTTTGCTGTGAGCATCCTCACAGAGGCTGCTTAGATGACCTAAAGATATTTCTTAAGCTTGGAAAACCCAAAGATCTATTTTCAGGTCTTCTCTTTAATTATCAAGAAGCTTTCAATAAACCTAGATAAAACAAAGAGCACTCCCTTGAATAAAAATAAAGAATCTCACCAGAAGGATTCACTACATTGCATTATTTATTGTCTTTTGGTAATTCAAACAAAAACTTAGATGTTATTTTTACCATTGTAGTATGGTTTTATTGGAAGAGGGTGGGCAAGGAACGGTAGCCAGGAAAGTTAATATCATAGGTAACTTGAGAATTCTCTTTGTTATTCTGGGTCAGTTCTTTTCTTCACGTAAGGATAGTTATTATGGCTCATGTCAGAATCAAATATTCTTCCACATTAGATACCTAGATTGTGCTTTTATTTTAAATACAAATTCAAGTCTTGAATGGCCTCGCACCAGCCTGATGTCCATCTGTGTTTCAATCATCAGAATCAATTCTTCTACAAATATCTTCCTCCATCCATATGTAATACTGCATTTAGGTTAAAATAAGATCAAGATTGAAAGCCAGTAGTAAAATACTGTCCTACCAAGAGAAGTCCTTAAGCATTTAGCAAAGTAGTGACATGATTTAATCTGTATTTATGTAGCAATTCTGCTTTGCAGGCAATGAATGCCATTTTGTTCATTAACATAATAGAAGACCAAACAAGAGATTAAAACAGTCTTTCTGACAGTGAGTGGGGGCTTCTTACAGTGATAGCTTTGAAAATGAAGAAATGTAAACAGAGTAAGGGCATAGTTAGGGAGGGAAATAGATACATGAAGTGAGGGAGTGAGGAAGCCAAGACAACACCCACAGAAGGGATTCAAGAAGTAACACCTCCAGTGAATTCTCTTCTTGGTGTTCAAGGCTAGTTTATTATCTCACACCATAGCTCATTTATCTGAAGAACAACCAGTGTTGCCTGGTTATTTCTATCCTTGGTTTAGTCTTGCCTTTTTAAAATTTAATATATATTTTTTATTGTATAGATACTGAACAAAGGGGTTACACTTACATGAGTAAGGTATAGTCTTAGTATATGCTTATATATCCAATTACATATCCATATATGAAAAGAAATGCATATGTACTTAATCATAAATGCAGAACATCTGTTTACCTATGTGTGTCTCTTTAGAAGCATATTGCTTTGTGAAGACTCTGTCTTCTGTATAGGAGAAAACTAGGTCCATGCAAAGGCTTTCTTTCATTGGACAGCCTCTAAATATTACATCATTAGAATGCCAAATACAGGAACAAGAAGACATAAAAAATACATATATAGACTAGGCATATATCTGTACACATACATACGAGAATATACATATATGAGAATATGTATATATCGATATATATTAAAACTCCATATCTCAACCAAATTACAATCTTGCAGAAAAAAGAAAAAATCATTTTTACTTAATAATATGGCAATATTTGACTTAAAATGTTGAGACAAAATAGACATTTTTTATTTTTATTTTTTATTGTGAGAATACTGTACAGAGGAGTTACAATTACATGGGCAAGTTAACGAGTACATTTCTTATCAAGCATTTGCCTCCTCTTTGTTTCCCCTTTGCATCCCTTCCGATACTTCCCCTCCTTCCCCCCACACCAAAGTTGTAAAGTTCATTTTTCAACATAACGAATTGTACATCACATTGTTGCAATGGGTCCACCTGTATCCCTAAACGATTTGTTTTTTTCCCTTCCCCTCCACAAATTATACCAGCATCAAATACAGTGAAAGCATGTGTTATGCCATGGGGGAGGGACATACAAAGCAACATAGAAATCATCTTATAAATATGTTAGAAACAATTGCATGAAAGGAAAAAAACAGTTGAATATTTATCTTGGGGTTCATTCCCTTAACATCAACTTATCTGACCTTTTCTGCTTGACTCAGACATATACTAGTTATTGCAAATAAGGGAAACCATGGGACCTAACTTTCTTTGGACCTGGCTTACTTCACTTAATATAATTTTTTCCAAGTCTTTCCATTTTCTAACAAATGGGACAATGTCATTCTTTCTGATGGAGGCATAGAATTCCATTGTGTATATATACCACATTTTCTTGATCCATTCATCTACTGAGGGGCATCTGGGTTGGTTCCATATCTTAGCTATGGTAAATAATGCTGCAATAAACATAGTCGTGCTGGTAGCTTTAGTATGGTCTTGTTTGTGATCATTTGGGTAAATGCCCAAAAGTGGGATTGCTGGGTCATAGGGGAGCTCTATTTGGAGTCTTTCTTTTTTTTAATTTTTTGTGAACACACTGTACAGAGGGGTTACAATTACATGGGCAGGTTAATGCGTACATTTCTTATCAAGCATTGCAGCCTCCTCCTTTGTTTACCCTTCACATCCCTTCCCAACCTCCTCCCTTACCCCCCCAATGTGTGGAGTCTTTTGAGGAACCTCCATACTGCTTTCCAAAGTGGTTGAACAAGTTTACACTCCCACCAACAATGTAGTACGGTTTCCTTCTGTCCACATCCCCTCCACCATCTGTTATTAGAGTTCTTGATTATAGCTATTCTAACTGGGATGAGGTGGAATCTCAATGTTGTCTTGATTTGCATTTCTTTTATGGCTAGGGAAGTTGAGCATTTCTTCATGTTTCTATTGGCCATCCTTCTTTCTTCTTCAGAGAAGTCTCTCTTTAACTCTTTAGCCCACTTATTTATTAGGCAGTTGTCTCTTTGAAGATTTGTTTTGGGGGATATAATTTTTGAGTTCCAGATATATTTTAGATGAGACCCTTGTCCGTTGTATGGCTAGTGAAGATCTTCTCCCAAGCTGTGGGTTTTCTACTGATCTTGCTAGCTATGTCCTTTGCCATGCAGAATCTCTGCAAGTTCATGAAATCCCATTTGTCCAACCTTTCTTTGATTTGTTGTATTTCTGGGTCTCTATTAAGAAAATTTTGGCCTGTGCCAAGGAGACCTAGGGTTTCTCCTATTCCAAGACCATAGCTTTATCATCAATGATTCACCTGCTTAACATTTGCATATATTTTTCATTAATTTATAAACCCTCCACTTATGACAAATTAAATAGTGAACAGAAAACAACACATCTAATATGAGAAGGAAGAAATCATGCTGGTAAATTTAAGAAAAAATGTAGCCCAATTTGAAGATACAAGAAATATGTATTAGGAAGAAGGTGGAGCAGTAATCGGAAAATAAAGAACTCCCTACTATAGGAGAGAAAGGGGCTCTTAAAATAGTTTTGAGCACTGTAAAATCATCTTCTGCTAGATGTTTTTAAAAAAAAGGTTGAGTAAAGCTGAAGATAAGGAGAAAGGGAAGTGGAAGATAAGTTAGATGTCAAGTGAGACTATTTATGTACTCAAATACTATCACTTTGGTAAATTTATTTAACCTTTATTAACCTAAATCACTCATATGTCTAAAAGGAAAGAAAAGAAAGTCACATTATTCATTTTTAAACATCATAGACCCAAATACACTTGTCCCCCATGGGGTAGGGTTTAGAGTGTACTGATCTCCCAATCAACATTCCCATCCTAGCAAGAGTCAGTGCAAAAGGCATTGAGAAGCCTGTGACTTAGGGCATGACTCCAGAGGGTGTCATGGGTGTATACCAGGCACGTTGGTATTTTAGGCATCATTTCCACCAGCTGGGTTTGTGCCAGGACTTCTCTGCACAATATCCTCAGATGGACTACAATTTATTGATAAGATTTTATTAGCCCATTCCTATTTTATAGCATAGTAGATTAGCTTAATGTCTTATGATTCTTTCTTTTTAAATATCAATAGTATACTCAAAAATATGACTCTAAAGAAAAGTGTTTGTTTCCAAAGAGGATTTAACAATGCTCCAAAACTCTTGGAAACCTGAGTAAAACTTCTTGTTGATAACAAGTTCAAGGCCCTGAATTAAAATACATCAGTACCTGGGGAGGCGACAAGATGGCGGAGGAGAAGCTGGAATCTGAACAAGCTCTCGCATAGAAAGCAGTTTTAGAGTTCCAGTGAACAGTCCTAAGCCAGAGAAACACACCAAGTGTGCCATCACAGGGCAGAGAGTTAGACAAGTGAGAGAAAGCCAAGGCAAGAATACACATCTGAACACCAGCCAGCAGCCGCCCGTGGCGGCGGAGGCGGCGGCGGCAGGGTCGCGGTGGAGACCGCAGCTGGCTATACCTGAGCACTGAGAGTCC
>NW_012267241.1:3497790-3498111 GCF_000151885.1 Dipodomys ordii
GATATCTCAATTTCCAATCTTGACAATCAGGGGTCAGAACAGATAATGAAAGATCCAGAGGAGAGTTCCCAATAGCTCTACAAACACTGGTGGCAACCATGATAAATGAGAAGTTTGACAACTTACAAAGGACTCTGTATGAGCGTGAAAGGAGAAAGAGGAGGAATCCCAAAGCTTATACAGGAATATCATAAGCGTGAGGAAGCTTCTCAAAAACTGATACAGGATTTGCATGAACAACTTGAGAATACAAAAGGAGAAAGGGAGGAATGGCGTGAGCAGGCTGAGAACACTCAAAGAGAACTGCAGGAATCCCACGAA
>NW_012267241.1:3503841-3512444 GCF_000151885.1 Dipodomys ordii
TAAGAAATGTATGCATTATCCTGCCCATGCAATTGTAACCCCTCTGTACAGTATGTTCACAAATAAAATAAAATTAAATTAAAAAAAATAAAATACATCAGTACCATTCTCTCTCTCCTCTCTCTCTCTTCCCTCTCTCTCTCTCCCACCCCCCTCTCTCTCTCTCATACACACACACACACACACACACACACACAAACACACACACACACACAATGTTTACAATAAGTTTGTCCTAAGTGTCATGGAGCACTCTGAACTATGAGACCCAAGTAGCACCACTGGTTATCAGTGTAGTTAAGGATATCAGTGTTATGGGAAAATAACTTGAGCTATTACATGTAAGTGTAATGAATGTTGTCTTCAAAATCCAAATGAGTTAAATATTGTGCTTCTATCTCAATGAGAAGAAACAAAATGTGATACAATTTGCACTTTTTCTTGAGAAGATACCATTACCCAACTCATATAATTATAATCACTCTAACATTATTTTTATTATAACATTATTATTATAACATTATTTATTATTAGTATTATTATAATAATAAAGTAAATTATTTTTTAAAAAGTGAAACAAGGCAAACAAACAGGGCTTGGTAGCATGAACCTTTTACCCTGTTACTTAGGAAAGCCAAATGTAAGCAGATCACATGTAGCCTGCACCTGAACAGGAAGGGAGATATGATTTCAAAAATAACTAGTGGAAACCAGGACTAGAGGCATGGCTCAGAAACAACTGCCTTTCTAGCAGAATGCTCTGACTTCTACTGCATAAAAGGGGGGAGGGGTTAAAGGAGAAGAAAAGTTTATGAAACAGAAGGGAATATACTCAAATGCATGTACTTTTTATATTGGAAAGAAGACAAATTCTAAAGTAAGGACAAATCCATTATTTATAAGCATAAACATAATAAGAGGGGTGGGCTACAGCTATACTTAACTTTTTTGAGACTTGACATTGCTTTGTAACCCAGGATAGCTTTATACTCATGATTTCCCTGCTTCTGTCTCCCAAGTTCTGGGATTAGAGGTGGGTACCACCATGACTGAATAAACTTGACAGAACAATTAAATGTTAAAGGCAAAATGAAATAAATGAACCTATGTATTCAGTTGATCAGATTAATACTTATATAATGACCTTAAAACATAGCCCTATTAATATATTAATCAGGACAAATAACCTGACCTCTTTAACAAACTGTAAGGAAAAAAGAAGAGAAAAGGAAATCAAGAAAATGTGATATATATATATATATATATATATATGTATATATACATATATATAATGGAACTCTATGCTTCCATCAGGAAGAATGACACCACCTCATTTGTTAGGAAATAGAAAGACTTGGAAACAATCATATTAAGTGAAGTAAGCCAAACCTAAAGAAATATAGGTCCCATGGTTTCCCTCATTTGCAATAGTTAGTATACATTAAGATAATTTTATCAGATGAACAGAAAAGCTCAAAAGCCATGTACATATGACCATATAAGATGATGCTAAGTAAGATGAACTCCAAAATATCGACATAAGAGGTCTTTCTTTGTTGTTGTAGTTTTAAATGTACTATATAATTTTTTGTTTCTTTTGTATGTTCTTCACCCTATGATATATCCCCTCTTATCACTGCACTTGATTTTGGTACCCTGTGTCTTGTATATACATTTGTCTAATTTGGGGAGGGGAAGGAGAATAACATAACACTGAAACAAGGACACAGGATGACCCACTGTAACAATGATACCTAAGACCGTATATTGGAAATGAACTTTACAACTTTCGGGGGTGGGGAGGAGAAAGGGAGGTGGGGGAGGGAAGGGATAGTGGGAGAACAACAAAGGAGGGGTTAACAATGCTGGACAAGCAATGTACTCATTGCCTTACTCATGTAACTGCAACCCTTCTGTTCTGAATCTTTGCAATAAAATAAAAATTTAAAAAGAAGGAAATACATGGTTTAAAAGGGACGTAAAAACCTCAGAGCCATGTCAACCACATGTCTCTTAGGATCTTCTCTGGTCCTGATGCCAGTGCACCTCTGTCCTGTCTGTATTTCTCTCTTACACATCCGCTACATCCACATCTATGAAGTGATTTTGTAATAGGAATGAACAGTGTTTTAAGGTGAAATAGAGTGTTACATTTAATTTAAAAAAAAGAAGATACCACCCTGCATATTAAAAATACTAAAACATATCTTTATTGAAATGACAAATACATATATCTGTTATGAACCTCTTTAGGATACATCTACTTTCTTCTCACCATGTCCTCAAAACGTAATGCTACCAATGAAGTTCCTGAGGACAAATTCACAGCACATGGCCACTGATAATACTCAGATCAGGATAGTTATTGTACTTTGGTAGACCTTTTATTAAAGACACTTCTAATATTTCCTGCTTATAGAATGAATGAAAGAAGTATGACAAACATTTTAAAGTGAAGTAGCTAAATACTAAGTGCTAAAAGCTAAGATAATCTTCTAACAACCATGATACTACACTGGAACAATTATTATCATTGAAGTTGTTATTTAATAATACAATAATGATCCATTGTTATTACTCAAATTCCTTCTTTTAGGGCTGGGAAGGTGGCTCAGTGGTAGAGCGCTTGCCTTGCATGCATGAGGGGTCGATTCTTCAGCACCACATAAGCAGAAAAAAAAGCCAGAAGTGGCACTATGGCTCAAGTGGTAGAGCGCTAGCCTTGAGCTGAAGAACTGAAGGACAGTGCCCAGGCCCAGAGTTCAGGCCCCATGACCGGACCCAAAAACACAAACAATCAAATTCCTTCTGTTGTGCAAGGTAGTTAAATGGAATATAATAGAAATAATCATCTTTGAATCCTTTAAAATCTATGAAGATGGATTAATCTCTGTAATTCTTTCAGGAATATAATACTTGCAAAAGTTTTTGTTTGGATTTTAATAGTTCTGACACCACAGGTCCAAAGGCTATTATGAGAATTAACCCTCATGCTAAAAATAATATAGGAATCTCTTCTATATCATCAAAAATGACCACAGAATGAATTTATGAATGCACTGTGCCCATATCTGTTCTAGGTTCTCTTTATCACTTGATATTTGTAAGTCTCATCTACACCCTCACAAAACTACTATTCTGGTTAGACGACTTTACCTCAAAAACTAGATAATTTCCTAATAGATCATAATTAACCTTGAATGTGTCACAAACATCTTTGCAGAGACTAGGGAGATTAATAGTTAATATTAAGAAAGCCATTGTAGTTGATTTGAATGTTTGACTCCTCTTTAATTCATACTTAAATTTAGTAGTCCTTATCAGAATTAAGAAATGAGGATTTAAGAGGTAATTGGACTATGAGGACTCAACCTTACTAGTAGATTCGGGGCTAATATAAAGAAGATATTAGGAGTTTCATGCACTCTCCTTCCTTCTTGTCTTCCCCAATGTGATGATGCAGTAAGAAAGCCCTCATCAGAAGCAGACACCTTTATATTGGACTTCCCAGCTTCTATAACTTCAAAGCAGTAAATTTTTGTTCATTATCTAGTGTCGGGCACTTTGTTATAGCAGCACAACAGACTAAGTACACTCATTTAAGCATGTTCAATTTTGCCTTCCTTCAGATGGTTATTTGTTATATTTACAAGTTAGTTGAGGGACTACAACTCTATAGTATGTGATTCAAGTCAAGCTTCATTAAGCTCTGAGTTGTTTTCAAGTGTGTATGGGGGGGAATGAAGATTTCAGTGAAATGTTTTCACATTTCAGCTATAGGAAACTGATGATCCATTAAAAATGAAATTCCATGTAGATGAAATTATTGTGCTTAGCACGTGATGATATTCTATTTTCAGTGTAGCATTAGCACCTTACTTTTGGACATGATTGACTAATATTTTGCAGTTGTTTCTCAGAGTGTTCAACATTCACTTTGACATCAAGACGCCAGTTAAATGATAGTATCTCCCAACTAAAGCACTCTTCTTTTTTATGTCTCTGTGTGTGCCAGTCCTGGGGCTTGAACTCAGGACCTGGGCACTGTCCCTGAGCTCTTGTCATAAGGAGTGATGCTCTAACATTTGAGCCACAGCTCCACGTTAAGCTCTTTGATGGGTAATTGGGAATAAGAGTCTCACAGACTTTCCTGCTTGTCTGGCTTTGAACTGAAACCTTCAGATCATTCTCCTGAGCAACTAGGATTACAGGTATTAGTCATCAATGCTTGTCTAAAATGAAGCACTTTTTAAAGGATATCACTTCTGACTTTGTCTCTCACACTGTTTGTACATCTATTGTCTGTCTATCTCTCCCTTTCTCTTCCATTCTCTTTCTCTCCCTCCCACCTCTCCCCATCTCTCTTTCTCTCTGTAATTTATGTTTATTTTTAGCCAAAATAAATCTATCAATACCATCTTGGTCTTCTTGCAGGAAAGATGGCAGGACAGGTATTTTGGCATATATACAAGTCACACTTGCAAATGTCTTGTGTCTTCCTAAGAGTTTGGAGTACTGCCCAGTAGGGCAACTAACATTAATAATTTAGCTCATATGTGTTTCAAAATAACTGGAAGGAAGATTTCTGCTCTTCAACACAAAGAAAAACTAAATGTTTGATGTGGTAGGATAATTATAATCATTTGTTCATCACAGATTGTATGCATGTATTAGAATATCATACCATTTCATAAATATGTTCATTATTATGTATCAGTTCAATTATTATGTATCTTTGACACATGAAGGTCTATAACTCACAAATTTTCCTGGTACTATGAAGATACTGCCTTCTCCAGTCATACAAACAGGTTAGTGTTGGTCTCCACTTTTTAAAACTGCTAACTCTATTCTTAGTCTCTATCATTCTTCACCTTCAGACTAAAATATGTTGACACCACACCTTAAGTTTTGGGTGGCCTACAAACACTGAGAGTATACAATTGAAAGTTTCCCTCATAGTATTTCATAACTTTAAGTATGCTTTCCAGCAGATGATTTTATTTTTTTAAGTTTATACTTGATGGAATGGGGAAAAAATACCTTATTTGTTCCAAACCACTTCATTTCACCCTCCTAAAATTTGATTGATGCTCAAATAAAATAGGGTAATTTTGCCACATACCTGGAATACCATCTGTTGTGAAGAATGACACATTGCAGTGATTCCTCAAAACTCAGTAGGCAAAGTTAAAAGCAGCTCTTTCAAAGTAAGGCGAGACCTGCTATAAATGTAAGGGTGTTGCGAGCAGCATCGTATCACTATCCCTAAACAGGATTTACTTTTCCTATGGAGACTGGCACACACTAAGGAAACTTTTGCCAGCCCTTCTCCTATACTACCTATATTACCAGTCATTGTTTCACTCAGTTCTCTTTGTGCCAAAGGATAGATAGAATTCACATTGCTAGATAAAATCATCCACCCTCATGACTCAGCTAGCTTGAGAAAGAGCCTATGATAGCAATTCTAAAATAATTCATTTTAAGACATATGATGACCTTGCAGGTAGCTGGCTCTCTTGATCTATTATCTGTGTTTGTTTTCTTTACCCCAAGGGAGAAAATGGGTCAGCCAGACTGGATGTAAGCCTGTCAACCATTTGATTTATGGGGACTGTGCCCTAGTTGCTCTCCTCAAATGTTACACAAATAGGCTTTCATTCAATCATTACAGTTTTATTCCTTTGAGGCTTGGGGCTTTTAATCCTTAAGACATTGATTAAATCCCTGTTAGCAGTCACAAATTGTGTTATTAACAAGATTTTTTTGCAGAACATTTTAAGATATGACCATTAGATAGAAACCTGAGAAAATAAGGAATTTGGATAAAAAGACTAATAAAATCTATATTTTTGTTGCCTTCTAGATTTTTTTCCCAAGAGATATTTCTGTTCATGTGTATTTTAACCACTTTCTGGGATCTTCTTTTCCCAAGGATATTTGTTTGAACAGCCTTATGTTGTAAGCATTCTAGAGCTATAGGACGAGAATAAGAAAATCAGTTTCTATCATTTGAGAAGGAATCACAGGGCTTTGGTGAAGGCATCTTTCTTCCAATGGTTTATACACTTGTGTGAAGACACTTGATGTCAACACTAAGTATTTCCTACTTCCCACACTGTGCGTGGAAAAATATTCCACACGCAAGTTCAAGGTCCCTAAATTATTTTTCCAGGAATGACCTTTGAGTATTTTCATCCAGGATGCCAGCTAGCCTTTTAAAATCCATAGAAAAGCCTGTCAGATACTGTGTGACACTCTAACATATTACCCCAGCATTGGGATCAATCACATCACAGGGGCAGAGATTCAATATATCTTGTTGAAAGGATGCAAAATTTCAGAATGCATTATGGTGAAGCTTGCAAATCCCACAGCTATAAATTAGGAAATCTGCTTGATATACTTGCATGTCACTGAATCTTTGCTAGATACCTTGCTGATTGTGGAGACTGCAGGATGGCTTCTGAGGCAGGTAGCTGCATTGCCAAGTTTACCCATCTTTTTCACCTTACAGTACTCTTAGATTACTGAACCTTGACCTCTTCCTACTAGTCCCGAATGACTTGAATGCCCATTTTATCAGTAAGGAGATAGTAAAATGATCAAAAATAAAGTGAAGGGATAAAGGCATAAATAGAAGCAATAATCTTTTTTATGTTTTTATTGTAAAAATAGTGTACAGAAGGGTTACAGTTCTATGAATAAGGTAATGAGTACATTTCCTATCGAGTATTGTTACCTCCTCCTTTGTTTTTCCCCTACCATCCCTTCCCTCCCCACCTTCCTAACTCCTCCTCCTGCCCCAAAACTGTAAAGTTTGTTTTCTACATGGTGTTTTGTACATCTCATTGTTACAATGGGTCAAGCTGTATCCTTATTACAGCATTCTATTTTTTTTATCTCAGTGAGAAGGACAGAATATTTTTTACTTGAACATTTACCATTTTGTGGTTTCTCAAGAATCCAATAAATTCACCTTGCTCATTTTTTAGAATATTTTTATCATCTTTAAGTAGTTGTATGAGGGAGTTGCAATTTACCAGAGAAGTTTATGAATACGTTGCAGTTGAATCGATGTCACCCCTGTCAGCATTTTCACCCACCTCTCCCAACCTACTTCTTCACTTACTTATCTCAATTTTAAGTTATGAATTGGTTTTTGCAATTTAACAAAGCAGTTCATTAAAAATTATAAGAATTTTGATATTTTGTTAATAGGAATTGCTCTTGCTTCTGACAGAGTCTGAAGGCTCACAAACTCCCTTCTTGATGTCTCACTTCTAATTAGATCAAAAGCAGCTCTTTTATAACCTGACTGAAACCACACTGCTCTTCCTTAATTTTCTAGAAAGCCATTATGGAGGCTCTTTCCTTGCTAACCTGGAAAGGCGAGGTTGCTGTTCACCTCAGTCAGAAATGAATCTGGAATTAATTGATGGTAGAAAAGAAAACAAAGACAGAGCTACCACCCAGTGACTTATAAAAAGCCCTTGTTAACCTGAGGACACCATCCAAGTCTGTACTTCACTGACTTCTATACTCACACCTTTTAAAATGTCACTCATCAATTATTTGGTGTTAATGAAGTCAGGGAAATGAAATTATTAAACCCAATAGAGAAAAAAGCCTCTGTGTCACTCTGATGACTTAGCTGACATGAATGACCACACAAAACAGCTGCTTGTAAATGATTGCTACTCTCTCGTGGCCTTTTGAAAGTTCAAAGTGGAGACATGATAAACTTTCATGTTTTAAAATTATTTTCAAAAGAACTTCCAAAATAAAGATTATGAACTAGGCAGATGTATTCATCTAGTGACTAGGCTGGTACTCTGTCCTATTCTCAACATGAAAGAAAAGAAATAGGGATAAACTTGCTATCTTTCTTGTAAAGTGAATTCTGTAGGAGGCTAAAAAAACAAATCCAGATTATTCACAAGCAAAATGTGATCAAATCACATGCTGTGTGTATGCATATCTATACAGGTTTTTCTAATTTACTCAAGTAATCAGTAAGTTTGGAGTAAGCACAACAAAATTTGGACATCTTGGGCTAAGTATGATAGCTCAGGCCTGCAGTATAAGCTAATCAGAAGAGAGAAAGAGGAGAATGTAATTTAAGATGACCCTATTATGAAGATTTGAAATTGTAGCCTTTATTTGGGGCATCTATCCATCCATCTCAAATTTATGGTAGATAATTTTCAGAAATGAAAACAGAAAGAAAAGTAGCCATCTCAGAATGAAAACTGAGAACCATTTTAGCTGGAACCGTTTATGAAATATTGACTAAGGAATACCCATCATCCATATCCTTAGTCCTTCCCCCTACACACCTCCATGACCTAATACAACTCCACCACCTTGGACTTACATAGGTATAGCCATTCATCTAAGTTTCAGTCAAGGAAATGCCACCAAATTAATGTATTGAATTTTTTAAATTTAATTTTATTTATTTTTTTGTGAACATACTGTACAGAGGGGTTACAATTATGGGCAGGATAATGTGTACATTTCTTATCAAACATTGCAGCCTCCTCTTTTGTTTACCTTTTACATCCCTTCCCAGCCTCCCCCCAACCCCCCCCCCTCCC
>NW_012267241.1:3514502-3570800 GCF_000151885.1 Dipodomys ordii
TTATGTCTGCATCTTGTCTTATGGCTGTAGCTAGGCATTCTAATACTAGATTGAAGAGAAGTGGAGAGAGTGGACATCCTTGTTTTGTTCCTGAGTTAAGAGGAAATGGCTTTAGTTTTTCACCATTAAGTATAATGCTGGCTGCAGGTTTGTTATATACAGCCTTTATTGTATTGAGGAATGTTCCATGGATTCCTAATTTTTCCAAAACCTTCATCATAAAGGGGTGTTGGATAATGTATTGAATTTTTAAGGCATGTTCTTTAAGGAAAATGGGCAGGAATTTTTCATATCTTTGCATGAAAATATAGACACTCTCTTCAAAAAGAAAGCAATCAGAATGGGGCACCAGTGGCTCATGCCTGTAATCCTAGCTATTTGGGTGGCTGAGATCTGAGGATCGCAGCTCAAAGCCAGTCGGGGCAGGAAAGTCTGTGATACTCTTACCTCTAATTAACCACCAGAAAACCAGAAGTGGTGCTCTGGCTCATGTGGCAGAGTGCTCATCTTGAGCTGAAGAGTTCAATAACAGTGTCCACGTCCAGAGTTCAAGACCACAACCAACAAAAACAAACAAACAAATAATATATATAGAGAGGATGGCCCTCTATATATGTAAAACCATTCCTTAACTTGTTCTATAACAACTGACCTCGCTGGTCTCATTGAAAATCAAAACAAATAAAAAAACAAAAAAACCTTTGTCCCTCAGTGGTTTGATCAGAAACATGTGGAAGCTTCTTTAGTTCTAATCCCTCTGTGGATTCTCTTAGTCAGTTTTCCTATTTTAACAATTCAAATCCATTGGCCTAGATTTAATCTTATCATACTTGCAGTTGTCCTAGGCTAGTTTAACAGTCAAAAGTCCTATTTTCATTTTAATTTCTCTCAGTTCTTTTATTAATATTAATTAATTATGTTAATTGTATTGTTATCAATTCATTGCACTCTTATTTATAGTATTAATAAATTGTATTATTGTATTCATTTAGTAATTGTATTAAGCTCATGTATTAGCTTTGCTTTCTGAATATTATCAATGGCATGAAGATCATAATCATTTATCATAGTTATAACTAAAACTTCAACCTGATGAATTAGGGAGTTTGCTTTGAAATATTTGTGTGTTTATTATATGACTATCACTGCACAATCAAAATTAACATTCATGAAAATAATAAAAGAAAAAAAATTACATACTTAATGAATAAAAATCCAAATGTATTCCAAAATTTTATGAATATCAAGTGTGTGACAGGTTGGGTAGAGAAAAAAATGAAGCTAAAAGCTCCCTAGAATCATTCAGCCAAATTGTTGTTAAGATTGGTTCTATAGATAGGCAAACATTTGCTCAGTAAATACTAAAGAATAATACCAGAAGAGGCCATTGTTGGGTGAGAAAGCTTGCCTTGCTGTAAGTTCTGGAATCAGAAGTTTCCATTTCATATGTCAGTTTTGATTCAACTCTTTTAGGAATCTCTCCCCATTCATTCTTTCAATGGATCCTCAAGACTTTCAACTATCACAAAGCAATAATTAAACTTGCAAATATTTTATATCTATAATTAAACTTGCAAATATTCTGTAGTATGAGAACCAATTCTAAAGATTGTTGATATTATATTACTATAGAGCAAATTAGTTTACTAATACCTACATTATTACAGAATTCTTGATCATTTCCTCCTGGGTTCTAGGAAAGGCTCTCCTTCATATATTTGAATAGATAATCCATACATATTCTTTAGTTATTTGTTATTTATCTTGGTCTCAGATCATTCCATGCATGATTCCATGGTGATTTACAGAAGGGACTATTTTATTATACCAAATATGACATACCAGTCCTACACCACCTTTGATCTTCTTTTCCCCTCTTGTTTCTATTTCTCTCTTATATTGTGCTGCAAGGAAACTCAGCCAGGAGAAACAGAGAAGCCACCACTTAAAAGGTCATATTGTAAGTCTTTATTGGATAGCCAGAGGGCTACAGGTGGAGTCTTGTCTCTAAGACCAGCAGCCTCTAATGCAGTTACCAAAAAGCTAACTGCCAAAACCACATGTGAGGAATTTATTTATCCTAACAAAAGAGCACATTACAACATTTTACACTGCCAGGTCCAGGCAGATGTCTAAACCAGGCCCACAGCCGCCTGCCCTCACACCCTCCTGACTGACTCCGCATGGTGAGGAGAGGAGACATAGCAGGCCCAGGATCAGGCCCAGATAGAAGCTGGAACTTTTATTCTCCCAGAGATGCCCAAATGAAGAACAATGACACAGAAAACAAGGATCCACAAGACAGATCCACAGAAATCAAAGGTGAGTGGGTAGGCCACTCCCACCTCTCTCTGCCTTAACTTGAACTTTCTACTGTCCTGAGAGCCAAGATTTTCTACAGTGTGAGAGTGTTACCAGTTGGTGGGTGGTCTTGGTCCACAGACCTGCCCCACAGTAAACAGAACCAGCACCCCCAATTCTCATTAAAATAGGGAGGCAGGAGGCAGATCTGAGCATGTCTGCTCCCCTTTCCTTCCCATTTTCCAGATGGATCAAGCCCCAGATACCAGGAAAATATACAAACAGAAAACAGAGACAAACAGACACTCCTGAAGTCTCCTGTCTGGAATCCATGATCCTACTGTTAGAATGGCAGAACAGCCATTGAACCCTGAGAAAAGTCTCAAGCAGCACCTGCCCTATGGAGTCCCCCCGGCCCCTGGCAGCTAGAATTTCTGAGGACATTTGTGGCTTCAAGAAACCCAAGTGGCTCCCTTGGCACTGGGGTTTTGCTGACTGGAATCCTAGATGAGCCCCCAAATGTTGAAACTTAGTGGCAAGAAACAGAGAAGTCACTACTTAAGATGACAAATTGTGAGTATTGCAAAGCCTGAGGACTGCTGGTAGAGTCTTGTCTCAAAGACCAGTTGCCTCAAATAAATAAATATATAGATAGATATATATGCCAAAACCACATAAGATGTGAGGAATTTATCCTATCAAAAGTGTTATACATACACAAAGGAAACCAGATGAGGGCATTTAAACCTAATAGAAGTATGAAATAAAAGCAAAGCATCTAGGGAAATAAACAGGAAGTCAGGGGCCAATTATCTAGGGGAAACATAGATTCAGCTTCCATTCCTTTCTCTCTTCTGGCAATACCTTCTTTTCTTGAATAATATTAGAAATTGTACTTGTAGAGAACAGGTAATTTTCAGACAAAAGTGACATATTGTAAAATATTCCTCATTTATTCTTTACCATATATTTCAAACTGGTACATTTGTTCATGCCTATATATACACATATACATCCATATGTGTCTGGATAAATACATACAATCCAAAAAGACAATCACTTTCTCTCTCTCTCTCTCTCTCTCTCTCTCTCACACACACACACACACACACACACATACACACACAAACAGACATGGAAAATTACCCACATAATGCATACAGAAGTATATATTTGCATGTTTCAAGAAACGAAGACCTAAGCACTGAAAGAAATCATTTTTTTTCTTCACATATTTTTTTGGTTCCACATTGTACATTCTAGCCTACAGTGCAACTGCACTAATCGCTCCAGCTTTAGAGTGATACAATGCATTAAAGTGGCTTTTATGATTGATTAAATGCTCCAGCTCTGCTACTACATTTAATCAATGGCAGCAACTTGACAGAGCTTCGTTTGCTGCAAGGCATTACAGATTAACCCTCACACATTTTAGCTATTTCAGAACAAATTATAATTTTTAACTATAATAAGTTCAGAGCCTCAGACTATGACAATAAATTCTAGGAAAATATTATATACATTCTTATTATAATTAATTAGAATCCTGACATTGTTGCAAGGTACATTTCCCTAATAGTGTCTCCTCACAAAAGCATAATAATATTACATTTATATTTGTTCCAATAATCTAGGAATGATTCTTACAGTAAGTGATCATTTAAAAAACCGTGACATTTGTATCCTTCACAATGTTTAAATTTTTGCTCAGAGTGGGTATTTAGTATACATTCATTGTGAATTTTGTGGCCTAAAAATCAATGAAAATTTGGAAAACAAAAAATAAGCATTGGAAATAAACAAAAAAGTCATAACATCATCTTTTTTTTCTCTTTGGCAATACTATTGTTTAAACTTGAGCCTTTCCTTTTCTAGCCACTATACTGCTGAGCCACACCTTATGACCTTTTTTGCTTTGGTTGCATTTGAGATAGAATCTCAACTCCTCCCTTGGTGCATACGTGGACTACAATCTGACAATTTTAATCTTTCTGTAATTGCATATGGTACTACATCTTTCTTCTTCCATGGAGATGGAGTCTCAAGATGTTACCTGTCTGGGCTAGCCTGGCATTATAAACTTCCTTACATTAGCCTCCCATGTGGCAGGGATTTCAAGTGTATACCACAGCACCAGTTACCAGTTGACAAGGAGTCTCATGTATATACTCCACTGCTGCACTACAACCTTGATCTTCCCAATTTCAGCCTTCCAAGTACTTTCTAGTAACATGAACCATCCACTTTTATTAGAACACTAGAGGACATTTCTAAAAAATTCTTATACTGTGTTGATTGATATCCTTTTAAAATGTGAAAATGAAAATGCTTCCAGAACAATCTACTACCAAAGAAGCCAAGAACACTCAGTATTCATGGGGGTATCAAAAATGACAACACTCTTCCATGAAAAGCCACATCTGAAAAGAATTGGAGTCATGATCATAAATAATAATAATAATATCTCACTGATACTCTTTCAAAATGCCAAGATATTGAAAGGCAAAAATGAACTGAGGAACTATTACCAACTGGAAGAAAAGAAGGCCAAAATCATAACGCAATGAAATGTGGGATTTCTGACAGGTTCTTGGAACAGAAAAATGGGCATTAGTGAAAAATTACTAATGAAGTACAAATAAAGACTGGAGGAGTGCTCTTACTTGTGTTTCACTATGCTTATATAGGTTTACAGTCTTAAAAGAAGTAAGTGAGGAGGTTTTAGAACTGTCCTGTTTTTGTCAACATTTCTGTCAGTCCAAAGTTAATTCGAGCTGGGCGCTGGTGGCCCAC
Organism: Dipodomys ordii; assembly: GCF_000151885.1. NCBI lineage: Eukaryota > Metazoa > Chordata > Mammalia > Rodentia > Heteromyidae > Dipodomys > Dipodomys ordii. Next base: position 3,519,597 of record NW_012267241.1, read on the forward strand.
GCCTGTAATCTTAGCTACTCAGAAGGCTGAGATCTGAGGATCAAGGTTCAAAGCCAGCCTGGACAAGGAAAGTCCGTGAGACACTTATCTCCAATAAACCACTAGAAAACCAGAAGTGGTGCTGTGGCTCAAGTGGTAGAGCGCTTGCCTTGAGCTGAAGAGTGCAGGAACAGCACCCAAGCCCAGAGTTCAAGCCCCACGACCGACCAAAAAAAAGTTAATTTGAATTAAACAGAAATCTACACAAAAATGCAGACAGCATCCATATCATGGGAAGAAAGAGATGGTAAGGGAAAAACAAAGGAGGAGGCAACAATACTTGTAAGAAATGTACTCATTACCTTGCTCACATAATTATAACCCTTCTGTACAGTATTTTCACAATAAAAAACTTATTTAAAAAATAATAAACTTATAAGTTAGGATGCTTTTAGATGGAAGTGAGAGAAATCTAACTGATATTAGTTTAAACAACCAGGAGCCATACTGACTTCCTAGAAGTTCAGACCAAGTGCCCTGTATTGATTCAGGCTGGATTCCAAGCCCATCTCTGTGGTTCTTTCCTCTTCTCATTAGTGACTTGCCTCAGTCTAAAGACACAGATGCCAGCATCATAAAGGCTGATTCCTCCTTCTCTTTCTAAGAGAGCAATGCTAGTCCTCTGCACTCTTCTTCTTTCATATTTGTTTAATTTGAAAGCTATTATACATTTGCATATACATATTTCCATAGGTATACACAGTGTACTTGGAAAAAATTTACTACCCTGTACCATATTCCTTTTATTATCTTCCTTTTTCAAACAGATATGGATATGAATATATTCAATTTAATATATACATATACAAATAGCATAAAAGTATGTAGGCATGTATATATATATATATGATGTTGCATACATACACACATATGTAAAATCATTCAATTCTCTTCACCTTTCCTTTCTCAGTACCTTCCCCTGGGCATAGGTTGTGGCTCAGTGACAGTGTGTTTGCTTAGTACATGTGAGACCCTGCGATAAGGCCCCAGTATCACAAGTAAAAGAAAAATTCAATAGTGAAACTGGTTGAATGGCCAAGGGGTCTATAATATTTGCTTGTCAAGCACAAGGTCTTGAGTTCAAAACTCAGTGCCACACACACACACACACAAATAAAACACAAAGGGCTGGAGGATGGCTCATATGTTAAAGAACTGCCCTAGTTTAGAAAAATTGAATTCAAACTGCAGTTCCTCCAAAACCAAACTTCACTCGGTCCATTTTATTAGCATATATTAATGCTACAAAGGATTTTATTGTTCATATAAAACCAAAATAAAATCATGTTGCATGACCATTCCCAGACTAAAGACCAACTAGAGATCCCTGTGACTATGTTAGCAAGTCTGAGTCCATCTTCAAAACTGCAGATTGGCTCAGCTATTCTTTAATGTAACAACTTCATAAGGGAAAACAATGAACCCTGAGAAAAACCTAATGTCTATCAACAGAGAAAATAGACATTTGGAAGTTTACTACAATTATACTTTGGAAAAAAATGTTCTTGAAATTTCTGAGATAACTACTCCAGAGTAGAAAGTGTGTATGAGAAAGGTTAGCTAACAATCGCAAGAAACTACTGTAGATTCAAATGTGCTTCTGAGTGAAGAAAATTAATAAATTTCAAATCCATCTAGATTTGGAGTGTCCTCACAGGAACACATGTGAGAACATTCTCCAGCCTTACTAAGCAACCTTGTTTAAAATATCTCACATAGGCATAGATTGGCTCAAAGTTCATCTGTTAGTGCGTGTTGTTGCTTTCATTGTGTCTTCTGGAGTCTCACTAACACAAGTATACTCCCTTCCATATGGCAGCCCTTCAAGTTTCAGAAGACAAATTCTACACGTCTGTTCTTCTGCACACTGAACAAAGTTCTTATTAAGCATCTCACGACTCTGATCACCCTCCGGACTGCCATGCTTCCTCTTACAAAGCATGGAGATAAGACCCACTCCCTCATTTGACCTCAGCAATAAAAGCACAGTTGGACCACAATTTGTAGGCAATCTGGACACCGTATTAATGAATGCAGCTTCACATTACGTGTTTAATGTGCTAATATTATTTCATATTAAGTTCCTTGGGGAGTGAGGGGGAATGATTTCCCAGATAATAAAACATTTAAATGTGCTGAATAATGATACAAATGTCACTTTCTTTCTTTCTCTCTCAAACTCTGGCTTACTGGCCTCCTGAGGGTAATAACAATAAAGCAAAGTTAAGAAGAAAGTTGGAGGTTCTGGAGGGGAGGAGGGAGCTTAGCAGATGTTTAGCCTATTTGAACCATGGGACAGGTTCTCTTTCTGAGGCCCTAAACAGCATTCAAACTGCTATAAAATAAACCTTGTTATTGTAGCTGAAGGAATCCACCTAAATTATTGCCCACAGACATTAGGAATTAGTGTGTGCATCAATCGAGTCTATGGCCTTGAGCACAAGTCTAACTTAATCTTTGAGAGGAGAGGGGAGAGGGAGAAAGAGGAAATTTGTTATCCCCAGCAAACCCCTTTCTCTCCTTGCAAGAAAAATATGGATTCTGGGCAAGGTACATACACTAGAGAATAAAACAATGAGCTATTACACAGAATAGCCTGTTCCTATGTAGACAAAGAACTCTTCTTTCCTTCAAATAGAGTTCTAGTGATGGTCATTTATGGGCTAGCTGAGTTGATTAGACAAAGGGATGACTAGGGACAGTCCTAGTTGATACCAGATGTTCTGGTATATTAACAAAAGCCCTCCTCATCCTGAAAGGCATTAAGCAGTACATTATATACTCATCTGATATTTTTATTTCCTAGACAGAACTCAGCCAATTAGAAGTTCCTTATTAAGGTCATGTGAAACATAGAGTGGCCATAACACAATTCCCTTTGGCACACAGGAGAGTAAGTGACATCCAACACCTCACAACTTGTCATGGCAGGACTAGCTGAATACTATTTCAAGTTTTGCAAAAGCAAGTGTTGAGGTTATTTTTAGTGATCTTGTCTTGTTCTTCAACCAGGACAAGAGGAAGGGGTGCACACGAAAGGGATCTGTTTTCCCATCTATATTCTGCATATTCTTCCTTCTTTGGGATGCAAATTATAGTTAATTTAAGAAATGTAAATGTCTTTTATTCTGTTTCACAAGGCATTTTTCAAAAAAAATCATTTTTAATGATAAGATTCCTAAAGATTATTTGCAGGTTATGAGGAACATAGAAAAAGATGGTATGACTGTATGAAAAAAGTTTGAAGGTTTTAGTTTAGTGTGTTCATTTAGACTGGTGCTGTCCATTTATTTATCTTCCTACAATGTACATTCAACTTTTCTCCACTAATATGAACTGCTAAATATTCTTAAGATCTCTCTGAAATTCTTCTGGGAATCATTGATCTACAGTAATTCCCATCTCTTCTGTCCCTCAACTCAGTATTTCATACACAGTATATGCTTCTTTGGGCTTTACAGTGCTAATTTTCCTGGCAAACCTTGCTGAGAATCAGGGCTACACTCAGAAGCTTATTATAATCATTAAGTCAGTATAATAATATTATGAGCTTATATTCTTATATAATATAGTCAATGTAATAAGCTATAAGCTTATTATACTCAATAAGCTATAATTCAAGGATCATGATTATCAAATGGGGTTCAGATTGACTGTTTTTGACCCTTCATATACATCATCTTGGTATTGCTTGGCGATTAGCCTTGACCACATAACTTAAAATAATTTTCAGTCTTGTAAATAATACCTGAATCTGTTCAAGGAAAATTACATTCAGGCCTAAAACTTCTCAGATATGGAAAGATGTGACAAATGGCTGCAAATTCAATGGAGACTTGCTAGACTGATTAACGAGATGGAGAATATGATTTATGAGAAAACATTAAAAGAACTAAATATATAAGGCTGAGCTCCACAGCCATTCTGAATGGACCGAGGGATCTGACAACTGTATATTAGTAGCCAGAAGATGAAAACAACATTGCACAAGAATCACTTAAATTAATGAAAAAAGCCTTCAGAGGCACTCAATGGGGATTTTAATTACTAGGGAATAAATGTCCTAATAAATGAATTCAATGATTCTCAAGCCTTAATGCACCCAGAAATCACCTAGGGATCTTGTTAAAATGTGGATTCTGATTCAATGAGTCTAGAGTAGACCTGCAATTCTGCATTGCTAGCTAATCCCAAAATGAGGCTCATGACGCTGGTCTAGAGACTAAACGTGCTTAATCATAACTCTTTTCTTTTAGAAATATACAGCTTTGTTCTCAGAAATGTGATTTGTAGACTATGTATTCTGGAACCCTAAAGAGGAAGTTTGGGAACAAACCATCCAACTAGCAAAATAGCTAGTTGTTTTTGCTTTTCTGGCATCCATATACTACACACATACTATCATGGAGCAACTGGAGCTAGTTTTTTTCTTCCATATTTGTCTTTTGACTCATGTCAGATGATAGCATGGAAAGGAGACAATATATCTCTTAAGTGGTGATACTGGAAAGATTCCCTTTGCTTCCAAAGTAATTCCTCTACTTTCTGTTGAAGGTCTTAAATTCTAGCTTTATTCCATTAGCCAAAACCACACCAGCTACTTGGACCTTAGAATGGACAGGTTTCAAATCCATTCCTGAGCATTTTTAACTTGCAACCGAAAGATACAATAAGAGACATGTTCAGGGAAATTAGGCAAAGGAGAGGAATGAAATCCAAAGAATAGAGCCCGATTCTCCAGAGTAGCTATCTACTTCGTATAAATCCAGATTTCCAGGCCAACATTCTTTCCAGTGCACAGCACCTTCCTCTCCCCTCTGCTGGAAGTCTGCAGAACTCAGGTTTTCACCTGCTTCGTATTTTAAGTATAACCAAGGGATATTCACTAACTCTCAGAGTAAGACACTGGTGGCTAATTTTTCTCCCCCCAATTATTCTTAATCAAGTATCTTAAAGGTAATGTTTCCCTCATCAGACATAAACCTTGAATAGGTGAGCTTCTGCTTCTTTTTTATAACACAAGAAATTAAGTCAAAAATTGGGAAGGTGAACCCAGCTGCTTCCTATCAAACAAGCAGCTTAAGGAGACTGAGTAACTCATTGTTCAATAAAAATGAAATCAACTCACCTCCATACATGTGATCAGTCAGATGAGTAGACACCACCTACCACCCCTCCAATCTACCCCTCCCTGCTGCCACAGCTCTTTCAGATCAATTTGACACTTCAGATTATGACATCTTTTGTCAGAAGGTTTCAAGCATCCGCTTTATGTACATCTTCTAATTTGATTTTACAACAGTATTTAAGGTAAGTATTACTACTTCTATTTTCCATTATTAGGCTACTTCATAAAATAGGTTAATATTATGCAGAATGACAGCCTCATTCTGGGATTTAGAACCTGATCTTTGCACTCTAATTCTCATGCTAGTTTCTTAGTCATAAATATTGTTGGTAAAGTCAATTATTCCCGTCTTAAAACAAGTTCACAACTCATCATTTATATAGACTTCAGTGAGCTTTGTATGTTCTCATGTGAATTTATTTTAGTCTCTGGTTTGTTGTTGTTTGGCTTTATTTGTTTTTTTTGTTTGTTTGTTTTCATTCCTCCTGCCTTGGGAAGGCCCTTTATTTTTTTTTTTAAAAAAGGAAAATCATGGTAAGTCCTCAGGTAACAAAACTGAAGTTAACCACTAGAAAACTTACATTTTTTTTTCAACTCAATGGATTAAAGACAGAAAGCAAGGAAACCAGAATGAAGCAATTTTGTCTCAAAAAATCAAGTGCAAACTCTGTGATTATTATAAATTCATTGTGAGCTTTTCATATTCTGTCTCTGTCTTTAATGGAACACACTGAGAATCCAAAGCCATTAAGATGTCACCAAGGCTCCTTAAGTTCCTCAGTTTGCAGAAACTAAAATCAATCACATTCAATAGACTATCCTTACTGAAACATAAAACAAATGTGGACACTAAAACAATGCCTAACAGAAATTTGACAAAAAAGGTGCTAATATGGCTTTGGTTCTCCATTGTCCATGAGATATAATTGATCAAATTTCCCTCTCTTTATACGACCTGATTAAGTCTTTACTGCTAATTCTATTTCTTACAATTCTGCTACCAGAACTGAAAATATAAAAGAATAGGATTTTTGACCAGTGACAAAGTGTACCATATAAATGTCAGAATTTATCATACAATCTTTTATTAAACAGTCGTGTTTGCAATGGCTATTATATATCATGGTGGCCTTATTTTTAAAATATATCCAAAATGACCTATTAATGCCTCACATAGTTACAAAATATAAATGGTATAGTGCTATAGATAGAATGATTGTCTGAATAAACAAATAAGCCACATGTTAGTGGCTCATGCCTAAACCTCTAGCTACGCAGGAGGCTGAGGTCTGAAAACTGAGGTTCAAAGCCAGCTACACAAGCCAATGAATGAGATTCTTACTTTCGATTAACCAGCAAATAGCTGAACATGGAAGTGTGGTAGGTAGAATGGGAGTCATGAGCAAAGAAACTTAGTGGGAACACAAGACCCATCACAAACAAAAAGAAACAATAACTAATAATGGAAAAATATGTCAAGAAGGTCGTTAGGATGAGAGATCAAGATATCAGAACAAGAGATACTTAATCTGAAGATGACACTGAGAATGTCAAATGATAAATCTCAAGACAAAATGGCTTGCATATCAAATAGCTAAAATTAAACTTACTGTCAATATGAACTGTGAGCAAGGATAAGTAGAACTTTCACACACTAGTGAATGTTAAATGGTAAATAGATACTGAAGAATGTTTGGCAATATCTAATAAATTCAAAATTTATTTACCCCTCTATAAAAAGCTTATATTCCTAGATACTTATTAAGGAGAAATGGATACATATAGCAGGATGTGTATAATAATAGCTTTATAATGCCTAGAAAATAGACGTATTTAAATTGTGAATCAACAAGAAGATAAATCAATCCATGATATTTCTATACAATATCATATCAATAATATTTTAAAACCTACCTGACACATGCAGTTTTACAGATACAATGAATAAAAAAGTTGAACACATAAATTGCATAATGTATGTTTCTGTCACATTTAATGGTTATGGATGGAAGAGGGCACTATTAATTTAAAAACATAGGAGACTCTTCTCAAGTAATAAACATATTCTGTATCTTCTATGTTGGAAATACTTGCATGTTAACATATGCTAAACTTTATTGGGCTTTATTTATACTATTATTGCATTTCATGCATTTGGTTATGCACAACACATTGTTAGATCACAACTTTCTAAATGTGTATCAATGTAACAATGATTCCAACCACAGTATCTGCATAGAATTCACAGTCATCCTCATCTTTGCTTTAGGACTTCCTTAGAAGGTACAAGTCACAATTTAGAAAAAAAAATAGTTTCATGATTCTCAATGACAAAGACACTGGCCACACTGCCTAGAAACAAGTGTCTCAGAAAACTCATAATCCTTAAATTGCCCTCATTAGGTGGAATTTGGCTAATAAACTTAGATTGGTTATATATCTTAAAGTGCACATTAAACAAATGTCCATAGGCCATTGAAGGATGTACCAGTGATAATCTATCTTCTGGGTATTATGCATATATATAATTTTAATCACCAATAGAAAATTTTCTTTTACTGACTATATGTGTGAATATGTGTTGAAAAATGAAAAGACAATTTACTTTGGGAACTCAAAATAGTCATGAAAATGAATATACCATTGTTGTCTATTCTCTTTTTATACAGGGATTTTAAATTTCCTATCTGTGGATTACTACCTTACTAAAATTGATCTAGAAGAAAACCAAATATCTTTTGAAAATGATGGTAGAGCACATTTTAAAGAAGACTTTGCAAGTGTTTTTCATGCCCACTAATCCTCCCCCTCTACTAGATTTAAGGCAAAATGAATGGACAGTAACTATAGGATAATACTGGATAAGCACACTAAATGAACAAATGTATCCCAGTATCTGCTTTATCATAGGCTAAAAGTACTTAGCTACAAATCACAGTGATTTTTGGATACTGATGTTTCTTAGAACATTATGTAATTACTTAAGATACTATTGATTCAAAATAATACTGGGATCCATCGAATAAAATACTAGAAATCCTTACAAATGACAAAGTATTACCTGTAAGTTTAAAAAAATAAGTTATTTCCACTACAAATCTCATCTTACAACCACTAATTGTTTTCTCAAAGATCTGTCACTTAAAATATAATTATCTCTTTATAGTAAAAAGCCTGTTTTAAAAAGAGTTGTCTTCTTACTGAAAGTGCAAATTGGTCTGGGAATGTGGCTCAGTGGTAGAGCGCTTACCTTGCATGCATGAAGCCCTAGGTTTGATTCCTCAGCACCACATAAGCAAAAAAGAAAAAAGCCAGAAGTGGCGCTGTGGCTCAAGTGGTAGAGTGCTATCCTTGAGCTGAAGAGCTGAGGGACAGTGCCCAGGTCCAGAGTTCAGGCCCCATGACCCCCGCCCCCAAAAAAGTGCAAATCATCATATTCTGTTCTTTTTGTTAATAAAAATTACAATGATATTTTATTATTTATGAAACTACTAACACAGTTCCAGCATAGTTACTTTAACACAGTTTTAAAGATGAAATTAAAAGAGATGAACTGGGCTATTTCCAATGCAGTAGTATTTATTTTCTTAATGTCAACATGATCTTTTTTAATGTTATTGTAGCATTGATATATAGAGAGCTTACAGTTACATGAATCAGGCAATGCATAATGATTACAATTCTTTTTGAACCATGTCTCCCCTTCTGTTGCTTTCTCCAGTCTTTCCCTCCCATGCCCACTCATAAAATATCCAGTTCATTTTCCACATGGTGTCTAGTGACTGTTGTATTTGTTCATCCTTGCTGGCCTATTTTCAAAGGAAGAATGCCTATATTTGTGTCTGACTTGATATTAAAAAACTAAAAATAATGTTTAAACACCAAGTTAAAGGATGTTTTCTGAGTGTCTTGAAGTAATTTAAAGTTATAGGAAATGGTCAATTTGCTCTTAGTAGTTTTGGAGAGGAATCCATCGTTTTTCCTAAAAACATCTTGTGTTTAGTAAACTCTATGATTTTCCTTCAGGGTGCTTGAGCTTTCCTTTTTTATGTGTTTTTTATTGTAAAAATACTGTACAGAGGGGTTACAGTAACATGAGCAAGGTAATGAGTACATTTCCTATCAAGCATTGTTGCCTCTTCCTTTGTTTATTTAAATCAGCCTGTTTCTATATGGGTAATGCTGTTTTATACACTAAATTTGTATAGACTTATTAGTGTATCCAAAATTTTGTGAGGTTTGTGAGGAATTCAGTGTGAAGGAGCTCACAGTAAAGATGAGAAGAAAATTTAATCAAGGTATCACACTACTGAATATGCAACTACAAACTGAGATGAACAAATTGAGATAAACTCTTATCTCCAATTAACCAGTAAAACGCTGAAAGTGGTGTTGTGGCTCAAGTGGTAGAGCACCAGCCTTGAGCAAAACAGCTTAAGTGAGAGTAAAAGGCCATGATTACAAGGCCCAGTAACAATAGAAGGTAGGCTTGAGTGTATGGGTGTATTGAGCTCTGATTCTCTTGTGTACTACTGTTCTGGATAGGCTGTTTCACCTCTCTAAGTCTCAGGTTTGAAATTATAAAAGGTGGATATTAATATATTTTCCCTTCTTGGATGCTTATGCACATTAAATAAGTTATCACATCTTAGCAATGGTAAATAATGCTGCAATAAACATAGTTGTGTTGGTAGCTTTAGTGTGGTCTTGTTTGTAAACATGCGAGTAAATGCCCAAAAGTGGGATTGCTGGGTCATAGGGGAGCTCTATGTGGAGTCTTTTGAGGAACCTCCATACTACTTTCCAAAGTGGTTGAACAAGTTTACACTCCCACCAACAATGAAGTAAGGTTCCCTTCTGTCCACATCCCCTCCAGCATCTGTTGTTATTAGAGTTCTTGATTATAGCCATTCTAACTGGAGTGAGGTTATTTACCATGGCTAAGATATGGAACCAACCCAGATGCCCCTCAGTAGATGAATGGATCAAGAAAATGTGGTATATATACACTATATACACAATGGAATTCTATGGCTCCATCAGAAAAATGACATTGCCCCATTTGTGAGGAAATGGAAAGACTTGGAAAAAATTAGATTAAGTGAAGTAAGCCAGGCCCAAAGAAACATAGGTCCCATGGTTTCCCTTATTTGCAAGAACTTGCATATGTCTGAGTCAGGCAGAAAAGGTCAGATAAGTTGATATTAGGGGAATGAACCCCAAGATAAGAATTCAAATGTTTTTTTCCTTTCATGCAATTGTTTCTATCATATTTATAAGATGATTTCTATGTTGCTTTGTATGTCCCTCCCCCACAGTATAACCCATACTTTCACTGATTTTGATGTTGGTCTAATTTGTGGAGGGGAAAGGAAAAAAAACATTCGTTTATCTAGGGATACAGATGGACCCATTGCAACAATGAGATATACATTGAAGAGTTTGAAGATTCTGAGCAGCCACTTGAATGGTCTCCAGAGTAAAGTGTATAAGTAAAGCATTTGGGCCAACGTCACACTATTGTGACCTTTCAAGTTTCTAACAGTCATTGGTAATCCTTCCCTTTGTCCTACCGCCTACTGATGATAACTCAGAAACCTTCTAATTGGTAAAAATTAGAAAATAGAAGCAATTGTCTCTAAGTACAGACAATATTGTGATGAGACAGTAACTCTATTTTCTGTTTATTGTACCTTAGTTGCCCTAGATGATGGTCTCACTTGGATATACATTCTCTCTCTCAGAATTGTTTATAATTTAAGTCCATTCTCTCGTTGTAGACGTGCATATTTCATTCTTAGGCTATCCATCCAGAAGAACTCTAGGAATGAACACTTCCTTGTCTCCTGAAATCACACTAGGTGGTAGGTTCCACCTCTCGCCCTATGAAAGGCCAAAGCTGACATATAATTCCCCATTGTACAGCATGGTTCCATTTATAGTTCTCTCCCTGGCTCTTGCAGGAAAGCATGCAGCCTTATTAATCATGTCATGTTTCAAGGAAGAAATCAGAAATCTCTCAGCTTTCAAGGCCTGAATGATGGGACTAGGAACCAAAAAAAAATCCAAATTGGGGCTTGTGGGAGCAAAGTTGACAAGAGTTCCTGAGAGGCCATTTGTTTCACTTATTTATCACCTGTCAAGGCAGGAAGGAAAAAAACCTAATAGGATATGGGACTCAGTAAAGAATCTGTATCTTGTTGTTATATATAGAACATTTGTGATGAATACAAAGAGTCTCGCTAGGGACAGTATGTACTATCAGTAGGATGACCACAGACATTATCATTTAAAAGTGAGACCCCTTTAGAGTAAAGGGGGCTCTATTATAATTGTTCCAGCACAGCAGCCATCGATCAGGACTGTTCGGGCATTTCACAATATATAATACCCTCTTTGATGGAGATGCTGGGGAATGACTTATTCCAGTTTTGTTAAATCATAACCCAATCCCAAGCCCTCTGTTCAATCATAAGTACAGAGCCCCAATAGCTCAATCTTTTCATCTTTCAAGAGAATCCGAATGAAACAAAGAAACTTTGTGAATAACTGTAGAGATAAAAGCAGCAGTGATCAAAAGGTTTTGATAGTCTAATTCAGCCGAAGACCTGAGAGCTATGCTCCCAAACCACTGGACCTACTGTACCAGTTTAATCTGCGGTTGAGAAGGTGCTGCTAGTCTTTGTCTCCTATGTTGATCCAGAAACATGAACTCAAATATTACATAAATCCTTATTCTCATTCCTTAGACCATGATGCTTGAGTAAAAGTTGTTTTTATTGGCATGAAGACTCATAAATGAAACTAACAGTTTATTATACCATTGAGTACCATAATGCTTCACACAACAAGGTATGTGGACCCTGACAATACAGTGGAAATAAGCATATCATGTTTTATAGGGAAACTGCACGCATCTTTGGTGAGGCCTTCTCTAAGGAGAAGAACATGTCCTCCTGTTAAGAGGAAGGGTTGAATGCAACTCTCCAGAACATCAAGTTGAAGTTTTCCAGAAAAGTATGGTTCTGGTGGATCTTTGGGCCAACATCTTCTCTATAGAACCCAAAACACCTGAACCCCGTCACTCTGAGCATAATTTTCTTCAAATGTGAAATGACCAAATCCTCAATGTGCACACCTGTCCGAGATTAGCCTTTGTTTCTCCCTTTCCAGTTCTATGACTTTATTCTATTATTGGGGTTTTATTTATTTTACTGTCCTTCATTCTACTTATCTCCTCATCACTTTATTTACTATCTGTATTCAACTTAGTCACTTGTTTGCCTTTGAGTTTTAGGGTTTTTTTATTGTGAAAATACCATACACAGGGGTTACAATTACATAGGTAAGGTAATGAGTGCATTTCTTATCAAGCATTGTTGCCTCCTCCTTAGTTTCCCCTTCCCATCCCTTCCCATCTCCACCGTTCCCCTAACCCCCAACCCTGCCCTGCCTCAGCCAAAGTTGTAAAGTTCGCTTTTCAACATAACGTCTTGTACATAGGTTTTTTTTAAAATAAGTTTTTTATTGTGAAAATACCACACAGAGGGGTTACAATTACCTGAGCAAGGTAATGAGTACATTTCTTATCAAGCACTGTTGCCTCCTTCTTTATTTCCCCCTCTCTTAATAAAGGACATCTCATGCTTTCAGATTGGCAAAGAAGTGAAAAGAAAGAAGAGGAAAAGGAAGGAGTCAGTATTGATGAAAGCAGCAAAGAGGAAATAACCCAGGAAATTAAACTGACTTCAAACAGAAAAAAAAAAGGCACAAAGTAGAAGTCACTCCTTAGTAAATTTCAGAGACAAGTCATTTAGAGATAGCTTTGTGCATTTAAAGAAAGAGAAACTGCTGGAGATTCTTCCCAGTTTTACCACAGATGCTATTAATATTTTTAGTCTCCAAGTACATATAATGAGCAGCTCTGTGGGGCTGTTATAAATTGTGATCTGAGGAAAGCTGTGGAAAGTAAGCATCATTCTCTAATCTTATCTTGTTAGGCTTTTCAAGCCACTCTTTCCAGCAAAGACAAAATACATCAAAGCATTTGACAATCAAACCCTAGGTTTTTTCATGGTAGACAAGTTTTCTACCATTGACCTATACTCCCATTGGTGGATTCTAATTGTTCTAATTGTTTTTAATTTAACAAAGCCAATGTTAGGGGTGTGTGTGTGTGTGTGTGTGTGTATATATATATATATATATATATATATATACATAGACATATATATATACTTATATATATACTACATATACATAATATACCAATTTTGATTCTAAAATATTATTTTTCTTTCTTTTTTTTGGTCAGTTGTGGGGGCTTGAACTCTGGGCTTGGGCGCTATCCCTGCGCTCTTCAGCTCAAGGCAAGAGCTCTACCGCTTGAGTTACAACACCACTTTCAGTTTCCTAGTGGTTTATTGGAGATAAGAGTCTCACAGACTTTCCTGCCCAGGATGGCAGGAAATGCCCCTGATCCTTAGATCTCAGCCTCCTGTGTAGCTGGGATTGTAGGTGTGAGCCACCAGTGCCCGGCTAAAACATGATTTTTCTTTGCAGCAAACATATGCATGTTCAAACTAAAGGAAAATAAAACATACATAGTCCCATGTGAGTCCAGATTTACTTGCCTTTCTAATCATTTAGCCACAATCCAGGGAATACCTTTGGGTTTCATCATCTTTCAGATAATCCAGAACTCATATTTTAAATGAATATGTATACCAATGTATTAACTGAAACACAGTAGGTTCAAGGGAGATCTCAAATAGAGTAACTCCTTAGAAAGCCAAAACCAAAGATCAGCAAATATAAAAAATAAAACACCAAGAAGCAGGTACTTGAAATAGATGGGGAGGGGTCAGTGGAAACAGGGTAGATAAATGAAGAGAAGGGGAAAAAGCAGACATGAATCCAATGTAGATCCTACGAAATCAAAAAGAATAAGAGAATGAGTTTGACTTTGATCAAGATATATTGTATTCGTGAACTGCTTTGTTAACCAGCAACATAACTACTCAAGATTATAATAAAAACTACGCAATAAAGAAAATTAGAAAAGAATTTCAAAGAGAGACTTTAGGACTGAATTATATGCTTCTGCTAAGAGAAATGATGCACGTTCAAAGATGCTTTGCTTTGAAGTTCCCTAGTTCTGTTGTCTTCTGATTGTTTAAAAAAAAGGCCATACAACAATGTCTCCTCCTTTATCCTGAGACAATAAGGCACAGCATGAGAGTAGTATGCTCTTAGGCTATTTGTGTGAAGTCGTTCTTTGTTCCTTGTTAGTCCCATGGCATTAAACAAACTACATAAGTTAGCCTGCTTTAGCTTCAGCTTCTGAAATACAGGAATGAACACTTGTACTCATGTCATAGGGATGTCTGAAAATTAAATGAGTCAATATGGGTGATGTCAGAACTCAAAATCCAGGGCACAGTGAGCACTTCAAATGTGTTTAGCGCTGTTACTATTCAGCTCACCGTAGAACTCAGGCTGACATCAAAACTGTGGCCAGAATATAGCCTAACACATGATGCTGAATCACCCAGCATAAACTGGAAAAAACCAAAACTCAAAAACAAGAAGGGGCTGCTACACTCAAGAATATTCTCTACTCTGGCTGTGAAGCTTGAGGTCCTTCTTTATAATATCCCTGGTTCAAATACCATTTGAAGGAGCTCCATTTGGATAGGTGTTAAGGAGTTAAAACTAATTTTTTATAAGTGAAAAAGGAAACAAGACTAAGCATGTGAGGTTATTGTGCCATTTCAAGCATCAAAAACGGAGATTGAGAAAATCAATATTCAATCTCCTCATGCAATAGAAGGTCAGGGGATAAGCACCCAGCCACCTCTGAAGCTGTTTGCTCAGGAATGTAAACCAGTCTTACTTTCTAGGCACCAGAACCAAAGTGCAAGATATTGACTTACCAAGTTTACTGAGACATGGTTGTTTTAAATGACTGATGATTTTACACGTGCCCATGGCTTTCGGATTTACCTTCTCATCTCTTCTCTAGTATTAGACAACTTAAAAGTGCAAGAACTGAAATTCTACAGAAGTCTTCTAATTTCAGATCCCACCTGCTTCTCATTGCAAACCAGGGGAAGCAGCCATCACAAATCACCACAGCTGCCTCTCTGATCATCAGTCAGAGAATTGCTGTACATGAGATGACATCAAATTTGACTATGAGTGATAGCAAAAAAAAAAGTGGATAGATAAACGTTTTGCATTAAAAAGAAGCTCTGAGAAAGTAATTCATTTACCCATAATATTGGGGGAAATTATAATTAATGAGGACAAGATGAGTCAACATACATAAAATATTCTCAGAGTGTACACAGTAGATACAAAAACAATAAAATACCCCTTTTCACTAAGTGACAAAGCTTGTTTATCCTGTTTTACCTGTATTCTATTCCTATCAGCACTCAAAAAGTTCAGAAGATGTGAGAAATTATTTTCATGAAAAAAGAAGCAAGGAATAAAGTAACACATACTTACACACACACACACACACACACACACACACAAACGAATATATAAAAAGTGTGGCTATTATAGGGAAATGAGAATACTGGCTTTTCACAGACAATAAACACAACAAAATAAATAATACTTGTCACTGGAGCACAGCAGTGTTGAGACTTGGAAGAAAGTATCTGAGTCTCCTGATAATAGTGCACTACTAAAGAGGATACTGGCTTTTGCAAGTTCTGTATTTGTACAGCCACAAAGAAAAGATATATTCCTGAACTCCCCTTGGCTCTGACCTTGTCGGAAATGTCTGGCCCTTTACAGCTCCTTCTATAGACACCAGAAAGATGCTATGCTAGAAGAGGGGTTGTGAGCTCAAAGGACATTTTGCTGATCACTCCTAAACCCTCATCTGTCTAGAGACTTGTAGGGCTCTAATCCTACAGGCAAGAGGATGTCTTGTCTCCTGACTACCAGCTGAGCTATGTACTAGCTAATGCTCAGGAATCTGAATATTGGGGAAGATGTAGCCCAAGCTCTTGACAGGTGCCAGGTTGGTTTGCTTGATTAAATTAGCAACTGTAGCATCATCCTTAACTGATGTGTCATTTATTATCAGGCTGTATTTTCCATATCCAGCCACTGCTACCCTTTAACCACAAACTCATGCAGACTCATTGGGAGCTAACTCTATAAGAATGACATGTGTGGTGGAATGGTATTGTTGATTCTGTTGAGCTATATTGAACCAGCCCTCCCTATTACCATCTCAATAATTCATTACAAATGAGAGATCTTACTGGAAAGGATTGGGATGAATTAGAATACCAAAGATGGGTCACTAATTTGAAAATATTGCTGATAAATCATCACAAATGATTTTACCTAGTAAATGAGAGAGTCACCAGACAGGGCCTTTCCTCTAAAGGTCAATAATTTATGGATTTCAGATGCCACTTTTACACAAGCATACTAATCATAAGCATGTAATGAATAATTACTAAATGCAAATTAAGTAATACAGAGAATCAAAACTATAAACTTCTAAAGGGTCAGTTCCAGGGAATATACTCTTGAGTACAATGAGCCAGATGAAAATCATAAATATAATCAGTTTCTCTCCATTAGTGAATATCCTGTGGAACTGAATGTTCCTGAGCTCATTAAATACTTACCAGTCTAAATTTCCTGATGCTGTTTTAAAAGAATATGCTTTTCTATTGTGTTAAAAATGACTGCCTAAACCAATCTCAGTCTTACTTTAATTATAAGGATCAAGTTAAAATAGAGATAATCAGAACCCCATCTACTATGTGATATTTATTTTATGCTTCTTTGAGAAACATTCATACTAGCCAGGAACTGGTGGTTTATGGCTGTAATTCTAGCTGAGACTTGAGGATCACAGTTCAAGCCAGCCTAAAAAGTAAAGCCATGAGACCCTTATCTCCAATTAAGCACCCAAAATGCCAGAAATGGAGCTGTGGAGAAAAACAAAACAACAACAAAAACCTCAAGGACAGTGCCTAAGCCCTGAGTTTAACCCCCAAGACAAGAAAGAAAGTAAGGAAGGAAGAAAGGACTGGGAACTTGGCTCAGTGGTAGAGTGCTTGCCTCGCATGCATGAGGCCCTGGGTTTGATTCCTCAGCACCACATAAGCAGAAAAAAGCTGGAAGTGGTGCTGTGGCTCAAGTGGTAGAACGCTAGCCTTGAGCTGAAGAGCTGAGGGACAACACCCAGGCCCAGAGTTCAGACCCTACGACAGGACCCAAAAAAAGAAAGAAAGAAAAAAAGAGAGAAAGAAAGAAAGAGAGAAAGAAAAGAAAGAAAGAAAGGAAATAAGAAAGAAAGAAGGAAAGGAAGGAAGGAAGGAAAGCAAGCCATTCACCCTCTGCCATTTTATAAGTTTGTGTAATGAAAGGCTGTGTGAAATATGGCCTTGGGGAAGACCCAAAAACCAACCACAATTGTCACTGGCGAGGTAATGGCGGAGCATTTTAATATCAATGACCCAGACATGCACCAGCAGAAACTGTCCTCACAGGCAAAAATGATGGCTCTAGGAAGAGCTGGTGGGCTGGATGATGGAGAGGGCTGGTTTGCTGTCAGCTTCAATTATGGTTTAAAGAAAGTGTCCTCAGAGCTCATCTCTGAAGCTCATCTTCTTCAGCTCTTAATTGTCTCCCACTTCATGGTGTCATGTTCACTCAGACTCCCAACCCTGCTTCCAGGCCTGCAGTGAATGTTGTCGGCTTCATGTATGTCTTCAATATAAATCCTGCCTGTGGCTGTGACCAGTTCTGACATTTGGGCATCTGTTGAGCTTAGGTTCTCCCAGAAGCCACCTCAGAGCCAAGGGTTGAAGTAAAAGTGATTTATGAAGAAGTGTTCCCAGGAGAAAGAAGCAAAGGAGTGAAAGTATCAGACTGAGAAGGAAAAAGAAGCAAAGCATCTCTTGCCCTCAGTCGGGCCACAGGAGAACTCTGGAGTATAAATCACCCCTCAGTGCTTATTCTGCCTTGAGTCAAAGGAGCTGCAGTTTAGTTCTTCCACAGAAGCTAACCACTAAATATGGTCTAGGTTTCAGGATTGAGGTTGAGACATGAATTCTCAGACATTTCCTCTCTCTAGAGAAACAGATGTTTTCAATATCAAAGTATAATGCCCTAAGGGTCACAATGGATATCTGTTAAGAGCAATCATGGCTAAAAAAGAGTTAGGTTCACAAAACTCCTAAATGGTATATGCAGTGATCTGGACAGGCAAAGAAATTTCTCTGTTATTAAACAGCATCACTTTATGAACATTTATTCACTAAAATTGAGTTGTACATGCAAAATGAATGAATTTTATGGTGCATAAACTAGTCTTCAATAAGGGAGAAATACACAGAGTGGAGAGAACAATTGAAGAGAAAATAGAGCTGCTCCCTGAAGAATGTTACAAGAGATGAGAAATAAGTCTGAGAAATGGGGGGTGTCATCAAATGAAAGAAGAGTTTAAGCAAGAGTCTTTTCCACATGGAAGAAAGAGTGCTAGTTTTGTCTACTGATTTAAACAAGGCAATGGAGAGGAGCCTATATTTTTTGCTTCTTAAATTGTATTGTTACTGTTAAGTAGTTTTATAAAAGGGTTGCAATTACACAATCAGGTTATGAGTACAATTTTTTTATTGTGAAAATACTACACAGAGGGGTTACAATTACATGGGTAAGATAATGAGTACATTTCTTATCAAGCATTGTAGCTTCCTCTTTTGTTTCCCCTTCCCATCCCTTCCCATCCTCCCCCCTCCTCCACCCAATCCTCCCCGCTCCCCCCCCACCCCCCTCCCCCCGCACCAAAGTTGTAAAGTTCGTTTTCGACATAACGACTTGTACATCTCATTGTTGCAATGGGTCCATATGTATCCCTATTTAAACGATTTGTTTTTCCCCATCCCCCCCACAAATTATACCAACATCAAAAGCAGGGGTTATACTGTGGGGGAGGGACATACAAAGCAACAAAGAAATAAGCCTGGCTTACTTCACTTAATACAAACAAGACCATACTAGAGCTACCAGCACGACTATGTTTATTGCAGCACTATTTACTATAGCTAAGATATGGAACCAACCCAGATGCCCCTCAGTAGATGAATGGATAAAGAAAATGTGGTATATATACACAATGGAATTCTATGCCTCCATCAGAAAGAATGACATTGCCCCATTTGTTAGGAAATGGAAAGACTTGAGTACAATGTTTTTAACGATGTCATTGCCATCTCTTCCTTCATTCTCACACATTTTCTTCTTCTTGTTCCTACTTACAAGTAATATAGTTTTTTTAGAGTCTATCCACCAGTGTACCTAACTTCATTACTAACTTAAATCTTTCACAGTCCACTGTACTACCTCAGGCAGAACAGGTTTGAATCTATATAATCAGTAAGTTGAACTTTCTTCAGGATACTTAGTAATGAATGAAACTCTCACCCCCTTTAGCCCATCAGCAAAGTGCATGGATATAGACTTCAAATATTTAAGCTGAAAATCCTGTGATATGGCATCTAGAGGAGGTGATAGATGGCTTTATTCAGAAAGTGGCATATCCTCCATAGGTATTCTCCACCCATAGAGAATACATTCCCTATTTGAACCTAAATGATGTTATTAAGTTCCCCTCTGGAGATTGTGAGTTTGAAATATTTTCAATGTGAGAGACTATGAAAGAGAGATAAATACTGGTCTGAAATGGGGCCTGAAG
The DNA here is from genome assembly GCF_000151885.1 of Dipodomys ordii. NCBI lineage: Eukaryota > Metazoa > Chordata > Mammalia > Rodentia > Heteromyidae > Dipodomys > Dipodomys ordii. The sequence goes on from NW_012267241.1 coordinate 3,539,501, forward strand.
TGGTGCTAGGCTACAACCTATAAGCCCACATTGAAAACTTCAAGTGTTCCCTAAGAATATCCTAGGGGATAATTGCATTATAATACACATTCTTCAATTACAGATTCACTAATGGGAACTTTTCACAAATTATTATATAGAACATGATCTTAAAAGTTAAAATTCCAGTACCCTTTTGTGTGTCATCCAGAATAATGTTACACAGTAGTCCCCAGCACCTCCAAGTATGTCATTTTATATAGAAAGGTAGACTTTTGTGCTAAAAGACAAGAAAGTAGTGGGAAACTGTTCCAGCTTATCTCAGTATACTCAGTGTAATCACAGGAGCCCTTATAAAGCTGAGACAGGAAAGGATTAGAAGATTCTTTGTTTTCTGCTACTATGAACATGGAGTCAGGGGCCATTAGCCAAGACACACAGTGTCCGCTAGAAGATGAAAATACAGAAGAAACACAGTGTCTCCAGAAAGGAATGTAGATCTCCCAACATTTTTAGTTAAATCTCCCTAAAACACACGTCAGGAATTCTCACATTCAGAAATCTGTTAATGTTTTTGATGTGTTGATTTTTGGGTTTTTTAAAATTGTTTGTTTTGTGTTGCTTTTGGCAATACTGTGATTTGAACATGGGGTCACATACTTGCTAGGCAAGTGCTCTACCACTTGGGTCTCATCCAAGTCCTAAGTTAAATTACTTTGATGTTTTATAAATCACTTAATTTTTAGCAGTGTTCACAACGGGTGGCTCATGTGTGTAATCCTAGCTCCTCTGGAAGCTGAGGTCTTAGGTTGTGATTTGAAGCCAACAAGGGCAAGAAAGTCCATGAGACTCATCTCCACTTGATCAACAGAAAACCGGTGATTAAAGAGATGTGAAAAGTTTATTGGAATAAGTCATTGCTTTCTTGGCCCACGCTGAAGAGAAATGTAATATTCATACCAGAGTCTAAGAAAGAGTCAATGTCTTCATTTGAATTTCTTAAATACAGAGTCTGAGGTAAGGGTTCAAGTGTTCAGGTAGTTTATGTAGGAAATGATATCAGGAAATAGGAGCAGGGGAGAATTAAATAAGAAAGGAATAGAATCAGAAGAAAAGTATAAAAAAAGGAAAGGAATACAATCAAGTTTGCTATTGAAGGGCATAGTAGCTATTAGGACCACTTAGAAAGACACAACTTATTTCCCAGAATTAACCCTCCAATATTGGTATGCAGGGGCATTAATCCATGGTCACTTATTACCCTATTGAAAGAAGATCATCCCTTTCATCCAAGTAGGTTGAAAGGTTTTGCAGAATTCCTTAACTACACAGCAACTTCTCACCAACCATGTTGATATTTCCACATTTACCAAATAAATTTCATTTGTATCAAGTTCCTTGTTGCTGAATATATTAAAGGAATTGAAAATAATTTTGTTTCAACTCATCATTCTCAATTTTAGTCACCTAACTGAAGGAAGTGAATAATACAATTAAAAATTTTAATTTACTTTATTGTTATTATAAAGGTGATGTACAAAGGGCTTACAATTACATGAGTCAGGTAATGAGTCCATTTCCTTTTGTACAGTGTGAATAATACATTTAATAAGTTAAACACCTTAAAATAGGAAATTGCTTAAATAAATCTTAGTGTAAACCTATCATGCAGTATTAGCCATTACCATATTGTAACTATTTTTAGATATGAAAATACATCCACAATGTACTATGGAATGAAATAAAATCTGTTATAAATAGCAGACACCCACAGAGTGATTCAGTTTTCTATGAAAGTATTTTATATCTGAAATTCATTTAAATTTTAGAAGTAATTATTTTGAAGATTTATATGACTTATTTATTTTTCAGCATATTCAAGGAGTTCACATTTATTTTGTAATATGAATCACAATAAAATTTATAAAGAAAAAAGGAATCCCACCTTGAAGTATTTGTAGCGTTAATTCTGAAATAATTTTTAAGGTAAGCAGATAGTAAAGCACAGTAGTAGTAGATGCTTGATCATCTCGAATGTTTTGTCTACAGATCCCAGAAAATAGCTTCCTTGCCATCTTTTCCTTCTCCTTTGATGCAACAGAGGTGTTTCATGAAAGTGAGTTAGACCCTGAAGAGTTCTAAAGGATTTAAAAGGTTTTTTTTTTTTTGGTAAAGTTGGTAAAATTCCTTAGGGCAAAAACAAACCATACTGTACCATTGTTGTAGCATCATTTGACAGATAGACTCATGATCACAAATCTCCATACTTGAGAGCCTGGTGTCTCAGGAGCATGAAATCGTGTCTGAAGGTCATCTGGACATGCACATATAAAGAAGAGGACAGAGCAGCTGAGCTAGATTGGCACGTAGTTGACAGATAGCTACTATGCTCTCTTCTCATGTCAACACACAAAGCAAACCATCCTTTCTTAAAATGGATTTAAACCCATTTGAAATCTTCCAGTTCTACCATGGAGTTCAGAAAGTCTCAACAGATCATTTTATGTTGACACTAAGCTGTAAAATACAGCATTCACCATTTATAACAAAGGTATTCCCTGCTGATGTGTGCTGATTAGATGAAATTGAAAGAATTAATAGGTTCTACTTCACTTGGCTAAATGTACATTACTAGCATCATGATCTAGGACAAAAGACAACAAACTGCTGCCCAGAAACCAGATTCACTCAGACTGCTGGGTTTTTTGTTTTTTTGTGTGTGTGAAAATACTGTACAGAGGGATTACAATTACATGGGCAAGATAATGAGTACATTTCTTATCAATGTAGCCTCCTCCTTTGTTTCCCCTTCTCATCCCTTCCCATCCTCCCCCACCCCCCTTACCCAAACCTCCTCCCCCTCCCCCCACCAAAGTTGTAAAGTTCGTTTTCAACATAATGACTTGTATATTTCATTGTTGCAAACTGTTGTTTTTATAGATTTAGTCAAACCAGTTTTTATAAATGAATTTTACTGGCCCATGCCCATATGTGCTTATTTCCACATAATGCAATGACAGAGATGAATAGTTGAGACTTGGTTGAGTTTAACATTTAGACAGAGCCTAAGATGTTTGTTATCTGGCTTTTATGGACAGTTTATCAACCCTCAACTTTGACAAACACATTTAATAAGACAACATTTTCCCTACTTTCAAGGTAACAAAAGCAAAACCATTTGTATTGAGTCTGTTTTATAGCCTTGCTGTTATTAATCCTCTATTTCTGTGTCATATATTTGCAACGTTGGATATATTATAACATAAGAATATGTTAAAATACTGTAACACAGGAGCAATCTGTACCTCCAACTCTCAACAACTGTGAGTTCTAAATATAAGGATTCAACCAACCATGATTAAAATATCCAGAAACAGGGCTGGGAAGGTGGCTCAGTGGAAGAGTGCTTGCCTCGCAGTCATGAGGTCCTGGATTCAATTCCTCAGCACCATATAAGCAGAAAAAAGGTAGAAGTAGCTCAAGTGCAAGGGTGCTATCCTTGAGCTGAAGAGGAGAGGGACAGTGCCCAAGCCCAGAGTTCAGCCCCACAACTGAGAAAAAATAAATAAAAATAAATAAATATTGAGAAACAATTGAATTTGTACTAATGTTTTGGTCACTGCTCCTTAAACAAGACAAGTATAACCACAGTTTACATAATATTTGCATAATTAGTCATCTAAAAGGTAACCTAGAGATTATTTAAAGTAGATTATATGTAAATATTGTGCAATTTTATTTAAATAACTTAAATATTTGTGGATTTTAATGTCCTTTTGGAACCTCAAACCAGTTCACATTGGTAGTTAATGTACAAGTTAAATCGCAAAAGGTCACAGACATCTGAATTTCTTAACATATTGTAGTCAATCTATGACATATCAACTGGTTGAAATTCTGTGAAGTCATTAAAACAGTATTTTTTCAGGTTAAAATAACATAAGAATGCCCATATGTTACAGTGTTAAATAAAAAAGTCAGAACTCAAAATTATATGAAGTACCATCACAACCCTGCAAAACAAACAAACTACACATTTTCACAGGAAATCTCTAAAGAAAAACACATTTGAATATTTTGGCTTTGAGTGACAGACATGTCTTATTTTTCTCCATTTTTATGTAGTAAATTATAAGCAGGCATTAAAATAAAAATAAACTTGATTTTTAAAATGTGGAATATGCATTTTGTTTGTACTTTAGAACAAGATTGATAATTTCTAGCACATATGTGTTAGATATGGAACACAAATATTTAAAAGTCTCACAAATAAATGGCACAACCACCACTAATACCTGTACATAGACATCATTAATGTTTACAAAAGTTATATGGGTATATATCTTGACCAGTTATCATTCCTTCAAGAAAGACTATGTAAGGTGTAGTGGACAAAATAAGAATAACAACTTAGATTTTCTGGTAGAAGAGGAACACTCTCAAAACTTAAGCAATTTATCCAATGTGGTCTCCTCCTTTGATATCATATAGAATCTAAAGGTAATGCAGTTGTTTTCTTATTTGTGAAAGCCTGGAAAATAAATGTACTTGGTATCTTTTAAGTTCTGTTTTGTGGGTGATTCTGTAATAATATAGCTGTGTCAATGTACGAACTTTAAAATATGTTCCCAATGGTTTCCCAACAGCATAACTCCTTAAACACCCACTGTCAATAGAAATCACTATTAAGACAAACTGAGCACATTTAACTCTCTCAGTACTAAACTTCTTGATTAGCTTCCTATCCTCAAATGAAGTATAATAGACTGATAATATTAACTATTGTATTAAAAACCTACTTTTCTCATAACCTATTACATTCTTCTGTAGTTGAAAAAACTTCAGTATGAATGATTCAATATCACAATTTCTATGTTGTCCACGTTTTTTTTTGGGGGGGTCCGGTCATGGGGCCTGAACTCTGGGCTTGAGCACTGTCCCTAAGCTCTTCAGCTCAAGGCTAGTGCTCTACCACTTGAGTCACAGCGCCACTTCCGGCTTTTTACTTTTTGCTTATGTGGTGCTGAGGAATCGAACCCAGGGCCTCGAGCATGCAAGGCAAGCGCTCTACCACTGAGCCACCTTCCCAGCCCATTGTCCACGTTTTATGCTAAGTCAGTCCCACAGTTACTACCTCTATGTTCTTGGCAAAGGGTTGGGCACATATAATGATCAAAAATCATTATTAAATTCAAATTGGATGGGAAAATGAAGGCAGGAAGGATGATAATACTTGAGTTATCCTAAGAGGCATATGGTATGGAATTTCTGATTATGCCACTGGGTCTTGAGGAAACTGTATGATACCACATGCCTTCTTTTTTTAATCACTATGACAACCATGGAAGTCAGTTACTCCATATACATTCTCTCTCTTTTTAAATTAAGATCGAACGACCATGCATTTTGAATAACCTACTACAAAATTTAAGTGCTGTTATTAAACAAACATTACAACCAAATTAATTTGCACTATGTAGAGCACTTTCACAGTTAATCAGGTCTTAATCTTGATAGCAGGTCATGTAGTAGAAAATAGGTTGAAAGAGTCCAGAAGTCTCCCATTGGTCCTACAGAAGATCAGTAACAGAGCACTTGCGTACCAGGACTTCAGTTAATCACCTCCACTGAAAAGTAAATAGCCATTTATCATACCTTACTTCTACCTTGACCTAATCTATAAGAAGACATAACTAAAATTCTGTATTATAAATGTAATTATATTTATATGATCAATGGATTCATTGATTTCTGGGGTTACTCAAGCAAGGAAAAGTAGTAAAACTGCAGAGACAAATTTTATTTTTCTTCTGAAATTTGTTAGATATCCTTTTTGAAAAAGAACTTTTTTTCCTTTTTTCATCACACAACCCACTATAAATATATGTGGGTGTGAGTGTGTGGTTTGAAAATAATCATTGAATAATGAATGGAAGTGAGGACTAAAAGACAAGAGACTTAAAAAAAAAATCCCAGTGCCTGACTCAGAAACATGTTTTGCTATATGAGAACATGCTTACTGAATCCTATCTCCTAAGATGTACTGAGCTAGTTAACCTATTTCTGAAGTATTTCGCACATATTTTCCTTAAATGGCATTACTCAGGTTTATCTAAGCAAAGATTTGCTTGAGGTTTTAAGGCATAAGTAGAACATAACCCATATATATATACATATATATATATGTATATACATATATGTATTTATATACATATATATACATATATATGTCAGTGTTGGGCTTTAAAAAATCTCTATAACTTAAAAGAACAATCTATATTAAAACTAGTTGATTAATTATTTAAATTCAGCAACTGTTTTCCATAAAGTTTGACACAACTATATTGAATTGGTTTGAAGATAATTAGTAAAAGAAAAAAATCAATGTATTCATGAGGAGGAAGTAGGTCAACTTGAAAAACTAAAGTTTCAGTGGGAAACTCTGGAAAACAAACTATTTTTGCTGATATTTGTATATCTACCCACCTATGATTATACTATAGTAATCATTCTTTACCCACCTCTCATCTCCATGCTGATTATACCAGATAAGGCAAGAATAAAATCTGAGAATTCTCATATTGTCAAGAGAAATGTAATAGAATTATTTATGCCACAAATGCTGCAACATATAGAGTATAAACTGTTAATAAAATTTTAAAAACAAGTATTTTAATATGAGCCAAAACTCCTTAGACTTGGTATCATGGCAAACAGAATTCTAAGATGCCAATTGATATATTCTTCCCCACCTGGTATTATCACAGTGTACAGTGTCAGCTCCACCTATGCTGTGAGTATAGATAGGACTTGTGACTTTCTTCTAGCCAATAAATATGGCAAAGGTGTTGGGATATCACTCCCAAGATTCCTTTAGGAAAGGGATTTTTCTCTTGCTGGCTTTAAACAAGTAAGCAGTCATGTCATGAAATTCTTGTGGCATATGGCATGTGAGAATCAGTGGCTTCTGTGACCTAAGGACAGCTAACAGACAAGAACTGTGGGCCTGCAGACATACAGCCCTAAGGATGTGAATTGTGCCAATATACTGAATGAGCTTGAAAGCAGATCTTTCCATGGTCAAGCCTCTAGATAAGAACATAGCTCAACTGGCACTTGACAACCAGCCTCATGAGAACCAGCAAACTGTCCAGGATCCAACTCACAGGCACTGTGAGATAATAAATATGCACAGGTATAAGCCACTAATTTTGTAACGATCTTTAATAGAGATAGGAAACTGATGAAAATCATTTTTATTTTCCTTTTATTTGTATAAAATCACCACAGCTATAAGATTACCTTGTTTCTAGTGCAGATAAACCCTCACAGTCCAGAGGTTTGTTTCTGTTCTTTTGAGGTCTTAATACAACTTGTATAGCTTGAGTATTGTTAGTTTTAAACGGAAAAATATAATTAAAAGATTGCCTTTGATGAGTGTGACCCAGTTGATATACCCTTCATCACTACGTAAATGCTCTTACACCTTCCTCTGTTCAATTTTCTTTGATCTCAATGTGTGAAACTTCTAAGAACTTCAATGTTTAGCTATTTTTATTGCTGTGGGTAAGGGGGTGGGAAGAGTTCAAGATAACCTTCATAATTCTTCTTGTTTGATCTTTACACTAGTATTAATTAATTCTGAAACTAATAACAGCCATGCATAGTGATATTCATCAAAATGATCACTTTCCTCCTATCCACCCCCCCCATCCTTTCAACCACTTTTTAAGTAGAGCAACATTATTCATTTGCTTCGGGTTTCTGCTTATGTTACTTTTTGCGTGAAGATAGAAATTTTTTTTAAAAAAAGACTGAAGACAGCAAGTTAGCAAACTATACCAAGGAATCATAACAAGTTTTCTGTGAAAGCCGTATTCCAAATTTGAAATCCAATGTTCTTTTCCTGTTCCTGCCTACAGTCTTTGGAGAATTATTATACATGTGAAATGAGAGTCTGTGGTAAAGAAGGTAAATCTTAGGAATTTACTTTGAAATAAAACAAGTGAGAAACCATTTTCTTCTTTATAATTTAAATTTTATTGTAAAGCTGTTATACAGAGAGGTTATAGTTACATAAGCCGGTAATGAGCACATTTCCTTTTGAACAGTGTCACACCCTTCTCTCATTCTCTCCCAGTTTTTCCCCTCTGGACTTCCCTCTCCTCCAAGTTGTATAGTTCATTTATAACATATTGTCTAGTAGGTTTCACTAGTGAGTTAATTGGTTCACCCTTTATCCTACCAAACCGTTTTCTAAGCAAAAAAGAGGTATAGGACAGTTAAGGTATGATTAGACAAAGATAGAACATTAGGTGACATTATTGACATTACTATCTTCTTAGTAATTAAAAGCAATATTTTGTTTGCTTATATAAAAATATGATAAATACATATATATGTATGCATACATACACATATATTTATCGTAAAATTTGTTATCTTCCTTAAAAGAGTAGAGTGGTGAAACATGTGTTCTCTGACCAGTCTAAAAACTAATTAGTGATGAAAACAAATTATCAGCCTTAAGAGGCTAATAACCTTGTCTATTTTGAAAAATGTAATTTTCCTGTCTATTCCAACAGGATTTTTTTTTTCTGGATTGGTCTGAGAAACAACATAACCATGCATCATTAGTCTGGACAAGGAGATGATAAACAACATTGTTATGGCTCTGTGGTTGCTAGGTTGCTAAAGGCTCCGGAGTGGGAACTCTCATTATTTGACATAGACAAGTTGCTAAATGAGTGTCAAGGCAATTGTTGATGCCCGAAGTGGCTGAAATAACCCACAGCTCATTCGCTTTCCAAAGAGCTCTGGCCATTCTTCTCCAAGGGCACAGCCATTTTCAATGTGCTTGTTGCTTTCTGGTTTTTCTTATTAGAGCACATCCAGATATTTTTCTTTTTGAAACCATTTTCATCATACCATTTCTCTATCCAAACAAAGGTACAAAAGAATCTTTGGCTGCATAAAACGAATTCAAAGTCCCAAAATATGACTTTCAAGTAATATTACACTCTAGTCACCATCATTTTCATTATTATAATCTCAGCTCTCTCTAAACAACCCAGTAATCTGGATGAACATCACTGATGAGAGCATAGATATTTGACTTCCAGCATTCATATGGTACCACTTTTCATTTCTTTTCCTCTTACCATGAATCCTTTGAATCCCATGAATCCTTTTTCTCATTGGAGCATCCAATAAGTTTAACTGGATATTGCATTTTTTTACAAAGTCTTTAAAATGTGGTAGATGGTGATGATTTTATATGATAACTTGAACTGCAGTATACGAAAATGAAGAAAGAACTTTTGTTGAATACTTTTAAAAAGTTCACACAATGGAACAATACCATGCTGTTGGAGTTTGTTGGTAATTCTTTATTTAGTATCAGAATCCAATGAAACTTAAAAGGATTCCTTTTCCTTAAAAGACATTTTATCCTTGCATGCATTCTAAAATGTCTTTTATTTGAAGCATTTAAACAGTATGCTGCTAGCAGATTTACATTTTCAACAAGTCCATTCCTATTTGTACAAAGCCAAAATCTGTTAACCACACTCTCAACTAATAGTCTTAGTCCTGTTTTATGAATTGGCCAAGTCACACTCTTTTCACTGACTTGAGGGTATAGTGATATTATGTTTCTTGCTTAAGATGTTTTTGCTCCTAGTCAAACATGTCTCATCTACAGATTTTTCTTCATATAATATGGTTTCCTGACACCAAAGTCACTCCTTGGCCTCTCTTCTGAGTCAGAGCTCTTTCCTTTATGTCGTTGGTTTTATTTAAATTACCTCCAGTGAGAACAGAACCTATCACTAATCCTTCTTCAAAGAAAAGTTTGCTAAGTAAAGAGCTTAGACATACCTAAGGCCAGCCTACTAGCTATTATGTGAATGACAGTGCCTTTCAATTAAATAATCTTGGCTTAGCCTTGGCCAGTTGTTGGGTGAGCATCTAGTGAAGCAGAGATTATCAGTAGTTATATCTACATCTGTAGACTTAGAGACTGCTATCAAGGCATGAATCAAACCATAGCTGGCTTAAAGTTTCCAGAATCCTAGTTGGCAATTTCTACCCTGTAGTACATGCCCACCTGGGCATACTGAATCCACAGCTTGATAGGGATGTTTATTGCATCAAAGCCAGAATTGTCATACGGCTGGTGAGTGAAAATCTCCAAAGCTTTGGCACATACCTCACTCCTTTGATGTAACAAACATTTTTGGTGTACGAACAAAGTTTATTTAGGTTTAATAAGAAAGAAATATCTGAATGCACTTCTACAAGTGATTCTTAATTCATGTGTTTGCATCTTGAATTGGTATAGGTATTGGTTGCTATTAGTCTCTTGAAATGTTTCTACTAACATTTCAAAGAGGATAGAATATTGGATTGTGTTAACATCTCCCCTTGGAAAAAAGTTCTTTAGTAAAAGGTGAAAGATTTATATGATCTGAAGCGAAACCAGAGTATGACAACAGATGCTGGAGGGGATGTGGACAGAAGGGAACCCTACCGCATTGTTGGTGGGAGTGTAAACTTGTTCAACCACTTTGGAAAGCAGTATGGAGGTTCCTCAAAAGACTCCACATAGAGCTCCCCTATGACCCAGCAATCCCACTTTTAGGCATTTACCCAAATGATCACAAACAAGACCATACTAAAGCTACCAGCACAACTATGTTTATTGCAGCATTATTCACCATAGCTAAGATATGGAACCAACCCAGATGCCCCTCAGTAGATGAATGGATCAAGAAAATGTGATTCATATATATATATATATATATATATATATATATATATATATATATATACACATATATATATGTATATATATATCACATATACACGCACACACACACACACACACACACACACACACACACACACATATATATATATATATATATATATATATATATATATATATGTAATGGAATTCTATGCCTCCATCAGAAGGAATGACACTGCCCCATTTGTTAGGAACTGGAAAGACCTGGAAAAAATCATATTAAGTGAAATAAGCCAGGCCCAAAGAAACATAAGTCCCATGATTTCCCTTATTTACAATAACTAGTATATGTCTAGACAAACAGAAAAGGTCAAAAGATATGTATATATGACCATATAAGATTATGCTAAGCGAAATGAACCCCAAGACAGGGACACAAGAGGTTTTATCTTCGTTGTTGTTTAATAATGTACTGTGCAATATTTTTGTTTCTTTTGTATGTTCTTCCCCATGGTATAACCCTGCTTTTCATTGTATTTGATGTCGATGTCTTACATCTTGTATATACATTTTTCTAATTTGAGGAGGGGAAGTGAGATAAGAAAATGCTGAAATAAGGATACAGGTTGACCCATTGTAACAATGAGATGTACAAGACACTATGGTGACAATGAATATAGCTTCGTGGCAGGGGGAGAGGGAGAAGTTGGGGAAGTAGGGAGGGAAGGGATGGTAGGGGAAAAACAAAGGAGGGGGCAACTGCTCAATAGGAAATGTATTTATTACCTTACTCATGTAAGTAACCCCTTTGTATATTTACAATAAATAAATATATATATATATTAAAAAAAGAAAAAAGTTCTTAAAAACAAGGGAGGGAGTAATGATATTCGAAAATAAATGTACTCACTACTTTACATTTAAATTTTTAAAAGAGAAAAAGAAATAGTTCCAGCTTTGGCAACAGCTTCTTCCTAAAAGATTCCTGGCTGAGAAATAGGAAATCCTACTGAAAAAACAAATGTCTTGGAAAAAATCAGATTAAGTGAAGTAAACCAGGCCCAAAGAAACATAGGTCCCATGATTTCCCTTATTAGCAATAAGTAGTATACATCTAGAATACTCTTAGCAAATAACTATGTACATATGACCATATAAGATTTTGCTAAGTGAAATGCACTCCAGATCATGGACACAAGAGATGTTTCTTTGTTTTGTTGTTGTTTTAATGTATTATGTGATTTATTGTTTCTTTTGTATGCTCTACCCCCTATGCTATATCCCCTGTTGTCACTGTATTTGATTTTGGTACCCTGATATTCTATGTATGTTTATTTGAATTAGGGAAGGGAAGGGGAACAACAGAATTGTGAGACAAAGGACAAGGGGGGGAACCAAAGCAACAGCGGTATGCACAAGACAATATGTTGGAAATGATCTATACAACTTGGGGGAGGACTTTGTGGGGGGAAGAAGTAGAAAAATGAGGGAAAGGGTAACAATTTTGATAAGAAATGTACTTCTTACTTTACCTATATAACTGTAACCCTTCTGTACATCACCTTGACAATTAAAAAATGTATATGAATATGAAAGTAAGAATTGTTTTCTAAAGAACTGTGATGTATATATAGGTAAAAGTCTGCCAGATAGAAAAGGGACTAAAGTTATTCTAAGACTTTTGAGGTGACAAAATAAGTAGGAGTCAGATTTTAATAACCAAAGTTTACCCTCAAGACAAGTGACTTCCAACAATTAAAATTGTCCTACTAAAAGGGTTGTGCCAACAGATTATCACTGTCTGGGTTCAAGTTGAAGTTGACAGCTATCAAATTGCCCCAAATTTCAAACTGAAGTGGAAATCTTTCATGCATCAGGGCCATCAGCTTGGGAGTCAGAGGTGGAGTTTCCTTGGCTCAGAAACATGGACGGCAAGGTGTAGGTCATTTAGAAGGATGACCTCTATTCTTCCAATAAGGAGCTATAATGTCAACAAGATTTCATAAAATGGCCCTTGGTAGTTCTTGTCCCTTACTTGACTTTGATTTTCCTGCCAGTTAAATAAGAAAATCCACATAGATATTACTATACCTATTTTCAAATAGAAAACTCCATAGCTCTTCATTTTCTAAGTACATTCAAACCATCTGTACATGAATCTGTTCTGAATGACAGTGGATATTGGCCGTGAAATAAATCAGTCTAAGGATTCCAATGGCCATGCTTTCTGTTGGAAAACTGGAGCAAATTTTGGTTCACTTTTTATTTTAAAAAATTAAATAATGTGATCAGTAACCTCCATGACAAAATGAGATGATCCTTGATCAAATGTATGCTTAGCATAAACATCCAACACGGTACATTTTCCCTTTGCCACTTCAACATTATATTTCTGTACCAAGTTGGCTTAATGTTCTACTCAAGCTGAACCTAAACAGAGGCATTTTGGTGTGTGTGTGTGTGTGTGTGTGTGTGTGTGTGTGTGTGTGTGTGTGTACGTGCATGTGTGTGTGTGTCAATCATAACATTCAATTATCAGAAACTATGCTCTCACTTCTCCCTCCCACTCACAGTTCAGATTTTGAATTTGTCAAGTGACTGACTAAGTGTTAACAACCAGCAGATGGACTAGGAGGGCAGATGGGGCTCACACAGGAAAGCAGAAAGAAGTCATTAAAATCACCAAGAACTGCATTCATTATTCTGCCTTTCAAAGAATGATCTATTTTTCTTACTGCTCAATGTGATTCAGGTAGAGCAAACCCTCACAGAGAGACTGTCTCTCTTATTTTCTCTTTGTTTAAGCAGTAACCATTTTAAGGAAACAAAGTAGTAGATGAATATTTTAACATATAATGTATCAGTTTAAATGTTGATGTCATAGTCTTTTTTTGGTTGGTCATGGGGCTTGAACTCTGGGCCTGGGTGCTATTCCTGAGCTCTTCAGTTCGAGGCGAACACTTTACCACTTGAGCCACAGCATTACTTCCGATTTGCTGGTTTGGTTAATTGGAGATAAAGAGTCCCTCAGATTTTCCTGCCCTGCATGGGCTGGCTTTGAGCTGTGATTCTCAGATCTCAGCCTCCTGAGTAGCTATGATTACAGGCATGAGCCACTAGCTCCCAGTCTGGATTTTTCATTTTTTGAAGCTTATTTTAACCATCATCTTGTTTCTACATATAGTGAGTATCTATATCAACACTTTATTTACTTGGTCATTTTGTGTTATGTGTGCATCAGACCTTGTACTAATGAAAGTAGTGAATAGTAGTTCATCGTTCTTAATTTCAGGCTCTCCTCTTTGAGCAGTCACATTCATGTCAGCAGGACTACCCCATTCACAATATTTAGTTTCACATTTTTCTTGTTTATTTTTATGGTATTTTCCTTCATTTCTCAGCCACCTCTACAGAACACGTTTTCAAAATCAGACTAGTTGCTTCAAATCACAATATGCCTCATTACTTTGTTTCTAAACCTAAATTTTTGACCTGAAAAATAATCTTTCCTAGTTAAATATCAAACTTGATTCTGAAAGACATTTGATCACATGACCTAGATTAACAGAAAGGAGGATATTTTAAATAATACAGTAAAGGAACTTTATATGGTTGAGATACCGTTGTTTGTTCTCCCAGAGACATGAATTGCATCAGTAAGCGTCTCCCCAGATACTTTATCTGAGCAGGTGTCCCTGAAGCTCCCTGCTTCCAGTGGTTCTTGCTTAAGCATATCTTAAAGTTTCTCAGTCTCAGCCCTCTGCCACTGAATAACCAGATTCCTTGGACCCCATTTCAATGTATATCCAGTGCTTTTACCTAGTATCAGCAGGTATACATCTGAAGAGGGTTTTTTTTCCCCTCAAACACTAGCCAGGAGTAAGTTTGTTTACAACATACATCTATAGTTTCTGTTTATACTTTGCAGTGGACTTCTTAGAAGAAAGAAGAACATATATTAGAAAATTAGAAAAATTTACATGTCCCTCAAACAAAAATACAGGTATGAAGTACTGATATGGCATAGGTTAGAAATCTAGAGATTATATGCAGGTACAGCACAGCTTGACTTTGAATTTGGCTTCACTGCCCTTACCAGGCCCTGTAATATGGCAGTCCTTCTGTGGATATGGGAAATATGATGAAATTGAGGTTAATGGTCTGGTTTATCCAGACCATCTTTCTTTCCTCTGATTGACACTTCCTAAAAGCCTTTTTTCAAACAATACCAAATTCATGAAGTCTTAGAATTTTTATCCTTCTTTGTGAAATTATCTTTCTAACTCAAAGCATACACTATTCCCCTCCAAATGTGTAAAATGTTATCACTTCTAATTTTTATATTTTTATTGTAAAAATACTGTGCAGAGGGGTTACCTTTACATGAGCAAGGTAATGAATATATTTCCTATCTAGCATTGTTACCTCCTCCTTTGTTTTCCTCTACCATCCCTTCCCTCCCACCTCCACAACTACACTGCCCCTATGCCTAAATTGTAAAGTTCATTTTTCAACATAGTGTCTTGTGTATCTCATTGTTACAATGGGTCAACCTGTATTCCTATTTAAGCATTTTGTTTTTTCCCTTCCCCTCCCCTGTATTTGATGGCGGTGCCCTGCATCTTGTATATACACTTTTCTAATTTTTTTTATCCAGCCTACTCAGTCTTACAGCTCACCTCTGAGGCCGCCATCTCCACCAGATTCCTCCTTGTAATGCATACTAGGTCCTCCGGCATTTTTGACAGTGCTATATTAGTGTGGAATGTGATGTAGACCTGCTTCCTGATGGATTGAGGCCACAAGAGAAAAATACCAAAAGTCTGGAGCTCACCACATAAATCAGAAAATACTTTATGCTGGGACTATGATAAATAGATCTGAAAAGATATTCCTGGAATGACTTGGAAGAATTTGTGGGCACGATGAGTTTATAATTGGATTAAAAGGAAGCTCTGCCAGTAATGGGTGACAGTGTTATCTGACACGTTTTATTCATATTCTGTTTTGTAGAATGAGAACTCCTGTGTACAACTACTTAAAGATAATAAAAAAATTTAAAAAGGAATCTTTGCTAAATATGAACTTTTCATTAGGCCAATATGTTTGTTGTATATGGTTAAAAATGGACTACGTGTGGGCATCACTGGTAGCTAACATTTCAAATTGTAGCTACTCAGGAAGCTGAGATCTTGTGATTCAAAGCCAGCCAGGGCAGAGAAGTCCTTAAGATTATCTCCAATCTACTACCAAAAAGCTGGAAATGGAACTGTGGCCCAAAGTCATAGAGTGCTCTAAGTATGTTTTAGTTATAAGGCCCTTGTCTGCTGCATAGCTAGTAAACATCACTTCCCAATCTGTGGGCTTTCTATTTCTCTTGCTAGCTGTATCTTTTGGCATGCAGAAGCTCTGAATTAAATTCAATCCCATTTATCCCACCTTTCTTTGATTTGTTGTGTTTCTGGGTCTTTGGAGGGGGGGGGCGGGTCCAGTTGTGGGGCCTGAACTCTGGGCCTGGGTGCTGTCCCTCAGCTCTTCAGCTCAAGGTTAGTGCTCTACCACTTGAGCCACAATGCCTCCTCCGGATTTTTTTTCCTGCTTATGTGGTGCTGAGGAATCGAACCCAGGGTCTCAGGCATGCAAGGCAAGTGCTCTACCACTGAGCCAACTTCCCAGCCCAGTGTTTCTGTGTCTTTATTAAGAAAGTTTTGATCTGTGCCAAGGAGCCCTAGTGTATCCCCTATGTCCCCTCTAATATTATCAAGGTATCTGATTTTGCATTGAGTTCTTTCATCCATTTGCAGTTGATTCTGGTGCAGGGTGATATATAAGGACACAACTTCAGTTTTCTACATGTGCATAACCAATTCGGCCAGCACCATTTGTTCAAGAGGCTGTCTTTCTTCCATCCTGTGTTTTTGGCTCCCTTATCAAAGTTTAGGTGGGTTCATTTCTGGGTCTTCAATTCTGTTCCGTTGTTTCATATGCCAGCACCAAGTTGTTGTTGTTTATTCTTTTATAACTATAGCTTTATAATAGACTTTGAAGTTTGTTATTGATATTCCTCCAGCACTGTTCTTCCTTCTAAGGATTGTTGTTGCTATTTGGGCTCTTTCTTCTTTTGAGTTCAAATATGAAAGAAGTTAAGATTGTTCTATAGATAAATACTTTCAAGGCATGAAATGGTTCCTTCCCTTATGAAGACCTGTTGAGTTTAGAAACCCAAATCTTGTACAAGATATCTTCCCTTACCTAATTGAAGGAGTAATTTTAATTTGTTACTTGCTAACAATAGCAAAGCAAATAGTAAACAAAGCAGTGCAGATGCAGATGACGGAGCTACATATTTAACTGCCATCGGTCCCAGTGGCTCACCCCTCTAATCCTACTTATGCAGGAGACTGCAATCTGAAGATTATGATTCAAAGTTAGACCAGGTGGAAAAATACATGAGACACTTATCTCCATTTAACCAGCAAAAAGCTAGAGGTTGAACTGTGACTTGAGTGGTAGAATGCCAGCTATAAACAAAAAAAAAAAAACCTAAAGGACAGTTCCAAGACCTGAAGTTCAAACCTCACTACTGTCCCACAGACATAAAGCAATGCTGCATTGAATTGTACTTGATGTAATATTAGCTTAATAAATAAAATTTTCACACTATAGTAATATGACAATGTAGCTAAAGGATCCAACTATGGTATCAAAATAATGTGCTGTATGTATCTTTATGGGCAAGTTAATTCAAATTGCTAATCCTCTGTTTTCTTCCCTAAATGGTAAAAATATGAATAGAACCTATTTTATATGGATTTAGAAGTCAAATAAAATCACTTACATGACATACCTAAGCAAGTCCTCACACAATATGAAAACTCAAAACGTGGTGTTGCACTATCATTATTGTTTCAAATTTTATTTATTTTATGGTATTATATATATTATATATAACATACATATTATGTATATATTATATACAGCATGTAGACACAGGCAAACACTCTATATGAGTGGTCACAGTAGGTATTAAACAGTGGAATTGTGCAAGGATATCATCAATTCATTGTTAGCTCCAGATATTATCGATATTAAGCAAAATGTGGCTATTGATGATGGGGAAAACACCAAATCAAAACCTAGGAAAGGGCAAGTAGCCAGAAACTGGATGCCAAAAATAGAAAGCCTCTTGCTTGCGAGGTGTGTGAATCACCCTAGAACCAAAGGAGGTAATAAAGAGTCACACTGAGAAGCATTTAATGAAATGGAACTTTATTCAATATAAATTTTTGCTTAAATAATTCATAGACTCTTAGTGTTTTGTTGTAATTTTATAGTGGTGTAGAGAGCCTCAAGTTGAGAGAGTGTTCAGATTTGTGGAGATGGCCTCAAATTTAAGCTGTACCATGATAGAAGGGAAGCTGTGTCTTATACAGCACAGAAATCCTAGTCTTAAAAGTCCCATGTTGGCTTATGAACAGTAATGTGAAGAATTTGTCTAAATGCATTTGAAAATATTTATAAAATTCAACTTGTTACAAACACAAACACTTTAATGGTTAATTTTGCCTGTAATTTCCCTACATTTGCAGAAATGACCCTATTCCCCCCAGTCACTTTACACTAACTGTGGTCCTTTAGCTTTTTAAAAAGCAAGCATCTCACAGTCCTTGTGATGTTACTAGTTTGAGTCCTGTTATTCTTTTCTCATTAGTCAATTTTATTTTTGAATGGCATCTATTGTTTGCACATATTCATGAGGTGCCATTTGAGTTTTACTCCATGGAAACAGGGTGATTAGCATATCTACTGCCTCAAACCCTTGTCATTTCTTTGTGATAGATGCACTAAACATTCTTCTAATCATTTGGGGTTAGATGAAATACAATTGTTTATTCTATTTACCCTACTGTGCAACAGAACATCAAAATTTCTTACTCCTTTCTACCTGCACATATGGGTGAGGTCATGCCATATTTATCTTTTTATATCTAATCTATTTCACTTACAATAATGTCCTCTAGGTCCACCCAGGTTATCACAAATAAAAGGATTCTCTGCTTTTCGATGGAAAAAAATCATATTCCTTTGTGTGTTACTGCTATTTTAGATCATTCATTTGTCCATTGATGGACATTTCAGGTGCTTCTCCAATCTGTTATTGTGAATAGTGAATACTGTTGCTGATCTCATTTTCTCTGGGTACATACCCAGCTGAGACTGCTAGTCTTACAGTGGTCATAGTTTGAGTTTTTGGAAAAGCAGCATACTACTTTCTAAAATGAATGCACTAATTTGTATTTCTACCAACAGTTCCCCTTTCTTCACATCCTTGCCAGTCTTCATTGTGTTTTAGCTTTGTGATAGTAACCATTCTCACTGATGTGAAGTGGCTTTGATTAGTCTGATGATGTGTTTGTGAAGCTGACTTGTTTTTTCATCTGTTGACTTCTATGTGTCATCTTTTAAAATATGTGCTCAAGTTATTTTTGCCTATTTCTAGTTGGGATTATTTGTTTGTCTTTCTATTGATTTGTTCAAGCTTCTTATAAATTCTGAAAATTAACTCTTTATTAAACCCATAGTTTGCCAATAGTTTTTTTATCACTGCATAGGTTTTCTCTTAGCTCTGCTGTATCCTTTTTGATACAGAAACTATTAAACGGATCTAATATGTGTGTCCTTTTTTGCTTTTGTTTCCTTTGCTTTTGGAGTCATATCAGAAAAAAATATTTCCCTTTGAAATTTCCTAAAGTATTGCCCTGTTTTCTTCTAGAATTCCATAGATGTGGTTTGTGGAGCTAGTCTCAACCCCTCTGGATCATTTTTGTTTGCTATTACCATTTTTGCAAAAGCTTTTTGAAAGAAATTGTGGAGAAAAGAAGGGAATATGTTGACAAATAAAAGGAAATGGACCTTTGGTCTTGGACTGATGTAGGTGCTACAATCTTAGATGGAAAGCCCCAAGGTCTGGAAACCAATCTAAGAGAGTTTCTTTATAATAAATTGTAGCCTAAAAAGTATTCAAACAATAGACTGAGTAGTGGGCAGGTAAAAGTGATATTTTAAAATGCACGAACAGTTTCCTAGCTAGTATTTTGTTTCATGTGGGAACTCTAATCTCTGCTCTAAGTATAATCATCTATGAGCTTCCTGATAGCCTGAGTGACAATGACATCAGGTCTGAGATGTGATCCATTGAGGACATTTCCCTCACAAAGCCCCACAATTACATCTTAAATTGTTGGAGAGCAGTGTAATGAACAACAAGGTATTCTCCAAATCCAAAAAAAAACCCTCTCCATAAAGTTAAACGAAAAGGGAAACTGTTTTATTATGTGTAAATCAGAATGTGATACACATCACAGACAATGAACTGTACCTTTTGAAATAGCCAAGCAGGTGTGACCTATCTATCATCAGCACGTTCTCTAAATAGACAATAATTCATCCTCACGCAAGAGGACTTCATAGTACTGTGTATTTTGTATAATTTATCCTAAGTTTACCTGTTAATTAGGGTGACCATCTGTGTTGGTTAATTGGTTTTCTGCATAGAAAACATAAACCTCTCATACATTTGACTGGAGGTGGTTTTGCAACTCAAAGCCAGACTCATAACCTTGCAAAGCAACTGGTGTTCTTTTCTGTGATGTTCACATTTCAGAGATGGCTCCTGAGTCCTTGAGGAAACATTTGAGGATCATAAGATTGGCAGAGAACTTCTCTATTTCTAAAATGAACACACATTTTGAAGAGGTAATAGCAGAAATAGCATATGTCCTCTAAAGTAAATGTTTTAACTAAAAAGATAGAGGGATAATTATCCTCCTTTATGTCCCACAAGGCAAATTAAGCCTTTTAAAAACTATTTTGTTCTTATTAAGTTTATGTGGATTTCCACACTGGAATACAATGGTGGAGAGAAGTTTCCATGCTGGTCTCATAGTTTGTGTCCAACACATGTAGAAGCTAGGCCAATGAAGAGAAAAGTGCTCATTACAGAATTCTTAGTAAAACGACATCATTGAAAAGGTAATCAAAAACAAGGAAAAACTGACATGCAGCTTAAAGAAGACTAGACATAAACCCTGGATGTTAATGACTAATGTCATCATTTTGAGTCATAAAAAAAGATAGTAACCATGCCATTATTTCTTTCTTGATGGTAAGCATTCGTCTTTCTCACTTGGCAGAATATCAGCCATTGTTTTCTACCTACACTGGATTCAGAAATCCAATGAGTGGAAATTACTGCTCTGCATCACAGCAAAGTTCTGTAAACTAAATATGCGTCTACTAAAGTGAAATATTACTATGAAAATTAAATGGTCAGTGATAATTGGAAGAATTGCTATTCCCACACATGTCCAGCTTTCAAAAACATTTTACAGGAAAGTGGAGCTGGTTCCATAGGATGCTGGTTCCATACTCTTCTCTGAGGGTGGCAGGAGAGCAAGAAAAACATTTCTTATTGTAATGCATCTCTTTGTTCCCCATAGATTATTATATTTTTAAAACATAGGAAAAAGTGTTGATATTTTAGCAACAGTCCTTACAACAATTTAAGGTGCATTGCTTTTCATTAAGCATTTGCAAACATTAAAACATTATCATATTCCATTCCAAAGGTTCTGGTTGCAATTCAAGCCACTCTATGTTAAGATAAAACCAAAATTTTCTACCATTTTTCCTCTCTGTCTTACCTAGAATTCAAATATCTGTCTTGGATTTGTTATTACATAATTTAACTCATATATTCACAGCACAAATCTAATCAGAAATTTGAGAAGGAAAATTTAACTTTTAGGATATATCCCAGAAAAATGTAAATACAACCCTAGTCTCACATCTTCCCTATTTCTAAAATTCTGGGTATTTAATTCTGTATTTAAATACATAAAGCCTAAAGCATTTTTTTAATACAAAGCCTAAAGCTTTGTAGTCTTCAAGTTGATAATCATGTTGTCAATCATACTTAACAGAACTTCAGTGGAAGATTGTTTTCTACTGTGTTTTCTTTTTTAAAAGTGAGAAATTCTTTCTTTTCTTTTTTTTTCTTTTTCTTTTTTGTCAGTAGTGGGTCTTGAACTCTGGGCCTAGGTGCTGTCCCTCAGCTCTCCAGCTCAAGGCAAGTGTTCTACCACTTGAGCCACAGCACACTTCTGGTTTTCTGGTGATTTATTGGACATAAGAGTCTCATGGATTTTTCCTGCCTAGGCTGGCTTTGAACGGTGATCCTCAGATCTCAGTCTCCTGAGTAGGTAGAATTACAAGTGTGAGCCACCAGCACCCGAAAAAAGTGAAGAAATCTTATTAAGAAGAATACTAAGATAATCAGAATATCCTTGCTAAACATATTCCTTAGAAAGAAAAAACTTACTATTCAGAATATTTGGGGTTATATCAACAACAACAGCTGTTTATATATGTATATATAAATATATATATATACATAATATATATATGTGTATATTATGTATACAGACTCTTTTTAGATTGATTCCTGGGGATAACACCACACAAATGCTGTGTTATATAAAAAGATATTTTGTTGTTCCCCATAAATGTCTATATATCAGCCATTGGGAAAAACTTAAATATTTTCCTATTGATTCATTACACCAAATGTTGACCAAGCAGAATGCCATATTGTTACTCAATATGTTTTAATGAAAGCAATTAAGAAAAGATGTATTTACATTATTTCTGCAGTGTATTCCGGTAACAAAGAGTGAGAAGGTAGTTGGTAAACATATCAACAATGTTCCAGCTTCTAACAGATGGTGGATATGGGGCTGTGCTTAGCTTATTTTCAATAATAAGATTTTTGAGAATAACAAGTCTGAACTTCACAAGAGGGCAGGTGGCTATTGCTGGAGATTAAAGGGTTCAATATGTATTCAAGGTTAGTCTAAATGGCTCTGCTGAAAGTTTTTCTACACAAATGGCTCTATAAGATTCCCCCTGGAAATTATCACACAAACTGTAACATCTCATATGGTGCACTACTGTCTTAAAATAAATGACAACACTGATCAAGCTATGATGTATTCATTAACTGCTTTGTTAAATGACAACTCCATTGTATAACTACTTAAAAATAATTTTCAAAGCTGTAAATTAAAAAAAAAACCCAAATGCCAAAAATGTCTTGGAAATAAAATCATTTATGACAAATGCCCCCCTTTAATCTGTATTTCAAACAGAAAGATAAAAAATGTTAATAAAGCTGGGCGCTGGTGGCTCACGCCTGTAATCCTAGCTACTCAGGAGGCTGAGATCTGAGGATCGCAGTTCAAAGCCAGCCCGGGCAGGAAAGACTGTGAGACTCCTATCTCCAATAAACCACTAGAAAACCGGAAGTGGCGCTGTAGCTCAAGTGGTAGAGCGCTCGCCTTGAGCTGAAGAGCTGAGGGACAGCACCCAGGCCCAGAGTTCAAGCCCCACAACCGACAAAAAAAAAAAAAAATGTTAATAAAACTGAATGTATTCCACAGATAGTGCCTACAATCCTCATTAGTACAAATATGTGTAGAAAAAAAGGAATCTCTGTTGATTTGGGAACAGTGTTTTCAGAAAGGAGATAGAATCTGCATTTAGGAAATTCTTTTTTTCATATATTAATTTGATATCAGTCATTAATTGTGTTTACTCCTGTTGCTCAGCCTAAAGGTACTATTGAGCCAGTTTGCTGAGTCAAATGTCAATTGGAAAATTAGAGAGAAATCTCTATAATGTACATGGTGAAACCTCAGGATGCTACACGTGTTAGCAGCAACTCAAGGGCAGGTAATACAAGCAGATTAAGAGAACAGGAAGAACTCAACACCTATTTCACTTCCATTCTTCCTCCAAAGAAAAAGATCTATTAAAGTACTCTCATTCATTAAAGCAAAAGGAATCCAAGACAGAAAGAATGAAGTAACAAATACCCTTTTACCTCCAGAGAAGCCTAAATCGATTATGAGAAGTTGAACAAAATACATCATAGCAGAAGCTAAAGTTCTTAGAAATGGCCATGTGTTCATTATAACCATGACTGAATCTTAACTCTTTTATACACTAGATGTTGAACATGGAGAACATGCCTCCTGAGCCTCATTTCTTTCATATTTGAAGATGTCATAATAATTGTTAGTTATATTCAAAATTAACATTACAATGAGCTAATGATTATAAAGTGGGATATAACAAGGCGTTCCTCCTTACTCTATTGAGAAAGTTCTTATTAATATGAGAAAAAAAAGCAGATTATAGTTGGGGGGGAAAAGCAGATTATGGTCCTAGGAATACTTGTGAAGAAGTATAAAAGAAGCATTCAAGGGTCGGGATCTGATTAACATTTATATAAAGTCATTCTGGGTCCCAGAAAAAAGAGAGGATGACTCATGCTATGATTCCTACTTCATAAAATCTTGTACTTGCACACCAAGAACTTCCTTGGCTGACTCAAGAGTTAGGAGTTGATATTCACCTGGACTGCTTCCAAACTCATAATCATTCTACCCTGGTTTGTACTGTGAGCCCATTATTTAATATTTCACCAAAATGTTATGACTAAATTTCTCTGTCTGAAATTGAAGGAATCTGGAACTCATGAGAAAAGCAACCAGAAAAGACTGACATGTCATACATAGTAAGAAAGAACAGAGGTAAGTGAAATGCTAGCTTCCTTTGTAATTACAATGCATTTTACTATGATTGCTTTGCTTTCCCCAAAATGTATCAAAAAAAAAAGACTATAGCAGTAGCTTGCTTGTATTTATTTCTGGCATTGTCTTTTGGAAAAAAGTGCTCAATTCAAAAAATTATGAGCTTGTGGTAGCTTGCTTTAAATCCAGTTTTATCTACTGGTGATAACTTATTCTGTCGTAAAGAAAGGGAGTTTTGGTGAGCGTGGTTATACAGCATAAATATTGAGGCCATTTGCTGTTCCCTGCTGTCATTCCGGAGCTTATTTGTTCACAGCTCACCTACTTTGCAACATCTGATTGCCTCAATTACCAACTAGCAGTGATTGCCAGAACACAGGATATTCCTGCATTAACTTCTGAGGGAAGAAACTTGCTAAGAAGCCCCTCCCAGCCCATCAATCACAATGTGTTAAATCTCTTTGCGAAGGCATTCCTGCAGTGAAAAATCATTCATGTGTCAAAGCATGTTTTTAATTGCAAAGTTAATTTTTACTCTAGTAGGCTTGAAAAGCCCAAGCATTAAATTTGATTCCCCAGATGCTATTCACATGTAAAGTTCCAGAATGTTCTATGAATTATAGAGAAATCCCTAGATGGAGAATAATATATGGCTCTTTAGGGAACTCTCAAACAAATAGGAGAATCTAGAAAAGAAGCAATAACTAAAGTGTGGGTAACAGAATACTGCCTACAAGGAAAATAAATGAGATAAGAAACAGAACTGTCTTTGCCCCTCAGAAATGGTAAGGAGAAATCACATCCTAACAGGACAAAGACTACCCAGAGTAGAGAAAGGTTAAATCAGACCACCTGAACTTACCTTTGGTGTGGGTCATCCCATGGATTTTTATCTCAGTAAGGAGAGAAAGCATGGGATAGATGACCAAAGTCATATCTTCTGTTGGAAGGGAGAAATGCTAAGAAAGGCTATTCTGGAGAAACAGAGAATAGGAAAAAAAATTAAAAAGCTCTTCCTAAGTGGCTAGTTCTTAGCTAATGCTATCCATTAGCAACTCCCAAGCCCATACGATCACCTCTGATAGTCTATCCACATTTGCGTATTACTGGTGGCCAAAAGTCAGTCCTCTATGCACCCTCTCCACATTGCATGACTTGCTCTGTATATCTACCCTTTGAATCCATAAGCTGCAGGCTGGAATTGTGTACTAACACCATCTCATACTTCCTATCTCTGGCATGTACCATCTTGAGTAGTGCCAGGTTGGTGGCTAAGGAAGAGTCTATCCTATCCATGAATAGAATCTCAACTGATTTCATTATTAAGATAATTTCACAGCACCTATTCCACTATTGTTGACATGAATGAAGAGGCTCCTAGGGGGGCAAAAAAATGAGATGATTTTCCTTAATTAGGAACTTAAGTCTGTGCAGATAAAACCAGGGAATTGAAACTCTCTGACATGGAAGCTGTAAAACAAGCAAAGAAATATCAGATCCAAGGATACTAGTTAGAAGAGGAAGTAAGATGCTAGAAAAAGAAAATAGGCTTTGAGCTTGAGAGATAGGATGAGAAAGAAGACAAATAATCATGAAGTAATGATCAATAAAAGGAAAAATTTTAATAGACAGATTCACATGGATACTCAATTTAAACCAAAGATTCTTTGGAAAAGAAGGTTTAAGAGACAGAGACAATCACATACAAACACACACTTATACACAGAAATACATAGACTTCTTTAGAAAACCAAGGATCTGAATGTTACCTTTTAAGCTGGACTTAAGGAAAGGCTCGATTAAAATATCACAAATGTTATCAGCACTAATAGGGATTCAATACCATTGGTTTACAGTCACTGATGGCCAAAAATATACATTACTGACAGAGCTTTGTTGGGAGAGGTGATTAGTAAGGCTACACATTCTTCAAGCACATTGTTAGTGTTTTAAAAGATCTGGGATTAGCTGTTCATCAGTGACTCATGCAGGGGTTGAATCCAGTCTGGGCAGAACTTGCTGCATGACTCCATCTCTAATAAACCAACAAAATGTCAGACAGGTGGCATAGGTCAAAGCATTTTCTATGTGCAAGAAAGCCAAGTAAAAGCATGAGGTTCAAGCCTTGGTACCCATAAATAAGATACTTTTATTGATCTTTGTCTATTCTCATCCTGCTCATGCAATTCCTGTATTACTCTTTGACTGTTCTCAGCCTGCTCACACAATTCCTGTATTAATCGTTGAGTACCTTCCTCAAGCTCTCAAGATTCCTGCATTAATTTTTGGTTAGCCTCATCATGCTTGTGAAGATCCTGTATTAACCTTTGGTTTGCCTCCTCTCGCTCCCTATCACGCTCACACTGAGTCCTTTGCAGGCTTTCAATCTTTTCATTCACCAGGTTTACCAGTAGTGTTTGTAGAGCTTTTTGGGAACTCTCCTCTGGATTATTCATTAACTGTTCTGTCACCTGATTATCCTGAGTGGGAGTTGAGATACCTGGACTTGCCATTTTTCTTGTGTTTCTCCCTTGTTTGAGCTCCCACTCACCAGTCCCACTTTTGGGCATTTACCTGAAGGATCACAAAGCTACCAGCACAACTATGTTTATTGCAGCATTATTTACCATAGCTAAAATATGGATCCAACCTAGATGCCCCTCAGTAAATGAATGGATCAAGAAAATGTGGTATATATACACAATGGAATTCTATGCCTCCATCAGAAAGAATGACATTGCCTCATTGGTTAGGAAATGGAAAGACTTGGAAAAAAATATATTAAGTGAAGTAAGCCAGGCCCAAAGAAACATAGGTCCTATGGTTTCCCTTATTTGCAATAACTAGTATATGTCTGAGACAAGCAGAAAAATGTCAAAACTATGTACATATGACCAGATAAGATGATGTTAAGCTAAATGAACCCCAAGATAGGGACACAAGTGTTTTTTTTCTTTCTTGATATTGTTCCTAACATATTTATAATGTTCCATGTGATTTTTTTTGTTGTTGCTGTTTTCTATGTTCCTCACCCATGTTATAACCCCTGTTCTCACTGTATTTGGTGTCGGTGTCCTACATCTTGTGTATACACTTCTCTAGCTTGGGGAGGGGAAGGGAAAAAACAAACTGCTTAAATAAGGATACAAGTTGACCCATTGTAACCATGAGATGTACAAGACACTATGTTGAAAAACGAACTTCACAATTTAGGTGGGGGGAGTATAGTTGTGGAGGGGAAGGGATGGTAGGGGAGAAACAAAGGAGGAGGCAACAATGCTTGATAGAAAATGTACTCATTACCTTGCTCATGTAACTGTAACCCCTCTATACAGTATTTTCACAATAAAAACATTAAAAAAAATTTAAGATATTTTTAAATGCTGGGAAACTCAAAGTATGACAAATCTTTACCACAAATATTATTCTTCAAAGTCACCAAGTAGCTACTCTCTAACATTACAGATGACAAAAGGTATAGAGAACAGTGGCCAGTAGAATTAAGATCAAATTGCTTTTGAAAATATTATTTAATTAGCATATATTAATTGTACAAAGTGAAGAAGGTTTCTGTTTGTTTTGTTAGTCATGGGACTTGAATTCAGAGCCTGGGTACTGTCCCTGAGCTCTTTCTGCTCAAGGCTAGCTCTCTACAACTTTGAGCCATGACATTCCACTTCCAGGTTTCTGGTGGTGACTTGGGTAAAAGGTTCATAGACATTCCTTCCCTAGACTAGCTTTGAACCATAACCCTCAGATCTCAGCTGCTTTAGTCTCTAGGGTTACAGGCATGAGCTGCCAGGGCCTGGCTTAAAGTGAGTTTCATTGTGGTATTTCTGTATATACAGCGTATTTTTTATATTATTTAGTCTATCCATTTTTCTTTCTTAGTCACCCTTCAAGTTTAGCCTTAAAATTTTCATACAAAATCTCTAAGTAAGTTGAGTGTTTTATGTATTTAATCAATATACTTCAATTGTACTCTCCCCATCCTCCTTTTTTACACTTCTTATCTCCAGCTGGCTGCTTAACCCCATAGTCTTTCACTTATGTTCATGTCCCTTAAAAAAAAAGAGTCACTGTTATACCAAGGTCACAGGACCCCCCGCAAGAAGACCACTGAGAGTCAGACTCTACAGCTGTTTTATTTAAATGGGCTGCAGCTCGGGCCTCATCCTACACTCCGACACAGCGGAACCCAGGAGGAGAGCCCCGAGCTCAGGATTTGCAGGTCTTATATAGGCACACAATCAACCAGGTGTTTTGATTATCACCAAGTGTTGCTTTGCTAGACAGAAACAAGCAACACGTGGTGGTCACTGCCTCAAACTTTAACCTTTCATCACCGTATCAGAAAAAGCATACAGTATTTGTTTTTCTGATTCTGTCATATTTTGCTTTACATGGTGAATCAAAGCTCTACCCATTTTTTCTGTAAACATTATTTCCTTCTTCTTTACTCTATAATATTCCATAGTATATGTATACTACATTTCCTTTACCCATACAGCTGTCAATGGGCAAATAGGCTGAATCCATTACTTGGATATTGTGAATAGTATTGCAATAGACGTAAGTGTACAAGTAATTGCATTGTGGGCTGACTTCAGATCCTTGCCCCAGAGTAGTATAACAGTAACTCTAATTTTCTTTTTGTGCAGAATTTCAGCTCTGACTTTCATAGTGGCTGCACGAAATTGCATTCTTCTTGCTGTTGATCTCCTAGTTCTGTGCTGTGGGCTGTCATGGGCAACATCTGGAGGCTACAATGAAAAGTCATCACAGAAAGGAGTGCACAAAGAGAGTCCAGGTAAAAGTCCAGGAAAACCAAAGGTCCCCCCTCTGCTTAGCATAAGTAGGGTTATTTTGATGGCATGGAAGTTCTCAGTCAATCTGAAACTTTGTGAACACCTCATTAGTGGCCCTCACCTGATCACCCCTCCCATTGTCTGACATACCCCTGTGCATTTTCCCTTCACACACTTTGGAATGGATGTATAAAGAAATGCTACATGTTTTTTCTCATTTTTGCACCAGGGGTCATGGATTCAAATCACCTGTCAATTTTTGTTTCAGGTTTGTAGTTTCCTTTTCCTTTCTTTGAAATTCCAACCATCTCTTTCTCTTTGTCCAGTAAACCATTAATTGCCATAATTTATTCACTTACCTGTGTATCTATTTTCCTCCTTGCCTGGTTATCAATTTTCCTTGGTTAACAATCATGGCTGAGAGCTATAAGATGCAGTTTTGGTCCTACTTGTGTGGCTCTGTGCAGACGACGACCCTTCTGTATATTGAGTCCTCAATAATATGAAGATTGGAGAGGCGGGAGAAAGGTGCTGCTCTGTACTGATTCCTCTGTCTTTGACATTATGTCTTTTCCTTTCTGTCCTGAATAACTCAAGGGTATGCTGGAAGGCTCATGTGAGATGATGCATTTGAAATTTCTGTGCAAAATATATAGCATCTAAGTGTTGTTTATTTATTATTTAAACCTACAACCTGCTACTCTATTGTTTTAGGTTCTCATAGCATTACATGCCTAATCGGGCACTCTGTTGTCCCCAGCATTTACATTGGGCATTGATAATAGAAAAAAAAAAAAGCATATAGAAGGTAAGGAGAGAAGGCATGTTTGAAATTGCCCTGTGACTTGCATCCTTTCCCTATAGGAGTTTGATAATTGAACTTCTAACTCCAGTGGAAGCATTGCCTGCTCTTGTGATAGTAGGTATAAAATCTGTGTCTCTCTTTTCAAGCACCTTGCTCTACATCCACTTCACAGTATAGCAGTGTGTACAGAATGATAAGAGCAGGTATATAAGTCGTTTCACCATCCATGATAATGTGGGCCCTCATTTTCATTTAATCATCAGGATTGACAGAATTTTTGCCTTGCACCAGGTCATCAGGCCATTTTGCTCATACTGATTTTACACTATATTGAGACTCATCATCCATCATGCCACATTATATCCCCACCTTCCCCAGGAGGAAATGCAATTTACTTTGGATCGTTTGTGCACATTGTGTTGATAGAAGCCAGTTATTTTCTGAACCAAACTCCCAGAAAATATTTGGGTAGTGCTTCTGTCATGTCTTGATTATGGATTCCATTTGAGCAAGGCTGACATTTCCAAAATTTGAAAAAAAAAATAAAACCTGCTAAACTGTTTCTAAGAAAACCAATTACTGTAAATAATAAATGTTCCATTAATAAAGAACTCAGACCCCAGAGACATGCAAGCATTTTTCTTACTTGCTCTAATAAATGGGCATGAAAATAGGTGTTTTTAAAAAAAAACACAATTGCTTTTTGTAGAAACAGTGACAAAACTGAATTCAGTAAACATAGATTGTTTTAGAAGAGGTGACTTTTTATATTTTAGCTTTTCTGGATCTTTCTACTCCCATCCTCACTATTAATGATCTTTAGGCATAAGGTCTCCAGGTACTAGGACAATCATCTATATGTTGCTAGAAGAACCTCTCACTTGTGTACTACAGATTGTGTGTATGTGTGTGTGTGTGTGTGTGTGTGTGTGTGTGTGTGTGTGTGTGTGTGTGTGTGTGCTCTACTCCTCGGACTTGAACTCAGGGCATTATGCTTTTGCTTGACTTTTTGGTTCAAGGTAAGAACTCTACTACTTTAGCCATCACACTACTTCAGGCTTTTTGCTGGTTAATTGGCGATAGAATATCTTAGATTTGACTTCTGTGCTAGCTTTGAGCTGGGATCCTCAGTTCTCATCCTTCTGAGTAAATAGCATTATAAGGTATGAGCCACCATTGTTTGGATGCGGATAGATAGATAGATAGGAAAAATAGAAAGAAAGAAAGAAAGAAAGAAAGAAAGAAAGAAAGAAAGAAAGAAAGAAAGAAAGAAAGAAAGAAAGAAAGAAAGAAAGAAAGAAAGAAA